>NC_057806.1:673636298-673936298 GCF_018294505.1 Triticum aestivum
ATACTCAAAACATGATATATACTACCTAAAAATTAGTATATATATTACCTAATCATTGTTATATACTACATACTACACGTACATACTCTCAATTTTGACAGATACTACATACAACATATAAAACGCAAGTGGTGGTAACTACCACTGCTTGTAGGAAACATTTGTCCTATGTATATATATATATATATATATATATATATATATATATATATATATATATATATATAGACACACACACATAAACACTATTCTGATCACAACATGAACTTCCCGAGTAACGCGCCTGACCTTCCCCGAGTACTAGGTTGAACTTCAGCTAAAAAGCGTCAAAATGGGGCTTGCGATATACGGTTGGAAAGCTATGTACACGACTATCATGACCCAAGTTGAATTTTTGGCAAAATGTAAGCGGTTTAAGAGCATTTTTGAAAACCGTTTTTCCTTCATACAAAAAACATGAATCGTATTTTTGATCGCATTTCTAAACCGTTTATCGAAATGAGGCAAATAATATGGCATTGGAAATCTGCTGCAAAACCGCTCCTTCCACATGTTGATGGTTTTCTGTAATTCCTTATGGTTAAAGAGTAATTTGGAAAATCGTAAAATTTCACAAACCGAACAGCCGAGTTCGTATTTTCGGTGGCATTTCTAAACGGCTAATCGAATTGAGGCAAACGATATAGCGTTGGAAAGTTTATGAAAATGAGCTACTTTTTCATGTTGAAAGTTTTTTCTAACTTTGAACGGTTTAAAAGAAATTTAGAAAACGATACAAGTTCTAGCGAATTTGTATTTTTGAGCTAATTTTTGAACCATATGTCCGAATGCAGCAAATGATATGGCATTAGAAAGTTTGAGGAAATGCGAAACTTTCTTGTATCTATTATTTCTCCCAATTCCCTATGGTTTTAAGTCAATTTTGAAAATGGCTAAAAATGTTTTTTGGCCGTAATGTCTACAAACTTTATCGAAATGGAGCAAATAATATACCCTTGAAATCTACGGTAAATGCGGGAAAAAATTCATGTTGATGATTTTCTCTAATTCGTAGCCGTTTTCAAGTAATTCTGAAAACAGGGAGGTCGTACCTTCTGCCTTTGTCGCAAAACAGATTCTCCGAAAATGCACGGCGTGAAGAACTTGAAATTCTTGGCATGTCTACCTGAATTTCACTCTGTTTTTCACGTGCTTTTTTTTGCTCGTAGCTCTCCATCCACTCACCGAAATTGAGCAAGTGGTATACCGATGAAAAGTTGTTGTAAACACACAACTTTACCGTGTTAATCATTTTTTCATACTCGCGACAATTTTAAAAGTTTTCATCTGAAATTCATTCAGTGTAGTAGTTGAACTTCCTGTTGTTTTCACGTTGAACTTCTGTGACGTATTTTTGTTTGTAATTTTCTCATCCATTAGTCATTGTTACACAAATGATATTCCTTTTGTACAAACCTCTGTCACAATAATTTTTGTAACTTTCTCCGACCGAGGACTTGAACTTATAACAATAATAAAATTGGACGTTGCCTTTCAATTCATTTTTCTCATATTAAACACACACCATGTAGTCCATGAACTTTTTCCATTTTTATAATTTGAATTTTCTATTTTCTTTTTGAAATCAAATTGCTTCCAAATAATATCTGAACTTCTTTGTGGATTGAGAGAATTATCCTAAAACAGAAAAAATACAATTTCTTTTTTGTGTTTTCGAACATCGAAATACATGGTTATCCTCTCTCGCCAGAATTTTTGAACTTCCTTGGAAAGAACACTTGAACTTCTTTCAACAAACCTTTTAAGATTTTATTTTTTATACTTTTATTCTCACCTGAAATGCATTCCTTGCAGTACTTGAACTTCTCGTTGTTTTCACTATGAACTTCTGTCGCATTTTTGTGTATACGTCGAATTACACGCATTTGAAGGTTGGATGTCATTTTTTGCCATTTTAAAACATGTAATTGAAGGTCGAACGTTCTGCAATATAAATTCTGGACCATGCACGCAGGTGCACGTGAACTTCTTGCAACAAATCTGAGTTTTTTATATACTTCGAACTTCTTTGTTATTTTAATTTCAACTTCTTAATCATATTCTTAGAAAGGAAATGTGTTTTTAAATATGCATCAAACAAAAATTGCACTTCATAGTTTTATTTTTCTTTAGAGACGGTAATAATTTGAGTTTCGCGTATACATCGAACTACTCCTCTATTTTAATTTGAACTTCGTCATTTTTATTCTTTACTAACAAGGAAAATCTGAGTTTCTTTATAAATATGGAACTTCTCTATTTTGTAATTTAGACTTCTTGGTTTATTTATTTTAGCATCAAAATATCCTAGTTTTATCATAAATATTGGACCCCCTTCACATTTTTTTATTTTGATTTATTTTTAAAAACATAGACACAAATAGGGGAGAGAATTATGTGTGCATAAAGTGGGTAGCAATTTCCAACTTTCCCTCGTCGAGCACTTGAACTTCTAGCAAGAAATGTTTTTCATATTTATGAGTTGGTTTTAAAAATGCGAAAATGGCATTGGTTTTTGTTTTTGTTTTTCGAACATGTAAATCTTAGGTTTTAATAAACTCCAAACTTCCATGTTATTTTAATTCAAACCTCACGATGGTTTTATTTTCTATTAGCGGTAAGATTCCGAGTTTTCAATATACATTGAACCACTTCATTACTTTAATTTGAACTTCTAGGTTTCTTTTAGAAATGGGGAAATCCATTTACTAACTAAATTTTCAAAACTTTTTTTTGTTATTTTAATTTGAGCTTTCGTTGTGGAAATTTGTTGAACAAGAGGAACGTTTCGAATTTTCCCGGTCTATGCACTTGAATTCTAGCAACAAAACTTTTGGACTTCGCCTTTTTACTCCTTTTTCTCATATGAAACACACACCATGCAATACATGAACTTCCGTCTGTTGTGAATTCAAACTTTTCTCTATTTCACTTTAGTAACAAAAAAATATAAGTTTTGTATAGACATCGAACCGCTCTAACTTTCTTTTTCAACTTCTTTGTGTGCCTTTTAGAAATGTGAAAAATGGAGTTTTGTTAGAAACATTGAACTTCTTTGTTATATCGAATAGATCTTACTGGTCTTATTCTTTAGTAACCGAAAAAACTGAGTTTTTCAAATAAATATCAAACGCTCTGCTTTTAAAAGTTGAACTTCTTTGGTTTTATTATTTAGCAAAGAGAAAAAACTGAGTTTTAATATGCATTAAACTACTCTATTTTTTAAAATTGAACTTCCTGGTTTAAATCTTTAGTAACTGGGAAAATCTAAGATTTTTATAAACATCAAACAACTTCGTTTTTTTAATTAGGATGTTATTCATTTGTATAGGGGAAAAGTCCTTGTTATGTAAAAATATCAGACCACTCACTTATTTAAATTTGAACTCCATATCTTTTTAAACTTTGACTTTTTATTCCTTTTTCGTATATGAAACACACTCCATGTAGGAGGAACTATTTTTAGATAGAGCATTTTTTTCAAATTTGTAATGGAATGAGAGAATTATTTTAAAACACCCAACATTTTCTTTAATCTACCCCTTTTAACTTAAATTTGAACGTCTAGAGTTAATATTTTATCGGCGAGGGTTGTTTTTCTACTTGGTTTATAAAGATCGAACTTCTCCATTATTTAAATTGAACTTATTACTTTTTCCTTTAGTAACTTGAAATATCTGAGTTTTATATAAACATCGAATCGCTCTTGTATTTTCATTTGAACTTCTTCATTTTTTTAAATGCGTAAAATATAGTCAACATCAAGCACCGACACGAACCATCAAAAACATCATTTAATCACTGTAAAATGAGCAGACATCAAGAAAGACTGTTTGCGCCTAAACGAAAGGAACATTTTTGTCGGCCATAAGTGTTTTTGTGCGCTCCTGCATATACAAGGACTTCAATTTTCTGACAACATGAACTTTGTTGTTGACGCTTGTATGAACGTCTCCTGTAACCAAAGAGAGAGGATGCATTGAGCCAAAGTAAAATCTTACAAAAAACACACTCTTTCGTTTGAGGCATATACACAAATAGCTTGTGTGCAATGCCGGTGGTGGGGGTGCTACCTCTTGAGCTTGCGTTGGATTTCCTTGAAGAGGAAAGGTGATGCAGCACAATAGCGTAAGTATTTCCCTCAGTTTTTGAGAACCAAGGTATCAATCCCGTAGGAGGCTACGCGCGAGTCCCTCGTACCTACACAAGCAAATAACTCCTCGCAACCAACGCGAATAGGGGTTGTCAATCCCTTCACGGTCACTTACGAGAGTGAGATCTGACAGAGATGATAGATAATATTTTTGGTATTTTTGGTATAAAGATGCAAAGTAAAATAAAAAGGTAAATGTGACGCCCGGATAATCAAGCTACAGTAACCTCTGCTAATGATGCCACGTCACTTCGATTACGCTCGCTAATCTCGCGTTAGTTCGAAACTGATTAAAATTCAAATTCAAAATTTGGCAAACAACAAAAGTTTTCAAAAATTAAAACAAAAATGTTCGAGGTGTGCAAATAAATACCTGGGAGTTTATGGTGCTTTTATAAAAGACCCAAATACTTAAAATGAATTGAAACAGAGAAGAAAATAAATAAATAAAGGAAAATATAGAAACAGAAAACAAACTAACAAACAAAAAATAGAAAGGAACCCCCCACTAGCCCAGCTAGCCCATCCATTGGCCAGGCCGGCCCAACTGGCCCAACCGGGCACCCCCACTCCCCATATCCCCACTACCCAAACCCTAACCGGCCGCTACCCCCCACTCCCCCGAAAATATCCCCCTCTCCCCCGATTGGATCGGGATCGAGAGGAGGGCACTCACCTCACCGCGACGACTGCGCCAGGACGGCGACGATGCCCGAGCCCGATGCCACCTCCTCCGCCACCTCGCCTCCCTGCGTCGGCCTCCACCACCCCGGCCCGAACCACCACCCGCGGCCCCGTCACCGGATCGCCGCCGCCCGGAGCTGCCCTCACCCTGGAAGCACCACACCGTTGCCGGACTGCCTCCCGCTCCGCCGTGTCGTCCCCGTCGGCCTCCCCAAACCTCCTCGCGCCCACTGCCCAGACCCCACGACCCGTGGTGAGGCCCCTCCTCCTCTCTTCCCCGCGCGCGCCCGCATGCTGCCGCCGCGCACGCCGCGGCCGCCTCTGCGCGCCCGCCTCCGCTCGCCACTACTGCTGCTGTACTGCTCCGCACACGCGCGCACGTCCCCGCATCGCCGCGCCCTCTGCTCCCCCCTGCCGCGTGCCCTGACCGCATCGGCCGCGCACGCGCGCTGCGTGTGGCCACGCCCCCTGCTCCTCGACGCTGGTTGCCCGCTAATCCTCCCCGCCCCTGGAGCCCCTCGTTAGCCGCTTGGTCGCTCCCTCGTTGGCCACCTCCGCCCCTCCACTGCCAATCATCGGCGTCGCCCTTCGTCGGCGCTGTCCGCTGCTGCCGGCCCACGTACGCGCCCCGTCCCCCTCCTTCACCGTCGCCCAGCGACCTCCCTGCACCGGGCGGGTTCTGTCCCAGCGCCCGTCGCCCGATCCGCTAGCGCTCACGCCCATTACGCCCCCTAGGCCTATGACAGTGGGGCCCCACACCCCAGAACGTTTATTAAAAAAACAAATTAAAAGAATTAAGAATTAAAATTAAATAAATAATAACTAAAAATAATTAAATATTAATTTAATTAGTTAATTAATTAATTAATTAAATAATCTGGATTAGATTAACCTAATCATTTAGTTAAATCTAACTAACCTTGTTTAATTATTATGAGACTATGACAAGCGGGACCCACTAGTTAGTTTGACCAGTCAACAGTCAATGCTGACTGGGCTGTTGACTTTGACCGGCTCCATCAGTCACCCTCTGCTGATTGGGCAGTTGACCAAGTCAACTGGGCCTACTGGTCAGCCACCCAAGCCCATCTGTGGGTACACTTCTAAGTACCCATAGCAATTTAACATTTAATTTTCGACTTAAAATAATTTAGGAAATGATTTAAAACTTTAAAATTAATATAAAATAAACCGTAGCTCGGATGGAAAAACTTCGTACATGAAAGTTGCTCAGAACGACGAGACGAACCCGGATATGCAGTCCGTTCGTCCGCCACACATCCCTAACCTATCGAACTCGCAACTTTCCCCCTCCGGCTCCTCGACCTGAAAACACGAAACACCGGGGATACTTTCCCGGATGTTTTCCCCCTTCACCGGTATCACCTCATACCGCATTAGGGCATGCCTAGCATCATGCTTTGCTTTGTCATGCATCGTTATGCATCTGTTTCCATTGTATTTATTGTTTCTTCCCCCTCTTCTCTCGCTAGACACCGAGACCGAGGCCGCCGCTACCCAGTACGACTACGGTATTGACGACCCCTCTCTCTCGCTAGAGCAACCAGGCAAGCCCCCCCTTGATCACCAGGTATCGCCTATTCTTCTCTACTGCTTGCATTAGAGTAGTGTAGCATGTTACTGCTTTCAGTTAATCCTGTACTGCTGCATAGCCTGTCCTTGCTACTACTGTTGTTACCTTTACCTGCTATCCTACTGCTTAGTATAGGATGCTAGTGTTCCATCAGTGGCCCTACACTCTTGTCCGTCTGCCATGCTATACTACTGGGTCGTGATCACTTCGGGAGGTGATCACGAGCATATACTATATACTTTACACTGTTACATTACTTGTGATACTGTTCGGAGATGGGGGCTGAAGGGGCAGGTGGCTCCATCCCGGTAGAGGTGGGCCTGGGTTCTCGACAGCCCCCGACTGTTACTTTGTGGCGGAGCGACGGGGCAGGTTGAGACCACCTAGGAGAGAGGTGGGTCTGGCCCTGGTCAGTGTTCGCGGATACTTAACACGCTTAACGAGATCTTGGTATTTGATCTGAGTCTGGCCATTTGGTCTATACGCACTAACCAACTACGCGGGAACAGTTATGGGCACTCGACATCGTGGTATCAGCCAAAGCACTTCGTGACGTCAGTGACTGAGCGGCGCGTGCCGGATTGGACTGGAACACCTGCTAGGCTAGGTCTGCTTTCGGCCACCCTCGCAACGTGCAGGTGTGCAATGGGCGATGGGCCCAGACCCCTGCGCCATAGGATTTAGATCGGCGTGCTGACCTCTCTGTTGTGCCTAGGTGGGGCTGCGACGTGTTGATCTTCCGCGGTCGGGCATGACCCCGAAAAGGGTGTCCGGCCAAATGGGATCAAGCGTGTTGGGTTATGTGGTGCACCCCTGCAGGGAAGTTAATCTATTCGAATAGCCCTGTCCCTCGGTAAAAGGACGACCCAGAGTTGTACCTTGACCTTATGACAACTAGAACCGGATACTTAATAAAATACACCCTTTCAAGTGCCAGATACAACCCGGTGCTCGCTCTCTAACAGGGCGACGAGGAGGGGATCGCCGGTAGGATTATGCTATGCGATGCTACTTGGAGGACTTCAGTCTACTCTCTTCTACATGCTGCAAGACGGAGGCTGCCAGAAGCGTAGTCTTCGACAGGATTAGCTATCCCCCTCTTATTCTGGCATTCTGCAGTTCAGTCCACTGATATGGCCCTTTACAGATATACCCATGCATAAGTAGTGTAGCTCCTTGCTTGCGAGTACTTTGGATGAGTACTCACGGTTGCCTTGTTCCCCCTTTTCCCCATTTCTCTACCCGATTGCTGCGACCAGATGATGGAGCCCAGGATCTAGACGCCACCTTTGACGACGACTCCTACTACACTGGAGGTGCCTACTACTACGTGCAGCCCGCTGATGACGACCAGGAGTAGTTAGGAGGATCCCAGGCAGGAGGCCTGCGCCTCTTTCGATCCGTATCCCAGTTTGTGCGAGCCATCTTATGGCAACTTGTTTAAGTTATGTCTGTACTCAGATATTGTTGCTTCCGCTGACTCGTCTATGATCGAGCACTTGTATTTGAGCCCTCGAGGCCCCTGGCTTGTATTATGATGCTTGTATGACTTATTTATGTTTTAGAGTTGTGTTGTGATATCTTCTCGTGAGTTCCTGATCTTGATCGTACACATTTGCGTGCATGATTAGTGTAAGATTGAATCGGGGGCGTCACAAGTTGGTATCAGAGTCGACTGCCTGTAGGAATCCCCCTTCCATACTCCTTGGCCGAAGTTGAGTCTAGTCGATGAAAACTGTTTTACTAACATGGCTGTGCGGCCCATGGGCCCACGTCGCCATTGGGTGGTATTAGGATCTTTTATTCCTCATCTATGCTCTGGGATTCTGATCTCTCTTCTATTTGGGTTAAATGATTCTACTAAATCTGACTCTAGGTTCTCGTAACTACTTCCTCCCGGAGAGCCCCTTATTACAATGATCGTCTGCTACACCAGAAGGTTCCGAAGATGCTATTCGTTATTTTCCCGAGACACTTGTGCCGACCGCTTTTGCAAATTCCCTACCACTATTATCTGTATGGATAACTGAACACACTTGCCTACATTCAATCCCATTGATCTTGTTATTACAAGATGCCCCGAACTGCTCTCTGTTGTTCCGAGAATCCTTTGAGCTTACTGCCCTACAGTTCTTGCCTAATGAATACCCCCCATGGATATTTTCTCGCACTTATCAAGTATCCACTCATCCCCAGTTGTTCAGGTGTTTCACAAAAGTATTCGAAGTGCCATTCGACCTTACGAAAATCCTCAGGAGCCTTTTGCTCTTGAAGTCCTTGCTTACTTGCATTATGGTTAATCCCATAAGTCTAGTAATCTTATTGACATCCTTTGTCATTATCATTTTGAGTCCGTTGATTCAATATGTTGCGGTTGCTTACAATCCTCAACCGAATCGTAGAATTCACCCTTCCGGCCCAGACATCATTTTAAACATGAGCTGGATCTTGACCAAACAAATTGTCATCGATTTTATCCCTAAGTCTATTCAACTTATCCATCCCTAATCAAAGCATTGCTTCTGATCCCTTGTCCTGGAATTCATAATTCCTTTGCATTTAAGCTTTGAGTTAGTTAGTTGTTTCTATATTCCAATGCACTTGCATTCCTTCCTCCTTTGATAGAGTACCGATACTCACATCAGCTCCGTTGTAGACCACCGGACCTCTTGTTGGATTATTATCCGACAGTGTCCTTCATATTCAAATAACCTTGTGAGTCCTTCCACGGATATATAAAGCCTTGTGTAAATTGTATCCTTTGTTTTCTCAACCATGCTCTGCTCTCGAGCTGGTGGTATTTACTATTGAAGCTTGTGGTATATGTTTCCACGATGCCCCGATGGGTTGAACCTATGCCTTCCTTAATATGTGTGAACTCGAAAGTTTTCACGAGTCATACTCTTCTGGTATTTTGCCAGATAAAATTTCAATACTACAACTTCTTCAAAAATGAGAACTGAATGAAAGGTTATGCATTGGATAAGTGGGAGTCAACCTTCAACTTTGTGTTCATGCCCATGGACACGATGTACATCTTCTCATCGAAGCTTCTTTTGAAATTAATTATTCCCTTGGTATAAGTTCATCTTATATCTGGGATCTGGCCTTTTGCAATCGTGGTTCCAACCATGTTCTCCTTTAAATACCATTTTCGGTGCAAGTGTAAGCACTTGTCTTCTATAGAACAATACCCAGTCCAACCTATACTTTGATCTATCGTCGAGTATTACCCCCTGGTATCTCGAGGTTATCATGGAACATCATATCTTATTATGAGTTCTCCATCAAGTACTACATTCTCACTGATTCCAATTTTCCACGCGCTTTGGAGTTGTTTGTTACTCGAAACACCGATAACTGAATCGAGTTTGTTCTACGGTTCAACTACCCCTTGTAATCCTTAATACCTGCGAGTTGTACTCGCTGATGTCATTCCCAACCGATTGGCTACATCATCATCGTCATGTTAAAGCTTCAACTGTGCTACCGGGTCCTTCTTCCCGGAGCACAAATTTCGATGGTGAGGTAATCTTACAATCAATCTTCCTCATCATATCGTTTGTCCTTGGACAGCAAGCTTGATTTAGAGTTTGTGTCGTACCCATGGTTCCAATAACTTTTTGCTTCATCATTCCGTTGACTTGTTGTCATCGTCGATCAGTTACATCTTCTCAAAACCTCTAGACAAATGTGTCGTGATCATCATCAACATTCTGAGGTCTTCCAAGATATCTATTGAATTCTTGATGAGAAATAGCATCCTTTGCCCTCGATGATTTGGGTTATCATCGACAACATTATTGCATTCCCTCCAACACAAAACTTGTTCCTGTTTTGTGTTATACCTTGAGTTCCTTGATATCCAGTGTTTGTTCTTATTTACCTTGGAATATTACCTTCTTTTATGTCAAGTATGTCGTGAGAATTTCACCACCTCTTATGAATTATTGGTGCAAGTGATGCTTCTCACCATCACCATTCTTTTCATGGCCCCCGTGTTCCAACCGGAATACCGACAAATGGTCTATGATGTGTAAATTCTAAACTTCTAGCAACCCCATTGCTTTGAAGTTATTGGTCTATAGTTTCATTCTACATCTATGGCTTATTGAATCATCACTCGAACATTGATCGTGCTACCTCGCCCATATTTCGGGTGCACATTTCAACCAATGTTTAACTGTGTATGTTTTCCTCGAGCATACATCATCAAGTCATTTGATCTAGCTAATGTTGTCTCCTTGTACACATAAGTGTGGAAATCCATCTTTTGAAACTCTCAATGAATTGTCGCTGAGTCAATCAGCCACCTCCTCATCCTCTCCTTGGTTTAATGATGAACTCTTGTTTCGGAACTCGCTTCCGTAGTTCATTTCCCGAGAACCTTAAGATGTTGTATCACCAATTTGTGCCACACCTTTTCTTCCCAGACATCTTGAGTCTGAGGTATCCTAACACCGATCAAATCTGAATCTCGGTCAGATATGATGGTTGGAACATTTTCCAAGAGTCATAACATTGGTCTTTATATCACCCGGTAAGGTGATGTCATGCCTAGCACACCTGACCGGAGGACCTAGTGTTATAGTTTCCTTCTTAACAAGGTTAACCATTTTCCGTGAGGAAATTGAATGCCTTGTTTAATAAGTTTATCCTGATGGATCCGTTGTGTATCCAAAGTCTGACCTTTGCTTGAAAACCATGTCAATGCTATCTCGAAGCTTGTCACTGGTACTTCAATTTTTCAATAAGGGCATTTGAAGCACAAAGCTACATTTTCTTTATCAATTATCCAAACACCGTCCTATGAGTAATGGCATGTAATTTCTCTCCCTTTCCTAAAGGGTTTTCTATGTTACATCCCGTCATGGATATCATCCTCTGCTTGCCTTGTGAAGGATATACCCCTGAAATATGTGTTTAAACACATTTTACTTTCCATTGTTCTGTTTAATCTGATGATCAAATTTCCTTTACATTGGTTTGTTTAACATTCCGGTGATCTATATGATCTAAGCAATAATATTCTTCTACTTACGTGAACGCCTAGGTGTACAATCATGACGGTAAGACCCTGTTACTATTGTTGATGACATTCCGGTAACCACCGATGGACGAGAACTTTGCCTATTGGTCTGCCTCATTCCACGAGCAGGAAAATGGTTCTCTTTGTCCCTCGCCCTTTGTTGGGGATATAACTATTTGTGTAAGCCATCCAGGAGGGGCCGGGTTACGCAAAGAGAGGCTCATCAGAAACCCAAGACCAAGGCATGAAGATGGCGGTTCACTAAAAGGCCTAAAGGCCCACAGGCGACTCCGAGGCCCGTAAAGATAAACCGCCATGATGGTATAACTTGTACTGTAAGGAAGAAGTAACTAGTCACCGAGCCGGACACTGTTTATGAGCCGGCCGGGACTCTGTAGGCCGCAGGGCGTCAACCCGTGTATATAAGGGGACGACCCGCCAGTGGCTTAGGGCAAGAAACAACTCATCGAGAACCTGGCATAGTGTATCTCGCTCCCTGGTCATCGAAACCTCAGGCAATACCAACCCAACTAGACGTAGGCCTTCCTTCACCGCAAGGGGCTGAACTAGTATAAACCTCTCATGTCCTTTGTCCCGATTAACCCCTTTAAGCTTCCTAGTTGCGATGGCTCCATGAACAAGTCCTTGCAAGAGGACATCTGCCGTGACAATTCCACGACAGTTGGCGCCCACCGTGGGGCCAGCGCATGGTGGATTTGAGTTCTTGAACGACAGCCTCGAAGGGCTCAAGGGATACGCAGTTGGCCGGATGACCAAGAGTCGTCGCGGCAAGATCTACATCGACGATGAAGGCTGGGGCCCTGACGCCGGCTCAATTGAGTACGGGTACCGGGTCCCCTTTGGCGGAATTCACATCTTCATCGGCCGGATTGGTGAGCCGGGCCCTGAGCCGGACAACTGCACAGACCTCGTCGAGACAGCTCAGTGTGCGAGACCCGCCTGAGCTCAGCCTGTCATGAAGCGTGCCTTCGTGGGCTGCATCCATGGAGGGGAACTTTCTGAAGGATCTGAAGGTGGTGGTGAGACGGCCATCCTCTCCGATGGTGAATCGTCCGCCGGCTCAACAGATTCGTTGTATCAAGTTCAAGAGGGTGCACTGGGGGGCTGTTCCGATGGCAGTACTATTTCGGACCCCTCTGAGTCGCCAAACTGGGCAGGTGTCTTCATGGCTGGTACTCAACCTGGTCAAAACTCTACGGCATCAGCAGCGATAACGTCCGGGTTAGGAGCAGCGGGGGCAGGAGGCCTTGTGCGCTCACCGGCTCAGGTGCTGATGGATATCATGGATAAACTCACGGCCCTGTTAACCGCTACGGTCATCCCTGCGAACCAATCTGAGCATGAGGCAGAGGTGGCACAGGTTCGTGAGGAGATCGCCCAGGCCAAGGAAACCTTAGCAGTTGAAGATACTAGATTGGCCATAGAGCGGGCGGCTTTGGGACGCACGGGCGCAACAACTTCAGGCAGAGGCTTTTCAGCTCACGTTGAGCCTGAACGCATCTAATGAGGTAATGAGGAGGAGGCATCAGAAAACTCAGTCCCGTTTACCTCAGATTTATGATCCTCAAAATCTCTTTGCTACACCCGGAGCCGGCCCAAGTAACCCGCCAGGTGCAAATCAGCTTATGACATCCGGAGCGGGGTGCCCGGTTCAGCCTCAGGTGACAACGCCTCTTCACGGGAGTATGGCACCGCCCCATTACGTGCCAATACCACCGGGTCACTTCTCCAACCCCATGGAGAACTTAATCGCAGCATCAACGCGTTTGGCGGCTCTCCCAGTGGACAGTGATGATCCGATGGCGGTGGAGACCCGGAGGATCAGGGAACTTGTCCAAACAGCTCTGGCTCAGCAAGAGACCTATTCCTACAGCCGGGACAAGATTCACTCAACTCCTCCGCCTTGGTTAGCTCCGCCTCGTCGAAACTGGAGCCCGAGGTACAGTAGACACATGGAGTCAGAGGCCTTGTCAAGTAGCGCTCAGCGCCGGAACCAGCCCGGCGGGTATAACCCGGTTCAGGATCGGATACGTCAGGAGGACGAGCGGGCGGCTTAGTTAGCGGCTCAGCTAGCAGACCAAAAGGACTTACCGGCTTATCCAACGACTTCTGTTGAAACGGGAGTTGCTACTAGAACCGGAGGTGTTCCTTGTCTGGTACCGGCTCTACGTAATGTACGTCTGCCCAAGAATTTCAAGGGGCCTCGAAAGGTGCCAAATTATACGGCCAACTTATAGCCCGGGGCGTGGATTGAAAGTTATGATATGGCCATGGAGCTGCTAGAGGTTAGTGATGCAGCGATGGCTAAATACTTCACCATGATGTTGGACGGAACGGCCCGTTCTTGGTTAAAGGGCTTACCACCAAATTCTATTAGTTCATGGGCAGAGCTAAAGGCTCGTTTCATCCAGAACTTTAAGGACACTTGCAAGCAGTCTATGTCGATCGTGGACTTGACAAATTGTAAGCAGGAGGAAGGCGAATCCATGACTCATTGGGTGCGCCGCGTCAAAGAGATAATACATTCGTCTGACAAGATGGATGCCGGCTCAGCAGTTCTCATGCTGGAGAAAAACTGCCGCTTTGAGCCTCTGAGACAGAAGCTGGGGCGCCTTAAGCGTGATTGCAATGATATGGGGACGCTGATGGCGGCTTTAGTCAAGTATGCTGATTCTGATAGTACCAAGGATCCCGCGTCTGATGAGGAAAAGACAGGGAAGGGAAAGAAGAACGGTAATGGAAAGGGTCAGCAGCATAACCCGGCAAATCAAGGAGGCAATAAGCGTAAGGCGGACGGTAACCCGGAATTTGTGGCTAATGCACAGGGTAACAGTCAGAAGCGCAAGGGGAAACCACCCCCTCAATCCGGCGGGTCAGGTCCATCTCTTGAACAGCTACTCAATGAGCCTTGTCCGAGGCATGGCACCCGGGAATGGCCAGCGACTCATTTATGGAAGGATTGTGCAATCATGAAAGCTTTTAAGAATTCCAATATGTCTGATGGCAATCAAGGCCCGGGCGGCGGCTCAGGAGGTGGCAGCTTTCATGGCCCGGGCGACGGTTCAGGGTCCGGTTTTCAGGGAAACCCGGGTGGTTATAACCAACAGCAGTCCGGTCAAGGAGGTCAGCAGCAGTAGTCGGGTTATCAGAGCCATCCAAAACAGCTGAACAGCGGGCAGTATCACGTGTTCACCACAAGTTTGTGTAAACGTGATCTAAAAGTTCATTAGAGGGTGGTGAACTCTGTTGAGCCGGCAGTCCCTCGTTACTTATGGTGGTCGGAACAACCCATTGTCTGGAGCAGAGAGGATCACCCTCCCCGGGTTGATAATCCAGGTCAATTGGCCCTGGTAGTGGCACCGCAGGTTGGTGGTTATAAATTTACTAAGGTGCTCATGGATGGGGGTAGTAGCATCAACATCCTCTATTACGAGACCTTTCGGCGCATGGGCTTAACTGACAACAACTTAAGGACTTCCAACACCGTCTTCCATGGAGTGGTGCCTGGTAAGTCGGCGTATCCTGTGGGTAAGATTGAGCTGGAGGTGGCCTTTGGAGACGAGCATGATTCTAGGGCTGAGAAGTTAACCTTTGAAGTGGTCAAAATCAAAAGTCCATATCACGCTTTGTTCGGGCGGCCGGCTTATGCCAAGTTCATGGCGCGGCCGTGTTATGTTTACTTGCAGATCAAGATGTCGGGTTACAAGGGCACCATCACTTTGCATGGAAGTTGAAAGGTGGCCCTGGAGTGCGGAGAAGGCGACGTGGCTTATGCCGAGTCTGTCTGTGCAGCAGAAGAGCTTAAGTTTTATCAAGATAACATTGACCCGGCGGATATGACCTCCCTCAAAAATCCAACCACGGAACATGACCCAGCCATGAAGTTTAAGTCGGCTGCAGAGACCAAGCTTATTGATTTCACTCCAGGTGATTCGTCTAAGCAGTTCAGCATCAGTGCCAACTTGGATCCTAAATAGGAAAGCGCGCTCATCGAGTTCATCCGTGAGAATCGGGACATCTTTGCATGGAAGCCTTCTAACATGCCGGGTGTACCGAGAGGACTCGCTAAGCACACTCTTAATATTGATCCGAAGTATAAGCCGGTCAGGCAGTTTCTGCGGTGATTCAATGAGGAACGACGAAAAGCTATTGGAGAGGAGGTCGCCCGGCTCTTGGCGGCTGGGTTCATTATTGAAGTTTTTCACCCGGAGTGGTTGGCTAACCCGGTGCTCGTGCTCAAGAAAAACAGCACCTGGCGGATGTGTGTGGATTACACGGAGTTAAATAAGGCTTGTCCGGCTGATCCTTTCGCTCTCCCCCGTATTGATCAAATCATTGATGCTACGGCGGGTTGTGCACATTTGAGCTTTTTGGATTCTTACTCTGGTTATCATCAGATCAAAATGGCAGTTAAGGACAAGGAGAAGACGGCTTTCATCACTTCGTATGGAGCCTTCTGCTATGTGTCTATGCCTTTTGGGCTCAAGAGTGCCCAGGCGACTTATCAGCGGTGTGTACAGAATTGTCTCCACAATCAGATTGGGCGCAATGTTCATGCTTATGTGGATGACATAGTTGTGAAGTCCAGAGAGACGGAAACCCTGATATCGGATCTCAGAGAAACCTTTGATAACCTCCGGGTTTACAAGATGATGCTTAACCCGGAGAAGTGTGTATTTGGTGTACCTGCAGGCAAGCTTTTGGGATTCTTGGTCTCAAACAGGGGCATTGAAGCTAATCCGGAGTAGATCAAAGCAATCACCTCTTTGGCTAAGCCGGCGTGCATCAATCATGTTCAGCGACTGGAGGGTCGTGTTGCTGCTTTAAGCCGATTCATAAGCCGGTTAGGTGAGAAGGCCCTGCCACTGTATCAGATGATGAAGAAGGCAGACACCTTTGTCTGGAGTGATGCTGCTAATGTTGCTTTTGAGGATTTGAAGAGGCAGTTATCTGAGCCGCCGGTTCTTGCAGCTCCCATTGACAAAGAGCCTTTGCTGTTATATGTGGCTGCTAATTCATGAGTGGTCAGCCTTGTAATTGTGGTGGAACGCAAGGAGGCTGGTAAGGAGCATCCGGTTCAACGGCCGGTTTATTATGTCAGTGAGGTGCTCATTGAGTCAAAGCAAAGGTATCCTCATTGGCAGAAGCTAGTTTACGCGGTGTTCATGGCAAGCCGGAAGCTGAAACAGTACTTCCAAGGTCACCCTATCACTGTGGTGAGTTCTGCCCCCTTGGGAGACATCATCCAGAACAGAGAGGCCACAGGACGAGTCGCCAAGTGGGCCATTGAGCT
Organism: Triticum aestivum; assembly: GCF_018294505.1. NCBI lineage: Eukaryota > Viridiplantae > Streptophyta > Magnoliopsida > Poales > Poaceae > Triticum > Triticum aestivum. The sequence continues at coordinate 673,653,112 of NC_057806.1, forward strand.
CGGGCCTCATGGTTTGAAGTATGTGCCACGTACTGCCATTAAGTCTCAAGCCTTGGTGGATTTTATCAATGACTGGACAGAGCTATAGGCACCTGAGGAGAAGCCCGATGACACATATTGGACTATTCACTTTGATGGGTCCAGGCAGCTGGAAGGCTCGGGGGCTGGAGTCGTATTAACTTCCCCTCGAGGTGACAAATTCTGTTATGTGCTCCGGCTTATGTTTCCTTATACTAACAATGCAGCTGAGTACGAGGCCTTACTCCGTGGTCTCCAGATGGCCAAAGAGATGAATTTGAGCCGGGTAAGGTGCTTGGGCGACTCAGACCTTGTGGCTCAATAGGTGTCAGGCAAGTGAGACTCCAAAGATCCCCTTATGGCGGCTTATCATCGTGAAGTTGACGCTGTGGCTGGCACTTCAAGGGTTATGTGGTGGAACACATTGATCGAAGGAAGAATGAGGCAGTTGATTCCTTAAGCCGGCTGGGATCTTAGCGTAAGTCGGTGCCGCCTAACACCTTTCTTGATGTTTTGCATAATCCGTCTGTCAAGTTACCTACAGAGGAAGATCTGGCAATACCAGACCCGGAGGCACAGCTGGTGGTGGCTCTGCATGTTATGCTGGATTGGACAGTGCCTTATTTGGCTTACATGACCCGGGGAGAGTTGCCTGAAGATGAGACCTTGGCAAGACAAATCGTCCGGCGGTCCAAGTCCATGACAATTGTCAATGGCGAGTTACATCATTGCAGCGTCACTGGAGCGTTTCAGCATTGCGTGTCACCCACAGAGGGTCAGGAGATCCTTCGTAAGATTCATGAAGGTGATTGTGGTCATCACGCCGGCTCAAAATCTATTGTGGCCAAAGCTTTCCATCATGGGTTTTATTGGCTGACGGCTCATGCTGATGCAGAAGATCTGGTCAGTAAATGTGATGGATGTCAGAAGTTCTCACGACAAGCCCATGTGCCGGCTCAAGAATTGAGGATGATTCCAATTACTTGGCCATTTTCAGTCTGGGGGCTTGACATGGTCGGACCTTTCAAAAGGTCTAAGGATAAAAAGACACACCTCTTGGTGGCAGTTGACAAGTTTACAAAGTGGGTTGAGGCGGAGCCAGTCAGTAAGTGTGATGCAGCCACGGCGGTCCAGTTCATGAAAGAGGTGATTTTTTGTTTTGGCTTTCCACATAGTATCATAACTGATAACGGCATTAACCTCTCCAAAGGAGCCATGGAAGAGTTCTGTCAACGAGAGCATATCCGGCTTGATGTTTCGGCTCTGGCTCATCCGCAATCCAATGGCCAAGCAGAAAGAGCCAATCAGGAGATCTTGAAAGGTATCAAGCCCCGGCTCTTGGTCCCCTTACAGCGGACGCCGGGTTGTTGGGTGGAGGAGTTACCCTCTGTACTTTGGAGCATCAACACTACACCTAACAGATCAACGGGTTACACACCTTTCTTCATGGTGTACGGAGCAGAGGCGGTTCTGCCAAGTGACATCCGGCATGACTCACCCCGTGTGGCAGCTTATGTTGAGGCTGACAACGAAAAAGCTTGTCAAGATGCACTTGACCTGTTGGATGAAGAGCGAGACTTGGCAATAGCCCGCTCGGCGATTTACCAGCAAGACCTGCGCCGCTACCACAGCCGCCGGGTTAGGTCCAGAACCTTTCAGGAAGGCGACTTAGTGCTCTGGCTCATCCAGGATCAATCTGACATACACAAGCTATCCCCTCCTTGGGAAGGACCCTTTGTGGTCAGCAAGAATCTGAACAACGGGTCATACTACCTTATCGATGTTCGAGAGCACAAAGACTCACGTAAGTTGGAGGAGGAGACCCGCCGGCCGTGGAATATCGCTCATCTTCGGCCTTACTATACTTGAGCCACCGGCTCTAATATGTATAAATTTATACTATGTATATTACATAAAGCAATAAAGCAGGACCTCTGTCCTTTTTTCCACTCCCAAAAAAGGTTTATGTGTTTTCTTTGTCAGGTGGTGGAGATAACCAAGGAGAAGCGGATCATATCTGAATCCGGCTCTCCTTTGGTCCGACTTATGATCATATCTGAATCTAGCCGTGATCACTTGGGGGCTTCCTGTTCAAACATAGGTCGTATTCGAACCAAAGAAAACATAGCTGTCGATACCCACTTGATCGGCATACTGCCAAACCCACTTGGGGGCTTCTTGATCATATTTGAATCATAGCTTAACCCCTTTGGGTCTCACGTGGATCGTATTCGAATCAGCGTCATTAAACAACTCTTATGGTCACTTGGGGGCTTCCTGTTCAAACATAGGTCGTATTCGAACCAAAGAGAACATAGCTGTCGATACCCACTTGATCGGCATCGCCACAGCCACTAGGGGCTATATGATCGTACCCGAATCTTAGCTCAACCCCTTTGGAACGGTTTACTGATCGTATTCGAATCAGAGGCCTTTTAAATTTTGTTTATTATTCATCATATTTTCTAAGTGTCAATATTTGACTATATTGAGACCCTCTTGAAAATACAATGGAGGATACTGCAATTCTCCGGCTTAACATTGGTTACATCAGGTTGATAAGTACCAGGTGAACTTTTATGTGCCAATTTTCAGGAGTTAAACTTACCCTTAGGGGATTGGCTTATATAAGCCGGAAAGGTAACCAAAAGCATCACAGGTATATCATTATGATTATGTCTATTAAGTTTAATCATAAGTTGGATTTCCTGTAATTATTCGGTGTATATTCCAGGTTATCAGAAGCTTATGTGACCCTCCAAAGCGATAAGTCGCCAAGGGATTTCTGTTTGTCTTATGTGCAGGGCCATACAAGACATTTCTGCAAGGACGTAACAGATTCATATAAACTGCGAGTGCATAATGACGGCGGCTTATGCAAGTATTAAGCGTCATAAGCATGCGCGAAGGCATGACAAAATTCAAAGTATTTCCTACTCTATTACAAGACTGCCTGAGTCTGAATGATGAGGCATTGTTGTTTCTACAAAGACATAAGCATGTGGCGCCTGGCGATTTACTCTTGGGGTTGACCTGAAGCTTCCGGGTTATCCTTCTCCGCCTCTCCGCCGGCTGCCCTGTCCTGGAAGGCTGATGAGGCCCAGTCAATGCCACTCAAGGCTTCAAACTCAGCTTCATCATCGATTAAACCAGTTGGGTTGACGTCAGGGGCAAAAGTGTGCTTACGAGTTGGAGGAACCAGGCTGACCTCATGGTAATGAGGTGTTGGAATCCTTCGGTTCTCCCTATCATAACCCGGCTAATATTTGGTCAGATCAGTGTCCTTCCCAATAAGAGTAGCCACCGGGCGTATGTCTTTCACACAGGCGGTAACGTCTGCCTCGTCAAATAAGGTGCCATCCTCCTTTAGACTCGGGTATCCAAGAGCGATGTCGGTCGGGTCTAGTTCAGGACAGAATGTTTTAGCCGGGCTCAACGCTGCTATAGCCCCGGCTCTTGCGGATGCCCACCTTAGCTCTTGAACCCGCTGAGGGAGTACGGCAAGCCGTTTCAGCACATCTTGAAGGAGATAAGGAACATCATTGGATAAAGCCACAACGGCCAGAGCATGTTATGACCCAGTGTAAAGTTGTTCCACCAGTGTATACACTGCCTTCAGCTTGATCAGCATATTTTGCTTAAGGTTGGTAGCCTGGGGCCTACATTGTTAAAAAGCATAAGATAAACCGGAGATAAGAATTAAGGTATTTATCAATGAAAGGTTTGCAGTATTTAAGTTTTCATATATTGGTACTTACCAAAGATTGCTGAGACCATTTGAGATATCTGATCCTTTAAGCCGGACAGTTCAGTGTTTACTTCTGCAAGTGATGCTTCTGTTGTCTCGGCCCGGGTCACCAATAAGGCTTTTTCGTCAGCCCAGATTTTCTTATCCACTTCAAAATTCTTCTTCAGCTTCTCTTGTTCAGAGACGCTGAATTCAAACTTGGAGTTGGCATTTTGAATTTCAAGTTCCTGGGCTGACAGGCGGCTCTTAAGGTCAGCGATCTCCGATTCAAATTGACTTATGGTGGCCTGCATTATCCCGGGTTACAGTCAGAATCATGATAAATAATTTTAAGTCCCAAGCACTTTGCAAGCAAACATACTTGACACTTGGGGGCTAATGGGTATTGAAGATTTCTACATTATTAAGCCGGTCCTGGATATTAAAGTCCCAAGCATTTTGCAAGCAAAGATGCTTGGCACTTGGGGGCTAATGTGTATCGCAAGTTAAAGGTATTGTGTTACATCCGGTTTAAATATTTCTTCTGTAAGCCGGACATGCAGCTCTAACAACTTTTCTAAGTCTACAACATATTTATTCATAAGAAATAGACTTGGGGGCTGGTACAGTAAGTATGATTGAAAGTAAAAAAGCATAAGTCATACCTCAGATTTTTGCTGTATTTGCTTCGCCATGTCAATTTCCAGGTCACGGCTGCTTTGCACCTGGTTGATGTAGCCCGAGACGATCTCTCCAATACTCAAATGAGTATAGTCGGTGATATCCATCTTGGCCTTACGGCGTTCTAGCAGCTCCTCTTTAGCCGAACATTTGGCAAGAACGGTGGGCCTGGCTGGTTCAACGAATTGAGCCTTGAGAAATTCCACTTCTGGGTCAGCCGCTTTGACCGGGCTAGGTGCCTCCGGATTAACAAAAACATCAAGAACATCTTCAGAAGGCGGATCGGAAGTTGGTGCTGCAATATCTTGAGCTGGCTCAGGCGGCGGCTGATGTATGGAAGAGTCGGGAGCAGTTACACCCTGTTCCGGTTCAGTCACCACAGGGTTTTGAGCCGGCTCCGCTTTCTTGGTTTTCTTCCTGGGCTTAACTTGCATGCTGCGGGCAAAGCAGAGGAATGAATAAAGGAGCATGAAGAAGGAAAAACATAAGGTGAGTAAATTGATCTTACCTAGGGGCAGCCTTAAAAGCTGGCATGTTTGACTACATAGACTCACCGGATGAAGGAGATGTATCCTGATAATTGGAGTCAGATGAATTCAGAGATTGACGGATTAGACCCGCCAAGGGTAAACAAGGGGATAAGTTGGAGATAACCTCAGTCCGACGCTTCCGGGTTACGTCAGGCAAGCCGGAGGAAAGCTCTACGTCCTTGCTGGTCCGGGTCTGCCTCCGACTTTCAAATTGTTGTTGCTTCAAAAGAAAGTCAGGGTCTTGGTAAGCCAAAGGATGTGAAAATCTTACTTCCCGGGTTACTCTTCGAATTTTCTGACGCGATAGAGGCTCGGAGTCGGAGGAGATTATAGTTACCTCTTCTTCGACTAGTTGGTTGTTTCCCGTGTCTTCCTGAAAGAGAAATCATGTCAGTGAAATGATGATAAAATAGTCAGGGAAGTTTAAAAGTTACCTCCTCTTCGTTATCATTAGAGTCATTGAGCTGGAACATCTCTGAAGCACTTGATTTTCTTTTCGTTGAAGTAGAAGGCCTGGTGGTTCTTTTTTCGGCCCTCTTTGCCGCCCGGGCTTGTTTGGCCGCCTCATGATCATATGGGACTTTCCAGAATTTGTCGTTTGCCTGTAAGGAGTTTTAAAGGGGTATGAGTAAACATAAGGTAAACATAATAAAGGGTGATCATTGAGGCTGAGGACTTATAGCGGGGGCCGGGTTGTTCTTACAGAAGGGGAGTAAGCTGAAGGTATTATTCACCACAGTCCCCTCTTTCAACAGTGACTGGATCATAGCCTCGACCATGTCATCTGGTAAATCATCGGGGCTGTGACGCAGCGGGTCATCCTTCTCCCCTGAGTAAGTACACATTAAGCCGGGACGGCGGCTTAACGGAATCACCCGCCAGGTAATCCAGGTCTGGACCAAATCAATGTCGTCCAAGCCATTGCCCAAAAGAGCCTTAACCTTCTTTATGGTGGGGGCAAGTGGAATACGTTCAGCAGAAGATAATTTGTCAGCCAATGGGTGGTTGGACTCCAAGCGCAGAGCGCGAAAACCGGGTAGCGAATTCTCACCAGCGGGAGAGGTATCTTGGCAGTAGAACCATGTTTGATTCCACTCTTTCGGATGGCTTGGCAGCTCTGCATAAGGAAAAAGGCAGTCTCTTCGCCGCTGGATCGAGATGCCACTGAGTTCCAGACTGGGCCCATTGGCACGTTCATTTTGCCGGTTCAAATAAAACAGCTCTCTGAACAAGGTCAAATTTGGCTCTTCTCCAAGGTAAACCTCACAGAAGACTTGAAAATTGCAGATGTTTGACATGGAATTGGGCCCGATATCTTGAGGTCTCAAGTCAAAGAAGTGTAGAACATCTCTAAAGAATTTTGAACCGGGTGGAGCGAATCCCTGGCTCATATGATCCATAAAAACTATTACCTCCCCTTACTTGGGTTGAGGTTTCTCCTCAGACGGGTCAGGAGCATGATAAGACATGACATCCTTCTTGGGCAGATGGCCAGACTTTACAAACTCAGACAGTTTGCTCTCTGTAACAGTGGATTTGACCCAGTTGCAGGTCACCGGGGGTTTGACAGCTTTGGGTGCCATTGTGTAAATTGAAGCCTACAAACAAGACAAAGAAAATTTTCCGGTTTATTATAACCCGGAGGATAAGCATCATTGGGTTATTTAAAATGGCGGCTTAAGAAGGGGCCTAATGACATACAGGTAACTATATGATAATGTTTAAACAGCTGCAGGTATTAAGATGATTAAGGTTTTCATAAGTCGCCAGAAGCAAGCGGTGCTGACAGCTGGTATTATCTTAAACCGGTTGCACGAACTACTATGGCTGAAACAGAGTCAACAGACACAGTTTTTGGCTAAGTGTGGAGCAAACAGGTTTCACAAATTGCAATTATTATTTTGGATCAAATGATGCTCTGAAAAGGAAAAATTTCTAGACCTAAAAACAGCACCGAGAAGTTCATATACTCAAGGAAGGCTCCCAAAACAAGGAAATGAGATCTGTTTTTGTACAGAGTAAGCGTGAAACATCCTCCGCAGCAGTTCTATGTGGTTTTTTACGATCTAAGCAAGGTATTAGAGGTAAGAACTAATGGAGGTTACGTCGGGCGGCGATGAACATCGACGAACTCAAGGCAGTGCTAATGCAGATCTGAGAAAGGGGGGAAAGAAAACTCACCGATGCGGAAGAACTGCGGAGAGTTGCCGTCGTTTTTTTGGTCAAGAAACAGGGTGATGCAGCGGCCTGAGTCGGTGAAGACGAGGGTTCTGACGGTGGCGGCGGTGGAGCTCGAGCGACAGAGAAAGGAGTGCGAGGAAGAAGACGACCGGAGGAAATGAAAAAGACCTAGGTCGCGACTATTTATAAGGAGGGACCGACTGAGACGGCGCGAGAAACGAGGACACTGAGACATCATTATCCAGCGGCCCCGACGCCTCGATTTTCGGGAGAGTCAGTAAGGCAGAGATCCATTGAAGATATGATGAATTAAAATATAAGTTTTGTTGAAGATGACGTCATGATGATTTAACCCGGATCCGGATGATGACGTCACGACGGGTTACAATTTTCACAGAAGACGGAAGACTAAAGGCCAGTTCATAAGGTTTTCAAAGATTGACATGAACCGGTTCAAATCAATCTGGGGCCTAATGTTGGGGATATAACTATTTGTGTAAGCCGTCTAGGAGGGGTCGGGTTACGCAAAGAGAGGCTCATCAGAAGCCCAAGACCAAGGCATGAAGATGGCGGTTCACTAAAAGGCCTAAAGGCCCACAGGCGACTCCGAGGCCCGTAATGATAAACCGCCATGATGGTATAACTTGTACTGTAAGGTAGAAGTAACTAGTCACCGAGCCGGACACTATTTATGAGCCGGCCGGGACTCTGTAGGCCGCAGGGCGTCAACCCGTGTATATAAGGGGACGACCCGCCATCGGCTTAGGGCAAGAAACAACTCATCGAGAACCGGGCATAGCGTATCTCGCTCCCTGGTCATCGAAACCTCAAGCAATACCAACCCAACTAGACGTAGGCCTTCCTTCACCACAAGGGGCTGAACTAGTATAAACCTCTCGTGTCCTTTGTCCCGATTAACCCCTTTAAGCTTCCTAGTTGCGATGGCTCCACGAACAAGTCCTTGCAAGAGGACATCTGTCGTGACAATTCCACGACACCCTTGGTATCGATGTTTTTGCCGACATAACTGACAGGCTAACCTCTGACACGCCTTACTATTGTTACCGTGCAAGATGTCGGCCCCCTTCCTACTTTCAACCACATGGTGGGCCCATAGCCCACAGTTCCACAGGATCGAAACCTGACTCCCATGTACACCCCCTGTTCCCAAGGTTGTTCCTCGCGCGTGACCTTGTTTGTAATTCACGAGCCACCTTCAGGTCTGATATCGGACACAATACTTATTCCCGTTGTTTTGACCCTTTCACATCGTATTACAGGCATCGAACGATTGCCTGCCCGCTCAAAACTTTCCAGGTTACCTCCTTACTTTGCTCTCGATAATTTCTTAAGATTTGATTCGAGAGTTACTTTCCGCCACCTTCCTCGATGTTGTCGACCCGATAGTCAACCTTGCCGACGTCCGTAAAGTATGATGGAGTTCCTGAAGAAAGGGCGCCGACTTCATCATGATGACCTGAAGCAGAGAAATGAAGACATCAATGTATTGGACCGGCCTCTTCGAGAAGAGCAAGCCAGGATGAGAAGATCCGTTAGAATAATGTCGTAACCTATTCTTCCCCCTTACTTCCCCTCTTAAATCTCGGGACGAGATTTCTTGTAGTAGAGGAGAATTGTGACGCCCGGATAATCAAGCTATAGTAACCTCTGCTAATGATGCCACGTCACTTTGATTACTGTCGCTAATCCCGCGTTAGTTCGAACTGATTAAAATTCAAATTCAAAATTTGGCAAACAACAAAAGTTTTCAAAAATTAAAACAAAAATGTTCGAGGTGTGCAAATAAATACCTAGGAGTTTATGGTGTGGGACCCATGGTTTTATAAAAGACCCAAATACTTAAACTGAATTGGAACAGAAAAGAAAATAAATAAACAAATAAATAAAGGAAAATACAGAAACAGAAAACAAACTAACAAACAAAAAATAGAAAGGAATCCCCCACTGGCCCAGCTGGCCCATCCGTTGGCCAGACCGGCCCAACTGGCCCAACCGGGCACCCCCACTCCCCATATCCCCACTACCCAAACCCTAACCAGCCGCTATCCCCCCCACTCCCCCGAAAATATCCCCCCCTCTCCCCCGATTGGATCGGGATCGAAAGGAGGGCGCTCACCTCGCCGCGACGACTGCGCCAGGACGGCGACGATGCCCGAGCCCGATGCCACCTCCTCCGCCACCTCGCCTCCCCGCGTCGGCCTCCACCACCCCGGCTCGAACCACCACCCGCGGCCCCGTCACCGGATCGCTGCCGCCCGGAGCTGCCCTCACCCTGGAACCACCACGCCGTCGCCGGACTGCCTCCCGCTCCGCCGTGTCATCCCCGTCGGCCACCCCGAACCTCCCCGCGCCCACTGCCCAGACCCCACGACCCGTGGTGAGGCCCCTCCTCCTCTCTTCATCGCACGCGCCTGCACGCTGCCGCCGCGCACGCCACGACCGCCTCTGCGTGCCCGCCTCCGCTCGCCACTGCTGCTGCTGTACTGCTCCCCACACGCGCGCACATCCCCGCATCGCCGCGCCCTCTCCTCCCCCCTGCCGTGTGCCCTGACCGCGTCGGCTACGCACGCGCGCCGCCTGTGGCCACGCCCCCTGCTCCTCGATGCTGGTTGCCCGCGGATCCTCCCCGCCCCTGGAGCCCCTCGTTAGCCGCTTGGTCGCTCCCTCGTTGGCCACCTCCGCGCTGCCACTGCTAATCGTCGGCGTCGCCCTTCGTCGACGCCGTCCGCTGCTGCCGGCCCGTGTACGTGCCCCCCTGCTTCCCCGTCGCCCAGCGACCTTCCCGCACCGGGCGGGTTCTGTCCCAGCGCCCGTCGCCCGATCCGCTAGCGCTCACGCCCATTAGGCCCCCCTAGGCCTATGATAGTGGGGCCCCACGCCCCAGAACGTTTATTAAAAAACGAATTAAAAGAATTAAAATTAAAATTAAATAAATAATAATTAAAAATAATTAAAATTTTAATTTAATTAGTTAATTAATTAGTTAACTTAAATAATCTGGATTAGATTAACCTAATCATTTAGTTAAAGCTAACTAACCTTGTTTAATTATTATGAGACTATGACAAGCGGGACCCACTAGTTAGTTTGACCAGTCAACAGTCAATGCTGACTGGGCTGTTTTCTTTGACCGGCCCCATCAGTTAGCCTCTGCTGACTGGGCAGTTGACCAAGTCAACTGGGCCTACTGGTCAGCCACCCAAGCCCATCTGTGGGTACACTTCTAAGTACCCATAGCAATTTAACATTTAATTTTCAACTTAAAAATAATTTAGGAAATGATTTAAAACTTTAAAATTAATATAAAATAAATCGTAGCTCGGATGGAAAAACTTTGTACATGAAAGTTGCTCAGAACGACGAGACGAACCCGGTGATCGCTCTCTAACAGGGCGACGAGGAGGGGATTGTCGGGTAGGATTATGCTATGTGATGCTACTTGGAGGACTTCAGTCTACTCTCTTCTACATGCTGCAAGACGGAGGCTGCCAGAAGCGTAGTCTTCGACAGGATTAGCTATCCCCCTCTTATTCTGGCATTCTGCAGTTCAGTCCACTGATATGGCCCTTTACACATATACCCATGCACAAGTAGTGTAGCTCCTTGCTTGCGAGTACTTTGGATGAGTACTCACGGTTGCCTTGTTCCCCCTTTTCCCCATTTCTCTACCCGATTGCTGCGACCAGATGATGGAGCCCAGGACCCAGACACCACCTTTGACGACGACTCCTACTACACTGGAGGTGCCTACTACTACGTGCAGCCCGCTGACGACGACCTGGAGTAGTTAGGAGGACCCCAGGCAGGAGGCCTGCGCCTCTTTCGATCCGTATCCCAGTTTGTGCTAGCCATCTTATGGCAACTTGTTTAACTTATGTCTGTACTCAGATATTGTTGCTTCCGCTGACTCGTCTATGATCGAGAACTTGTATTCGAGCCCTAGAGGCCCCTGGCTTGTATTATGATGCTTGTATGACTTATTTATGTTTTAGAGTTGTGTTGTGATATCTTCCCGTGAGTCCCTGATCTTGATCATACACATTTGCGTGCATGATTAGTGTACGATTGAATCGGGGGCGTCACAGTAAAGTAAAAAAGCAAAGCAATAATAAAGCGTAGGAAGATAAATATGATGAGAATAGACCAGGGGGGCATAGATTTCACTAGTGGCTTCTCTCAAGAGCATAAGTATTCTACGGTGGATGAACAAATTACTGTTGAGCAACTGACAGAATTGAGCATAGTTATGAGAATATCTAGGTATGATCATGTATGTAGGCATCACGTCCGAGACAAGTAGACCGACTCCTGCCTGCATCTACTACTATTACTCCACTCATCGACCGCTATCCAGCATGCATCTAGAGTATTAAGTTCAAGAAAACAGAGTAACGCCTTAAGCAAGATGACATGATGTAGAGGGATAAATTCATGCAATATGATAAAAAACCCATCTTGTTATCCTCGATGACAACAATACAATACGTGCCTTGCTGCCCCTACAGTCACTTGGAAAGGACACCGCAAGATTGAACCCAAAGCTAAGCACTTCTCCCATTGCGAAAACCAATCTAGTAGGCCAAACCAAACTGATAATTCAAAGAGACTTGCAAAGATAACCAATCATACATAAAAGAATTCAGAGAAGATTCAAATATTGTTCATAGATAATCTTGTTCATAAACCCACAATTCATCGGTCTCAAGAAACACACCGCAAAAAGAAGATTACATCGAATAGATCTCCATGAGAGAGAGGGAGAACATTGTATTGAGATCCAAAAAGAGAGAAGAAGCCATCTAGCTACTAACTATTGACTCGAAGGTCTGAAGTAAACTACTCACACTTCATCGGAGGGGCTATGATGATGTAGAAGCCCTCCGTGGTGGATTCCCCTTCCGGTGGAGCTCCAGAACAGGCCCCAAGATGGGATCTCGTGGATACAGAAAGGTGCGGCGGTGGAATTAGGTTTTTGGCTCCATATCTGATCGTTTGGGGGTACGTAGGTATATATAGGAGGAAGGAGTACGTCGGTGGAGCTTCGTGGGTCCAACGAGGGTGGGGGCGCGCCTGGGGGGTAGGGCGCGCCCTCTACCTTGTGCCCACCTCGTGGATTTCTTGACGTAGGGTGCAAGTCTCTTGGATCATATTCGGTGAGAAAATCACGTTCCCGAAGGTTTCATTCCATTTGGACTCCGTTTGATATTCCGTTTCTTCGAAACACTAAAATAGGCAAAAAGAACAACAATTCTGGGCTGGGACTCCGGTTAATAGGTTAGTCCCAAAAATAATATAAAAGTGGAAAATAAATCCCAATATTGTCCAAAACAGTAGATAATATAGCATGGAGCAATCAAAAATTATAGATACATTGGAGACGTATCAGGGGGAGAAAGTGAGCTCAGGGGAGGGTCACCGGTAGGGGATATTGCATCGAATCGGCGGTCTAGGAAGGCACGGGAGGGAAGAAGGCCACGGCGACAGAGGAGGAAGGTCAAGGCGGTAGAGGAGGAAGCAAGAAAGGTGTTGTCGCAGAAGGTCGGATCCGGCCGTCGCTGAAGTCCATGCGCGACAGCGAGTGCGCTGGTGGTTGCCGTCGGTATCCTTCGATCTCGGCTGTTTGCGGTCACTGAGACCCATGGGGTGCAACGGTGGAAGAAGGTGGAGGTGGGCAGCGACGTCGTCGAAGAAGGTGGAGGGAGGCGGCGGGAGGCGTGTCAGGGCCGAAAGGGCGACAAAGCGTCAGCTAAGGGAGGAAGAAGGGGGCGACGACGCGTCAGCCAGGGGAGGAAGGTGTGGGCGGCGGCGCATTTGCCGGGGCAGGAGGTGTGACCGCGTGGCGGTTGCCAGTGACACGCGTGCGGGGGGAGGAGGAGGAGTTGGGGCCGGTGGCCGTCGGTGGGAGGTGGCTGCAGCGGCGCTTGCTGGCTGGGGAGGAGGACTGTATTTGCTGCGGCGGCGCTTCCAAAATGTACGCGCACTTTACAGTAGAGCACAGAAAAAATGGTTTAAAAACACATCAAACTAATCTTTTTTTAATCTGAACTTCGTTGTTTAATCTTTTTAGAAAATGTGATTGATATTCTATAAACATTAAATTGCTCCATTATTTTAATTTGTAATTCTTCATTTGATATTTATGAACTTCTTACAATTCTTAGTGCAATAAGATTTTCTGTATTTTTACTATGCGAACTTCTAGTGTATCCCAAGAAATTACATGTTTTTTGATTTCTTCTAAAAAAATCGTCTAAGAACTTTTTGTTTAGCTTGTTGCATTTGAACTCCCAGAGGCTTCAACAACAAAGTAAACAATATGGCTAAACGCGCACTAGTCGTAGTCATGAACATGACTTATTTTTTTTTTGTGAATTTACATGTATTTCTTGCACATGAATTTCTCTTACACAAAAATTTTTTGTTACATATTTTGAATTCTTACATTTCTTATTTTTTAACCCATTTCCACGAAGACACACACACACACACACAGAGAGAGAGATAACCATATCATGCAAATACGCCACCACAACATCTCCATTGTTCTTTTGACGCCCTGTGCTGATTTGAATCCCGTACTGTAGTTGTACTTCTTCATCCAGGAGATATAAGGAGCAAACATGTAATGATTTAGTGGGATGAACCTAGGAGATGCCTACAACTACAGACCTTTTGGAACACTTTCTATTGACCTTCAGGAACAATTTCTATTGACCTTCAGCCATTTTTTTCATTCCAACAAGTGAGCAAACTGGACAACAACATATAATGCTCCTTTTTTTAGAGCTGAACTGAAGAATCTGGCGAAGCCGGCCTGCAACAATGGCCAATTTTTTCAGAGGATAAACGCAAACAAATGTGTATAAAACCAGAGCAATCTAATGTCAATATTTTTTTTATATGTTCAATAAAACCATAGCAACCCAATGTCATAAACATCCATAGTCCAAAGAACAAAATGACCACAGTATATATATACAAAGAAACCTTTTTTCTACCACACACGCACCTTTGTTCTCATACATCTCCCAAAAAAATCAGAGCCATCACCATTGAAAGCTAGTCATGCAATAGGAAAAAGATGAGCACTTCTTGCAAAAGCGAATGACTAAAAGTTGGCGAACAACTAGGACTATTTAAGTGAAGCGCTTGTAGTATTAACCCATAGCTCCTTCATGTTGACCAATTCCACCAAAAAACGCCATGTATGAATTTGAACACTAAAAACCACTATACTAATCTCTCCTTGTGTTGGCTAAAATTTACTCGGCTTGCGTCGAGGTGTTGTGCCAGCGTCGACAGCTCGCCACCTTGGCTCCTTGCCGTCAGGTGGCGGAGGTTGGCAGTCTGGTGGCCGATGCAGCCACACACCGCCAGACTGTGCCAAGAGTTCAGTTAGTTTTCTGAAATTTTCTCAACAGAACAAGCCAAGAGCAGGCCAGGCAACCTACGACCGCTCACTGCTGTCACAGCGGGGTATGAACTACAGACCTTCTGGAAGTTATCTAATCATGTACTGTAGATTCAAGCTTTTCAAACTCAAAAGATGCCTACAATTCTCAGTTTGTGCCTAACCTAGGAGCCGAGGAGATCACCACACAGGACTAGATAGAGGAGTGCAAGTGAAGCAACCTTTTTCTTCAGAAAATCAACAAACAGAACTTCGGAAAATCAAGAAACTGAACTCCAGAAAGTGAAACAAACTGAACTTCACAAGGCCCTGCAAAAATATACACGATTGCAGTCCACTTTAAAAACTTCAGAAAATCAACAAACTGAACTTCTAGAGGGCCAGATGCTGACCTTTCTCTTCGTAGTGCCATTGGTGACATGTGGATACGAAAACAAAGTCACACTGAATGCATGCCACCTTGGTATCCACATACACAGGGTAGCTGAAGCTGAGGTAGCTAACAAATTAGAACTTTGAATGAAAAAAATACAAGGGAATTGCTCTCACAAGAAGTCTCCCTTTACCAGATTCAGCAGAAGTTGAACTGGACGGTGAGCAGCAGGATCCAGGTTTGTGTTGGGTTCATGAACGGCCGGCGGCTCCGTCGTTGAACAGCCCGCGGCCGCATAGTTGAACGGCTCGGGGCTGCGTTGGGAGGACTCGGGGCGGCACTGCAGATCGGATCAGGGTGAGGGTGCTCTCCATTCCCCTGAAGAAAATGCTCTGAAGGACAAAACACACACACAAGAATAATTGTACATTAGGATTTCTGAATGGTCCTCTATTTGTAGACGTAAAGAAGTTCATAAAGATCCTCGGACACACGCACACCAGTGCATGAACACACACATTAGCACGTAGATCTCAGTTCCTCACATTCTACATGGTTAATTTTTTTAACAGCATATGAAATGAGTTGTCAAATCAATACTCGGAAAGGGGCTCTCTTTTTATGGAGATACAGATCCAATCATTCATGCTTCTTCTTTTAACATACTAAGATGAACAGCAGAGAAGCATCCATACCAACAATAATGAATTTGCAAACAATATTGGAGAAACAAACATCAAACCTGTAGCTTAACGAGTAGAGCTGATTTCAGAAGTAGTGGTGCACGGGTTCAAGCAAAAGCATGACCTGAACTACAATTTTTGCAAAGTTTGTTGCCCCAACACATAGAACTTGCAAGAAACCGAAAGAAATTGAACAAAATAGCAACAACCAAAACAAATCTCTAGCCACAAGATGATGAGGAGTGGGCAGTGACGAGCTATGGCTCCCCGTGTTGCCGTCGTAGTGGAGAGAGAAGGAAGGTTGTGGAGGATGCGTTGGAGAAGAGGGCAGGCCGTGCTGGAGCAGAGGGAAGGTCGCAATGGAGCGGAGGGAAGGTCGCGCCGCAGGGGAGGTTGGTGGCAGGGGTGGTCGGGACGGAGGGCAGCCTTGGAAGAGGTGGTTGGGGCAGGCACGACGGAGGTGGGTGGGGTGGAAGGCGGCGACAGAGGTGGTCGGGGCGGAGGGCGGTGGTGGAGTTGGTCGGCGGGAGGACGAGGACGGCTAAAGTGGTCGAGGCAGATGTAAGTCACGGAAGTGGTTGGGGCGGAGGACGGCGGCGTGGGTGTCCGGTGGCGACACGATCCAGGAGGCGCGCGGGACCAGCGGGGAGGGGAGGCGCGGGGCCGGCCGGGAGGCGAGGCGCAGGGCCGGCGGGGAGGGGCGGCGTGGACCCCCTTTTTCCTTCTCCCAAACGGCCTCCTGCCATAGGGGGGTATCGGTGTCAAAACCGGCGGATCTCAGGTAGGGGGTCCTAAACTGTACTTCTAAGGCGGATGGTAACAGGAGGCGGGGGACACGATGTTTACCCAGGTTCGGGCCCTCTCGATGGAGGTAATACCTTACTTCCTGCTTGATTGATCTTGATGATATGAGTATTACAAGAGTTGATCTACCACGAGATCGTAGAGGCTAAACCCTAAAAGCTAGCCTATGGTATGATTGTTGTTGTCCTACGGACTAAACCCTCCGGTTTATATAGACATCGGAGGGCGCTAGGGTTACACAAAGTCGGTTACAAGGGAGGAGATCTACATATCTGTATTGCCAAGCTTGCCTTCCACGCTAAGGAGAGTCCCATCCGGACACGGGACGAAGTCTTCAATCTTGTATCTTCATAGTCCAACAGTCCGGCCAAAGGATATAGTCCGGCTGTCCAGAGACCCCCTAATCCAGGACTCCCTCAGTAGCCCCTGAACCAGGCTTCAATGACGATGAGTCCGGCGTGCAGATTGTCTTCGGCATTGCAAGGCGGGTTCCTCCTCCGAATACTCCATAGAAGATTTTGAACACAAGGATATTGTCCGGGTCTCCAAAACGAATTCCACATACCACCGAAGAGAGAATAATATTTCCACAAATCAATCTGCCGACCGGTTTTCATAATGTGACGTATGGCCGTGGTCTGGCCATAACAGACCGCCTTTTTTAATCAGCCTACCACTACACGTTTTGCGAGGTGATTTTATTGGCATGTCTTGTCGAAGCAGAGATCGTGTCCCCCTTATTACGGGATTCTCATCAATACGGATGTGGGTAACCCAATCGTGCCTGTTGGTATGACTCCTTGATTTTAGGCAAGTGCCAAACGGCCACGTGGAGGACGCTTGATATTCATCCCCTTTATAAAGAGGCCAAGGCCTGTCCTTTTTCTTCTTGCGCTCAATCGAATCCTTCCCCCACCTCGAGTTCCAACACCCAAGGCTCAGGTCAGGCGCTTCAAACCTTCAACCATGTCCGGATCCAACCTTCAAGGTCGGTGGATGCCTTTCTCTGTCACAGAGGAAGACATCAAGAAGCTAAGAGAGGCCAGGTGTTTGACCGGCGAAATCTCGCACAGGTTGCCTGCTCGAGGGCAGGTCATTCCCACTCCCAAACCCGGCGAGAGCGTTGTATTCATGTCTCACTTCCTCAGAGGGCTAGGCCTTGCACTACATCCCTTTGTAAGGGGGCTCATGTTCTATTACAGGCTGAATTTCCATGACCTGGCCCCGGATTCCATCCTTCACATCTCGTCGTTCATCGTCGTGTGTGAAGCTTTCCTCCGCATTACCCCACACTTTGGCCTGTGGCTCAAAACTTTCAACGTGGAGCCAAAGATGATTGAGGGGCGCCACGCAGAGTGCGGAGGCGCCGTAATAAGCAAAGGTGCCGAAGTTCCATGGCCAAAAGGTTCCTTCCCGGAGGTGTCCAGTTTATGGCAACGGGAGTGGTTTTATATCACAGTTCCCCAGGGTACCAAGTGGGTGGCCGCCCCTACCTTTCGCTCGGGCCCCCCACCACAACTAATGTCATGGATCAACAAGGGGCTGGAGTGGGGGCCAGTAAATGATGTGCCGATATTGCAGAGCCGCATCCGAGATCTCCTCGAGAGAGATGTCGGCCTGGTTACAGTAATGCAAGTTATGCTAGTTCGTCGGGTCCTGCCTTGCAAACATCAACTCCTCCGAATGTGGGAGTTCAACCCGGAAGGACCGCGAGCTATTCAGCACTTCTTCGGCATGACGCTCGAAGAGATGTACGAATTGTTCTTCGGACCACAAATAAGGTGTCCGGACCTCACCGAGGATGCGGGTCTGAGCTGCAGTCGCCCAGACACCCAAGTAAGTAATCCCATGGCCGAATACGCTGTCTTTTTATTTATCACAACATCATTCTGAAAAGTCGCTCTATGACCAGGACTGGGTGACAGAGGCGAAGATGATCAGGTGTTCGGCTCCCCTTCCCGAAGGAACAGCAGATCTAGTACTGGCTAGAATGCTCGAGCCGGCGCCTTATCAGGCGCCCTCAGGGGAAGATGAAGGGGGAAATAAAGAGGCTGAAAGCGGGCCTCACTCGTTGTTCATCCATACCGAGGGAATTAGCGCCTCCATGAAGGAGGACAACCGGGGAGAAGGATCTAAAATTCCCTCTCCCCAAGGAAGGAAGAGGACCACCTCTGAAGACCCGGAAACGAAGGTTTCCAAACGGGGCAAGAAATCTTCGCCAGAGGGTCCTGCCTCGGAGGGTACCCTTGCCGCACTGTGTCCGCAAGGGGATCAGCCTCCCACCGAGCTGTAAGTAAACAAAAAGTGCATAGTAGTAAAAATATCCTGCTTTACCTCTGAGGACAATAACCGGAACATATATCTTGTAGTTCGGATCGTAGCCCTTCTCGACAGAGTTCGCCTTCAGGGGATCTTCTTCTAGAAATGATGGAGAGCGAAACACCTCCCCATGCCACCGCGCCTCATGAGGCAGGCGACGCTAAAGTATCGTAGCGAAGGGCTTCTCCTGATCCACCAAGGCCAGAGGGTAATCCCTCGGCCACCCGAAGTCCTCAGTATTCGGCTCCTAAGGAGAGCGAGAGAAAGAGTCTGGAACCGTCCCGTGTGCGATCGGACGCACTGAAGGATCTTCTGGAGCAAGAAGCTATCTCAGAGGCGCATCGTACGCTAATGGGTATGGTGATTCAGAGGATTTCATCCGCCGAAAGTGGGTTGCACGAAGCTTTCATGAGTCTGCTGAAAGGCTTTGAGGAACGTGAAATAGTGTGTGTTTTTTACAGTACCACACACGTTAGGTGTGCCCTATGCAGATAGTAGCCCCTGAGACTCTGGTTGTTGTCGAGAACGGCGGCGAACAGAGGATCATAGTCTCAGGTAATAATCAGTCCGCCTTCATGCAGGTGGCGGAGGGTCCGGTGGCTAGCCGGACTGGTGAGTTTGCCGAGCTGAAGCGGCAACTTCATGCGGCAGATGCCGACATCGTGCTTGTCAACAAGCAGCTCGACGAGGCACAGGGTATGTGATTTCTCCGGTGATTAACACATAGTAAGAGGAGCATGATGCTAGTATCTTTAATATGTGTGACTGCAGATGGAGCTGCCGCCGTGGAGACCCTTTGGGCGGAACTTGCCCGAGCCAAGGAACGAGCAAGGAATCGTGATGCGGCCGCTCTGAAGGTGGTCGAAGAGCTGAGAGCCGAACAGGCTGCGCATTGCCAAAGCAAGGAAAAAATGGCCAAGATGGCCATTGAGTTGAAAGATGCCGCCGACCGTTACCAGCTCCTTGAAAAATAAAACCGAGCGTAGGCGACGGACCTGGAGAAGGCCATGGTAGCAGCCAAGGAAGCCCGCTCTAAAATTAGAGCGGCGAACAAAGAGCTGCATCAAGCTGGAGATATCATAGCTGGGAAGCCCTTTTTGTTGCGGACAAAGTTCGGAGATCCGAAGTATGCCCCTCTTGATAAACTATGGAGTTCTGCAAACGCATACATGGATTTGGCAGCCAGTGCTACTGATGCGGCCAAGTACTTCAAAGATCAGAAAGATCGTGAAGTGGAAAAGCTGTTCTGGTCACAGTTCGATGGTCCAGTGCGTCCGCTGCTGTTGAATGAGCGAATGGCCGAGTGGGCCGAGCTCCATAGGTTGTCCGGGCTTGCCATGAGGTCTATTGTGGATCATCTGTGGCCGGAAGGGCCAAGGCCGAATAGTTATTTTATTTTAGTACAACATTTCCTTGGTGTTGTGCCGCACATCGACGCTATGAAGAGGTCGGCATGCATAGAGGGTGCACGGATGGCACTTGCCCGTGTCAAAACATACTGGGAAGAGATGGAGGCCACCGCTATTGCAACCCCGAGTTCGGCCGTGGGCCGAGTATCTGCCGAGCACTACTTTGCAGAAGTCCATGAAGGCGCTCGCTTAATAGATGCTTAGTGCTCGAAGAATATTATGTTCTAGTGACATGTATTCCCATTGTAAAAACAATGTTTTATTGAATTATAAAGGTTGTGTTTATACTTTTGCCTGAAAGTATTATGATGCCTCCTGTGCAGCCGTTTATTTATATATGTATATAACCTGAAAGTTTGCAGTCGTCGGCTTCAGCCCCCAGGCATATAATGCGGGGGTGTTCACAAAAAACGCGTATTCACACTTGATCCAACGTCTTGGTCCATTAAGGAGGTGGTAGCACAACGAACCAGGCAATCGGACTATATTGCTTTAACACTTTCACTTAGCCATAGGAGTTTGACGGTGGGGCTACTATATAGCTCCTAGTACCTCCGCGCTCGTCTGAATACGGGGCGCGTACGTACATGACCGGGAAATGGCCCTTCGTTAATGCGGAGGAACCCCAAAGATTCCAGTAAGTCATCGAGTGGTTGACCAGTCTCGCGCTTTATCATGACAGTCAGTTTTCGGCTTTCTCTACTGAGGTGCTCATCCGGATGAACCAGGGCACAATCGCAGTAGTTCTCTCGGTGCCACCTTAGCTGATAGAGTGGAATGTAAGGTAGCAAAACACGGGAGCCGGGCACACCCAACAGTTCACCAAAGACATGATTTGGAGCTGATGCATATAAGGCCAAACTCACGACGCCGAACACTCCCTAAGGTATTCGGTCTTTATAACATATGCCGGGCTGAACAGTGCCCTTGATAATGAACCCCGAGTGTCCAGGTATGTGCAATTCTCTGACGTGGCGAAATGCCAATAACGTCAGCATCCTTCTCGGTTATATTAAGTATCCTGAGGATGTGAACAACAAGAGACGGTAAAAAAGGTTTACACAGGGTCTTAACCTAAAAAGAAACCTTTGAGCGGGTCCCTGCTGCACGTCTGCGCCTATGTCTCCGTTGTGCCGTATCCTGGACGAGTGTGGCGCGATTGTCATCTGTAAAAGAGAAGAGCTTAGGTGAAAGTTGTCGTGCCAAAAAATTGGTTATTCTCAATAAACCATTAAAATTCAAGATAAGTCAAGTTGAGCCGAACTAGCCCTGATTACAAGCGGGAAGCCCCCGGTACCATCTATGGGGGTATAACCATCAAACCATTCGGGTTTATCCAAGCTGCTATAGCTAGTAATGCACCGGACTCGTCTAGCCGTGTCTGCGGTCTTGACGACCGATCCTTTATTCTCGTTGGCGGGGCCATTTAGTGTTCGGCTATTAAAGCCATCGCACATTCTTCCGCTTGTAAGGAACGTTCAACGTTTCCGCTAATGGTGATGATGCCACATGGGCCAGGCATCTTGAGCTTGAGGGAAGCGTAATGCGGTACTACATTAAAACGAGCGAAAGCCGCTCTTCGGAGTAGTGCTTGATAGCCACTTCGGAATGGAGTGATGTCGAAGGTTAACTTTTCACTTCGGAAGTTGTCGAGAGAACTGAATACAAACTCTAGTAATAGAGAGCCCGTGCAGCGGGCCTCTGGGCCTGGTATTACTCCCTTGAAGGTAGTATTACTGTGGCTGATTTTTGTCGGGTCTATCCCCATTTTCCGGACTGTGTCCTGATATATCAGATTTAGACTACTGTCGCCGTCCATAAGGACTCGTGTGAGATGGTATCCATTTATTATTGGGTCTAACACCAAGGCAGCCAATCCTTCATGTTGGATGCTTGTCGAGTGATCCCTGCGATCAAAAGTGATCGGGCAGGCCAACTAGGGGTTTAACTTAGGGGTGACGGGCTCTATGGCGCGTTTGTCTCGGAGTGCGTGCTTGCTTCTCCTCTTCGTCACGTGTATCATGTTTACTGTTTTAACCTCTGGCAGGAATTTTTTCTGTCCCCCAGTGCTTTGCTGGCGAGGCTCATCCTCGTCTTCACTTGGTGTATCCCTCCCCTTGTGTTCGGCGTTTAGCTTACCGGCCTGCTTGAAGACCCAGCATTCTCTGTGGGCGTGATTTGCAGGTTTATCGGGGGTGCCGTGAATCTAACATAGTTTGTCTAGAATCTTGTTTAGGTCGGACAGTCCATCTCTGCTGCCTTTAGAAGGCTTTTTCCGTTGACCTGGTCGAGAGCCCCTGAATCTGGCGTTTACCGTCGTATTATCTGGGCTGACTTCGGATGTGCTTGGGTTTTGATTTTGTGCCGTAGTGCGCTTCCTAGATCCATAGATGGATCTGGTCATGCTAGATTTTTGGCGCAAGTCCTCACGTAGATCGTGTGTTGACTTATGTGCGGCCTTGTTAGCCACTCTATCGTGGCCGCAAGGTGGTTGATCCGACCGGTTGGCCGTTTTATTTATTGGCTGTGTGGGCTCTAAGGCCTCATCGTCGAATTCGAGCAGTAGCTTGTGCTTTGGATAACTCTTTGTGTGGTAACTACTACCATACTTTTCTTCATTGTCGAGCACTTTGTTCCATCCATTGTTGAGTGTATTCTGCGCGGCCTTAAGCCTTTGCTTCTTCTTCTTCAGACTCCTCGCAGTGGCAATAAGCCTTTCGCGGAGGTTCTCTTGTTCCAAGTGCCTTTCCAGGATGATGTGTGCATCTTCGTCCGGACTGTTTTCCTCCCCGAAGGGAGGTTGATGAGCTTTATCCTCGGCGTCGCCGTGTTCGGATGTCGGATCCGTACTATGTTTGCCGTTTGCAGGTTCATCCGACTTTGCCGCTGGGTCAATTTGGTCGTCGTTTCCTCTGGAATCGACCGGGGTATTATTTTTTCTTGCGCTTTTATCGCTGTTTTTGCCGAGGCGGGATTTGGAGCGGCGCCTACGCCGATGCTTTGTTTGCTTCTCGATAGAGCTGTTCTTCGCTGCGTCCTTCCGTTCCTCGTCATTGTTTTCTTTTGGTGTATCCACCATGTATATGTCATGTGATGAATTGGCTGTCCAGTGCCCTGTGGGCGATGGTTCCTGTTCGTCTCCTGCATCGTCATCCATGCCGTCGATGTCTTCGGATTCGAAATCGAGCATGTCGGTTGAATCATCGACAGTGGCTACTAAGTGGGTGGTGGGTGGGCAGCGAATGTCCTTGTCGTCCGCATCCCATTCTAGCCGGACATAGTTTGGCCAAGGTTCTCCTGACAAGGAGAGAGACCTTAATGAATTTAGCACGTCGCCAAAGGGCGAGTGCTGAAAGATATCCGCGGAGGTAAACTCCATGATCGGCGCCCAATCAAATTCGATAGGCACGGACATAGGCGGCTCGGAGTCCGCGGCCGGAGATGAATCCAGTGGTTTGGCAACATGGCTCTCGTAAGGGGTGAAATCAGTATCTGGCTCTATCGCCACTGACGGTGCGGCCTCCATGGCGGGTTCTATCCACCCGTCCTCGGGTGGTGCAATTTGCTCCGGGTTGGAGGCCGGAGCGGTTGCAGGTGCGATTTCCCGAACACTGTCCGACGGTAGAGCTAAATCATGCTTGTCGTGACTGTGCAACGCACCTGGCATGGGATCGAATCCGTTGAAGATCAAGTCTCCGCGGATGTCGGAAGTGTAGTTCAAGTTTTCGAACCTGACCTGGTGGCCAGGGGCGTAGCTCTCGATCTGCTCCAGATGGCCAAGCGAGTTGGCCCGCAGTGCGAAGTCGCCGAATACGAAGATCTGTCCAGGGAGGAAAACCTCACCCTGGACCGCATCGTTACCGATGATCGAAGGAGCCATTAGGCCTTACGGTGACGGCACAGTGGAACTCTCAATGAAAGCACCAATGTCGGTGTCAAAACCGGCGGATCTCGGGTAGGGGGTCCCGAACTGTGCATCTAAGGCAGATGGTAACAGGAGGCGGGGACATGATGTTTACCCAGGTTCGGGCCCTCTTGATGGAGGTAATACCCTACTTCCTGCTTGATTGATCTTGATGATATGAGTATTACAAGAGTTGATCTACCACGAGATCGTAGAGGCTAAACCCTAGAAGCTAGTGTATGGTATGATTGTTGTTGTCCTACGGACTAATCCCTCCGGTTTATTTAGACACCGGAGGGGGCTAGGGTTACACAGAGTCGGTTACAAGGGAGGAGATCTACATATCCGTATTGCCAAGCTTGCCTTCCACGCCAAGGAGAGTCCCATCCGGACACGGGACGAAGTCTTCAATCTTGTATCTTCATAGTCCAACAGTCCGGCCAAAGGATATAGTCCGGTTGTCCGGAGACCCCCTAATCCAGGACTCCCTCAGGGGGCACCACCCCTTGTGGGATGGTGTGCTCCACTCTCATGGTCCATATGGCCTATATCTTCCCCCCGGGGGTTCCGGTAACCCCAGTAGTACTCCGATAAATACCCGATACACTCCAGAACACTTCTGGTGTCTGAATACCATCGAGGGTAGTAGACACACTCTCCCCCTGGTTGTTATACATCTCCTAGATAGATCTTGCGTGGTCGTAGGAATTTTTTTTGAAATTGCGTGCTACGTTCCCCAACAGTGGCATCAGAGCAAGGTCTATGAGTAGATGATATGCATGAGTAGAACACAAAGAGTTGTGGGCGGTGATCGTCATACTGCTTACCACCAATGTCTTATTTTGATTTGGCAATATTGTTGGATGAAGCGGCCTGGACCAACCTTACATGACCATGTTCATGAGACTGGTTCCACCGACAGACATGCGACTAGTTTTGCATAAAGGTGGCTGGCGGGTGTCTATTTCTCCTACTTTAGTTAAATCGAGTTTGACTATGGCCGGTCCTTGTTGAAGGTTAAAATAGCAAACTTGATAAATCACCGTTGTGGTTTTTGTGCCGTAGGTAAGAACGGTTCTTGCTAGAAGCCCATAGCAGCCACGTAAAACTTGCAACAACAAAGTAGAGGACGTCTAACTTGTTTTTGCAGGGAATGTTGTGATGTAATATGGTCAAGACATGATCTGATATACGTTATTGTATGATATGATCATGTTTTGTAAGTTATCGGCAACCGGCGGGAGCCTTATGGTTGTCTCTTTATTGTTTGAAATGCAAACGCCATGTAATTGCTTTACTTTATCGCTATGAGTTAGCAATAGTCATAGAAGCAATAATAGTCCGCGAGATGACCACGATGCAACGATGGAGATCAAGGTGTTGAGCCGGTGACGATGGAAATCATGACGATGCTTTGGAGATGGAGATCAAAAGCACAATATGATGATGGCCATATCATGTCACATATTTTTGATTGCATGTGAGTTTTATCCTTTATGCATCTTATTTTGCTTAGTACGGTGGTAGCATTATAAGATGATCCCTTCACTAAATTTCAAGGTAAGAGTGTTCTCTCTGAGTATGCACCGTTGCTACAATTCATCGTGTTGAGACACCACGTGATGATTGGGTGTGATAGACTCTACGTTCAAATACAACGGGTGTACACCAGAATTACACACGTGGAATACTTGGGTTAAACTTGACGAGTCTAGCATGTACAAACATGACCTCGGAACACTGGAGATCGAATGATTGAACGTGAATCATATAGTAGAAATGTCAACATAGAGATGTTCACCATTGATGACTGCCCATCACGTGATGATCGAACATTGGTTAGTTGATTTTGATCACGTTACACTTAGATGACTTGAGGGATGTCAGTTTAAGTGGGAGTTCTTAAGTAATTTGATTAATTGAACTTAATTTATCTTGAACTTAGTCCCGATAGTATTTTCAAATTATGTTGTAGATTAATAGCTCGCATTGTAGTTCCCCTATGTTTTTGATATGTTCCTAGAGAAAACTAAGTTGAAAGAGGATTATCCTAATGGCTGCATGATACGTCTCCAATGTATCTATAATTGTTTTATTGTTCCATGCTATTATATTATTTGTTTTGGATGTTTAATGGGCATTTATATGTTATTTTATATTGTTTTTGGGACTAACCTATTAACCGAGGGCCCAATGCTAGTTTCTGTTTTTTTGCCTATTTTAGAGTTTTACAGAAAAGGAATACCAAACGGAGTCCAAACGGAATGAAACATTCGCGATGATCTTTCTTGGACCGAAAGCAAACCAGAAGACTTGGAGATGAATTCGGAGATGCAACGAGGAATCCACGAGGTAGGAGGGCGCGCCCAGGGGGGTAGGGCGCGCCCCCCACCCTCGTGGGCCCCTCGTGGCTCCCCTGAGCTAGTTCCTTCGCCTATATATACTCTTATACCCTCAAAACATCCGGGAGATCCATGAAACCACTTTTCCACCGCCGCAACCTTCTATACCCATGAGATCCCATCTAGGGGCCTTTTTCAGTGTCCTGCCGGAGGGGGATTCGATCACGGAGGGCTTCTACATCAAAATCATTACCTCTCCGATGAAGCGTGAGTAGTTTACCACAGACATTCGGGTCCATAGTTATTAGCTAGATGGCTTATTCTCTCTCTTTGATTCTCAATACCATGTTCTCCTTGATGTTCTTGGAGATCTATTTGATGTAATATTCTTTTACGGTGTGTTTGCCGAGATCCGATGAATTGTGGATTTATGATCAAGATTATCTATGAATATTATTTGGTTCTTCTCTGAATTCTTATATGCATGATTTGATATCCTTGCAAGTCTCTTTGAATTATCGGATTAGTTTGGCCTACTAGATTGATCTTTCTTGCAATGGGAGAAGTGCTTAGCTTTGGGTTCAATCTTGCGGTGTCCTTACCCAGTGACAGCAGGGGCAGCAAGGCACGTATTGTATTGTTGCCATCGAGGATAAAAAGATGGGGTTTTTAGCATATTGCTTGAGTTAATTCCTCTGCATCATGTCATCTTGCTTAATTCGTTATTCCGTTCTTTATGAACTTAATACTCTAGATGCATGCTGGATAGCGGTCGATGTGTGGAATAATAGTAGTAGATGCAGGCAGGAGTCGGTCTACTTGACACGGACATGTTGCCTATGTTCATGATCATTGCCTTAGATATCATCATAACTATGTGCTTTTCTATCAATTGCTTGGCAGTAATTTGTTCACCCACCGTAATATTTGCTATCTTGAGAGAAGCCACTAATGAAACCTACGTGTCGAATTTAGGGTTCCGGCAAAACCCTTGAGGTTCGAACACTGGGGTGCGCATGAAGATTTCCCCCTACCGAATCTCGCCCTCAGCCTTGCCCCGATCTCTAAGCTGAGCTCGATGAACTCACAACACAGGAGACACAAGATTTATACTGGTTCGGGCCACCATTATGGTGTAATACCCTACTCCAGTGTGGTGGTGGTGGATTGCCTCTTGGGCTGATGATGAACAGTACAAGGGGAGAACAACCACCTGAGGAGAGGTGTTCTTGTGCTTGGTCGGTGCGAGGATGAACTGAGTTCGTTCTCCTCGGTCCGTTCAGGTCTCGTTTTCCTCCCCTTCCTACTGTGGTGGCTAGTCCTATTTATAGAGGCCCTGGTCCTCTCCCCAAATATTGAGCGCGAAGGGATCCAACAACGGCCAATTTGAAAGGGGACAGCCAGTACAAGCTATCTAGACTAAAGGTGGTCTTCGCCTGTCAAAGGCGCTGGTGGTGACGCCGTCTTGGGCTCCACGATGACCTCCATCCTGCTGGTCTTGGTCTTGTTGCACCGATATGGAAACCTTTGCCTGATGCCTCGGTACTCCGCGCCTGCGCTCGCCCCCTTAAAACCAAAGGGGAAACGAGGACACTGCGCGTGCTGGCGCCCGCCTAGCGCCCGCCTAGCCTTGGTCGTCATGGCTTGCGTCATGGGAACCTCACGAGGTACACCTTGCCTTGATCTCTCCGCCCCCTCGCGAGCCTGCCTGGTGAGGCCACTCCTGAGGAGGCCTTGTGTCATCCACCTCGCAAGGTTTGGCCCCTCGCGAGGGTCTTAAGTGTCGGCTGACGAAGACGGGCCATACTGGGCCACTGGTGGAGCCACGCCGTGGGCCGCAGGCAGGCAAGTCTGGGGACCCCCGTTCCCAGAACACCGATAGTAGCCCCCGGGCCCAAGGTGCGCTCAGACTTGGCGCGAAGCCAAAGGGCAAGTGCGAAGCACCACGGGCCCCAATAGCTCGCGGACTTGGTCGACGCGTGGCGACTGATTGGACGTGGGCATCTCCGGTTCCCCACGCTGCCTCGGCAACTGCCCGTCTGACAAAAGGCTGGCGCGGGCAAGGCTTGCCTTCATTGCTTTCCTCGTCTTGCTCCAGATCCCCTTTCTCGCTCCTTGCTTCCGAAATCTCTAGATCCGCTTCGATCCTTTCCCATTTAGCGACCGATGGCGCCCCGCAAGGTCAAGTTTGATGCGCCGCCAGCTTGGTACAAGCCGGCCTTGGACGCGCCCACTGTCCCAGAGAAGAATCTCGTCGCCACGCGCCTGCTGACGGTGGAGGAGAGCAATGAAAAGGGGAAGACCGGACTCCGGGCTGGCTCCGCCATGCCGGAGGCTCAGGGGAGCACTTTCTATCCCTTCTTCACGAGCGCCGTCGTCGCAGGCCTAGTTCCCCCCTTCTCCGACTTCTTCTACGCCGTCCTCCGCCATTACAGGTTGCAAGCCCTTCATCTCCATCCCAACTCCATTCTTCTCCTGTCGATTTTCGCCTACTACTGCGAGGCGTATGTCGGGGTGATGCCGTCCGTGGCTCTGTTGTGCCACTTCTTCTTCCTTCGAACTAACGGCGACCACACGTCAGGCTGCGCCAACTTCGTCGCGTGCGGCAAGGCAAATGCAATTTCGAAGGCCGGGAAGAGGGTTGACGGCTTTCATAGCAAGTGGGTCATGATGGACGCCAAGTGCGTCCACCCACGCTTGGTGCTGCCGACAGAGAAGCCCCAGTCCGACAAAGGGTGGTTGCATGCGAAGCTCACCGACAGCCGGGCGGTGGTGGTGCTGGAGAGGATGAACGCCGACCTGAAGCCGGGCAATGCGAAGGCAGCGAAGCTAACGAGGGTCGTGCTCCTGAGGGAGTTCTTGATGCAGCGGGTGGCTCCACTTCAGGCGCCCTCGCTCCCCTTATGGACGCTCGGGGGCACAGATGACAAGCTTCGCCTGAGCCCGGAAGCCTTGCCTAACGAAGAGCTGGCCGCGGCGCTCTGGCTCCTGGTCGAGGATGACCAGGAATACTAGCCTAGCGCCTTCACTCCTTTTCCTTCGCAAGGATGGGGCGCAGGTCGTGGCTGCCATGCCTACCTTTGATGGGCGCGGCCTAGTACCGCCGGCGCCTCCCGCGGTCCCAGAGACGATGGCGCTGGTGAACGTGTTGTTAGGTGACTCCCGCGAGGGAGGAGAAGAGGAGGAAGATGAGGAGCATGACTCGGAGGCAACTTTCGAGGAGACGGGGGAGACCTCCCCCTTGTGCAAGGCTGTCCTCCTCCGCACGATGCCGGATGATGACGACGATGACGATGCCCCCCTGGGGACGAAAGAGCCACTCACGGCAGGAGGTCCCTCGCGAGCCAAGCCCAGCCTCCTGAGGGGGCCTCCGACCGAGGTTCCGATGAAGAGCAGGTCGTCGCTGATCTCCCGAGAGGCTGCTTCTGCCCGGACGCCACTTCAAGCCCTTCAGCTGCACCTTCTTCTGCTCCTGGAGCCCTTGCGGCTGCGCCCCAGGCCGCGAGGCTCTCAGGCTTCAAGATCAGCAAGAGGAAGGTGGACTACACCGCGGTAGACCAATAAGTGTCCGTGCTCCATCTTGTTCTTGATTATGCTGTTGGTCCTTGACATTCACCATCGATTGGCTAGGCTGCCGTCTGCGGTGAAGAAGAGGAAGGTGGACGCGGTGACGTCGTCTGGGGCCGATCCATCTGCCGCGGCCGCACCTTCTTCCGTGGGGAGGGGAGGCGACGATGTTCACACCTTCCCTACCCGGTCATCCTCGCGAGGCTCGGGAGGGCATCCTTGTGAAGAGTCAGCCCCCATGGCCCTGCTGGCTCCGGAGGTGCTGTTACCCGACGCTGCTGCTGAGGTACCCAAGGCTCAGGAGCCCCCAGTATCCCAAGCCATGGCTACACTGCCGCCTCCTCCTTCTGCTGCGCCGTTGGTTCCAGGTCCTTCTGCCTCCCCCGATGTCTTGGAACATGCCCTTTTCGAGATGGCCCAGCTGGGAGAAGACCTCCAGGGCACCGACTCCCATCTGGTAGCCGGGCGTCTGGAGCTGGTTTCTGACTGGCTTCACTCTGACGCCTTTGTCCGAGCGGCGCTAAGGCAGGTCGCGGCGGCTTCTGAGAAGGAGAAGCAGGCCGCCACCCAAGCCGCAGCCGCTCACGAGGTGGCGCTGAAGGATGCCGCGGCCGCCCAGGACCGCTGCCGGGCACTGGAGTCCGAGCTGAAGGATTTGTGCGACAAGCGCGCCGAAGAAGCTCGTGACCGCTAGGCGGAGGAGGAGAAGATGAAGTCTCAGGAGGACGCCGTCAGGCGCCACGATGTCGAGCTAGCGCGGTTGGTGGAGGGGCAGGCCACTGAGCGCGGCCGGCTGGAAACGCTGGAGCAGAAGGTGAAGGCGGAGAAGGCCGAACTCGACGCCAAGGCGAAGGTCCTGGCCGAGGACCGCGCGGCCTTCGCACTCCTCGAGGAGAGGTCTCACGTAGCGCTGAAGGCACTCTATGAGAAGGGCCTGGAGAAGCAGCTAACTACCGATGAGGATGGCCCCGCCCAGCTGCTTCCTTACTTGGTCGAGGCGCTTGAGAAAGTCATGAGCGGCATCGGCCCAACGGCAGAGGAAGAAACTCGCGTCCTTTCTTCTGCTGCACTGACGCGCGTCTTCAGCCACCTCCACCTCTGTGACCCTAATGCCGATCTTGATGAGATGTTGGAGCCTATGGACGGCGAGTGCTACGCCGTTGCTGCTGAAGCCGTGAAGGGCCAGATGGAGGCCTTGCTGGGGAAGTTCCACGCCTTCGATCCTACGCCCATGGCAGGCAGTGCTGCTGATCCTGCGGCCCCGGGTGGTGGTACAGGTGAAGGCGACGCCACCACAGGAGTGGAGTCCTTGGCGGGCGACAGCGGTGTCCAAGGATGACTTACTTACGGCTTCATTCCTGCTTAATTCCTGCAATGTGCACCATGCCT
Organism: Triticum aestivum; assembly: GCF_018294505.1. NCBI lineage: Eukaryota > Viridiplantae > Streptophyta > Magnoliopsida > Poales > Poaceae > Triticum > Triticum aestivum. The sequence continues at coordinate 673,684,471 of NC_057806.1, forward strand.
CGTGGAGGCGTCTAAACTTGCGTCTGGTATTGTGAAGACAATTATGGTTTGTAATATTTTCTTTGAGATTTCACAATTTTCTTCCTATTTGCTTTACGTTCTACGTTGGCAGGGCCCGGCCCAGCACATACCTCAGCCGCCGTTGGCCCCGACCGGATAGCCAGGACGGGACCAAGGAGTGAGGGGCTACGTGACCAGTTAGGCTCCTGAGTCGCGATGCTCAGGAGTCCCCCTTGACGTTCAAACGACATTCATACCTTGGCTCCACTTGGGAGGGGCGCGCGACGACCAGGTCCGGGGGACCTGGCTGGGTGGCGTACGCTCGGGCGTACCCAGGCGCAGACCCCGTGCCCAGCCCCCTCGCACGATGCTCCCGAGGGGAGGTGTTGCGATGAGACCATACACTAAGCTCTAGGGCTCCCTGAGGTTGATACGCTCGTGGGGCCGCCCTCAGTTGTTTATCACCAGCGTGGAGCATAGTGCTTCCGTATGTGTATGGGCATAGCTGCTCCTCAGCAGTGTCGTCGGCCAGCGCGGAGCATGGTGCTTCCACTGGTGCGTGGGAGGGGGGCTCCCTACTGCGGAGAGGCCCCGGGGAGTGTACAGCCCTGCCCTAACACGTGGCTTGCACGACAGGGCTAGACGAGGTGTATCTAGACACTCGTGAGCCAGCGCGGGACTCACGAGGCCCTACCTCAAGGAGGGTTGTGCCTGGTCTTGGGTCTTTGACAGCTGTGTGTTCCTGCGAGACGGTTAGGTATAAATGCTCTGTGTCCTCAGGTCCCGGCCCTCGAGCGAGCTCAGCCGCCACTGGTATGCCAGGTCGTGATGCCGTGGTCAAGGCCAGGGGGTGAGGGCTGGAGAGCCAGTAAGAACTCCTGAGTCGTGATGCTCAGGAGCCCCCCTTTTAACACGCAAGCGAATTGCATGAGAGAGGGAGGGACCCGTGGTAGGTGGCAATCGAGCAGGTGATAATCATAGGTAGATTAGGCATGAAAGGCAACCAGCTTAGGTAAATGCAGAATGGATACATGCCACTGGGTCAGACCCAAGCGGCTTAGGGATGATGCAGTCCGAGGGGCGCCCCCAGCAAGGTAAGCCAAAGAAATAAAAAAGAGATACATGCCGCAGGGACGGACCCACGCGGCCTAGGAATGATGCAGCCCTGAGGGCGCTCCCAGCTGAAATGAACTTGGGAGATGTCACCTAGTTCCGTTGTAGAGGGGGTGTTGGGGCAGCTGAAGGTGCACGGTGAAGGGGCTGACCCTCACGAGCCACCGGGGCCCTGAGCCTCAGGAGGCTCTGGGGGGCAGGTGGTTCTTTGAGGACAGTCTCCATCTCTGCTAGGATCTCGTGGCCCCTGGCCTCCTGAGCCGCCAGGATGCTCCGCAGGTGACGCTAGTAGGTGGCAGCCGTGTTCGGCAGGACGAAAGGCATGCGAACATAGTTGTGCGGCGGACCTCGCAGCGTCCCATGCGCGAAGGCCAGAAGCACTCCTGAGATGCGGCTCGGTTGAGCCCTGGGACGTTGATGCAGACACACAGCCCACCATCCTCGCCTGGATGGGGAGCCACGCCAGGCGAGCGGCGGTCGCCGCGCACGGCCCTCACTTCCTGAAGCTCCTGAGTGGTCTTGGCAATGAACTCCTGAACATTGGGTTTTCCACGCCCTGTGCCTTCCTGAGGGAAACGTGCCACGAAGCACGCCTCCAAGTGGTGCCCGAGCGCCTCCCTCGTGATGTTGGCAAGGTCTGAGGCCCTCCAGAAGGGAGCCCCCGAGCCCTGCCTGAGGAGGGTGTCGGGCGCGTCTTCCTATGCGATGGAAGGAGGCGCCCAAGCACAGGCGCTGATCCTGACGCGGCACCACCCGAGGTGCCGACCTCCTGAGGCCCTGTGCGGAGCGGTTGCTTCTTCTCTTGGGGAAGGCCTTAGGAGGGTTCTCGCCCTTGTTGTCCGGGTCCTCGATTGCTGCGGCTTGGAAGGCACGCTCGAGGGAGCACACCGCATCTCTCTCTTTGCAGGGGACCGTGATGATTCCGCCACTTCCTGGCATCTTGAGGACGTTGTAGCCGTGGTGGGTCACTGCCATGAACTTGGCCAGGGCTGGATACCCGAGGATGGCATTGTACGGCAGGTGGATGTGGGCAACGTCGAAGTTGATGAGCTCGGTGCGGTAGTTGTCGCGCTGTCCGAAGGTGACAGGGAGGCGGACCTGCCCTATTGGGGTGGTGGAACCATCGGTAACTCCTGAGAAGGGCTTGCTGGGCTGAAGCTGATCGTGTGGCACTTGAAGGTTGTCGAACATCTCAACGGACAGGATGTTAAGCCCTGTGCCACCATCGATGAGGGTCATGGTGACTTGCACGTTGCTGATGACTGGTGAACAGATCATCGGGAGAACGCCGGAAGTAGCCGCGCACTTGAGTTGATCTGCCGAGCTGAAGGTGATGGCTCACTTGGACCACCTGAGCGGGCGCATGGCCTCGAGCCTGGGGAGGGCTGCATTCACCTCACGAGCAAACTGCTTGAAGATACTGTAAGGGCATATTTTTCCCTAAGTGTTTTGGTGATTGATGACAATGCTCGTGCGGACTAATCGTGTGCCTTGAGTTCCTCAGATTTCTCATCATTAGGTACAAGACGATTCGGTGCCTCTCGGAGACTGTTGAAGCCGGCGTTGTTCTACGTTTCTCCTTGGAGGAGTTGAGTCGTAGGAGAGTCGTACTATTAAGAGGGGGTCCGCGTCGGAAAGGTAGGGTGGAATCACACGTACACTTGTCCCTCCTTTCCTTGCACTTTGGAGCTACCCGTCGTTATCTTGGTTGTGTGGAAAACTGGCGACTACTGCTGTTCTTGCGGTAGTACCGCAGGTACGAGCGGTAGTACCGCGGCTCTTCATGGTAGTACCGCCCCTTGGTGCGGTAGTACCGCGGCTCGCTGGCCTAGTGCCGCTCCGGTGCGGTAGTAGGGGGCGGATGTAATTTTTTACATCCGCGCCATTCACGGTAGTACCGCTCGTCCAGCACGGTAGTACCATGGTGGCCCACGGTAGTACCGCTCCCTTGGAGTCGTAGTACCGTGGCCCTTTCGGCCTAGTACCGCAGTGTCGCGGTAGTAGGCGCGGATGAAATTTTTTTCATCCGCGCCGACCACGGTAGTACCGCGCCTCGCAGGCGGTAGTACCGCGTCGGGTTTTCGCGCCACCCTAGTTTCTGCGGAAGTTTTCACGGATGTAATTTATTTTCATCCGCGCCCTTCCCAGGCCGTGACCCTCCTGCCTTGCGGTAGTACCGCAAGGGGGAGCGGTAGTACCGCGCGAGCGGTAGTACAGCCCCTTCTTCAGGCTTGTTCCGGCCTGTGCAGTTGCCACGGTAGTACCATGGTGGACCACGGTAGTACCGCGCGGCGCCGCGGTAGTACCGCGTCCTTGGAGCGGTAGTACCGTGTGTCGCGGGCAGAACTAGTGGATAACGGTTGGATTCTTTCCACGACTATATAAGGGTTGTCTTCTACCTCTAGTTGACTACCTCTTCCACCTCTAAGATCCATTGTTGCTCCAAACTCCATTTTCGCCCGATCTCTCTCCCTAGCCAATCAAACTTGTTGATTTGCTCGGGATTGGGTGACAAGGGCCCGATCTACACTTCCACCAAAGGATATTTGATTCCCCCACTTATCCCTTGCGGATCTTGTTACTCTTGGGTGTTGAGCACCCTAGACGGTTGAGGTCACCTCGAAGCCATACTCCATTGCGGTGAAGCTTCGTGGTGTGGTTGTTGTTGGGAGCCTCCGATTGTTGTGGAGATTGCCCCAACCTTGCTTGTAAAGGTTCGGTCGCCGCCTTCAAGGTCACCAATAGTGGAATCACGGCATCTCGCATCATGTGAGGGCGTGAGGAGAATATGGTGGCCCTAGTGGCTTCTTGGGGAGCATTGTGCCTCCACACCGCTCTAACGGAGACGTACTTCCCCTTAAAAGGAAGGAACTCCGATAACACATCCTTGTCTCCACCGGCTCCACTATTGGTTATTTCGTGCCTTTACTTTCGCAAGCTTACTTATTGTTACATCTCTTGTGTGCTTGCGTGCTAGTTGATATTGCATCATATAGGTTGCTCACTTAGTTGCACATCTAGACAACCTATTTGTTGCAAAGTTTAATTTGGTAAAGAAAAGGTTAAAAATTGTTAGTTGCCTATTCACCCCCCCCTCTAGTCAACCATATTGATCCTTTCAAATACGCTGAGAGGCTGGGGCCTGAGCTCCGCTTAAGATGCAAGCGATAGAACGCGGCTCCTCGAAGCCCCCAGCCCCCTCGTCCTGATGATGGTCGTCATTCCTTCTTGGCGGCGGCGGCAGCGGAGGAAGGCCCGCGTTACCCTGAGGGCGGTCCTCGCGAGGCTGATCCCTCCAGGCGCCCTCGGGAGGCTGGTCCTACCAGCGATCCTCACGAGGTCGGTCACGCCACTCCTGACGAGGGCCACAGTTGTCCCATCGTCCTCCTCCACGTCCTCCTCCTCGGCCATAGCCCCGGTCTTTGCGCTCAGGGCGTCGACCGAAGCATCCTTCTCAAACGGCCCTAAGCTCCTGGCAATCATTGTGTTGTGGGTGTGGAGGTTGTGGTAGGCGCAGAAGAGTCGGCTGCCCTAGGACGACTCTGGTTGGTCCCTGCCGCGCTTCGTGTCTTGTTCCGCCGCGAGCACGTCCACTCCCTTGTGCTTCATGTCCTTTGCCTTGGTCTTCTTTTCTTCCGAATCGGCAGCTGGGAGCTCGAGGAGGGAGAGGCGTCCCTCCTCAGCTCTTGCGCACTTGGTCGCCAGGTTGAACAGCTCAAGGAATGTGCACAATTCCTCGTGGATGGCGAGCTCCTCCTTCATCTTGACGTCACGGACGCCATGAGAGAACGCTGAGATGATGGCCTCGTCCGTCACCTTGGGGATCTGGAGGCGGACGCTGTTGAAGCGCTGGATGTATTTCTGCAGGATCTCCCCGGGCTGCTGCTTGATGCGGTGCAGGTCACCCGCGGCCGGGGGGCGGTCGCGAGTGCCTTGGAAGTTGGCGATGAAGCGGCTGCGCATCTCGTTCCAGGAGGAGATCGAGCCGGGAGGCAGGTTCAAGAGCCAAGAGCTGGCACCGTTCTTGAGTGCCATGGGAAACCAATTCGCCATGACTTTCTCATCACCGTTGGCCACCTCGATGCTCAGCTCATAGAGCTGCAAGAACTCCGCGGGGTCGGGGGTGCCGTCATAGCGAGGAGGCAGGCCCGGCTTGAACTTGCCCGGCCAGGCGATGCTACGCAGCTCGGGGGTGAAGGCGCGGCAGCCTGCTGTGGTCACCGGGTGAAAGGATCGAGAAGAGGTGTCTAGAGGGGGGGTGAATAGACTCTAATCAAGAAAAGTTACAATTTTTAATTTCCTTTATTTGATGTGAAGTTTGAGCACAAGTTTAAACATTCACAATACATATCAAGCAAACATGCAAGCATACAAAGAGTATATGAGCAGCGGAAAGTAAAGCATGCAAGTTGCAAGAATGTAAAGAGATGGGATTGGAGTGTGCAAACGCAATTTGGAGACACGGATATTTTTATCCGTGGTTCCGATAGGTGGTGCTATCGTACATCCACATTGATGAAGACTTCAACCCACGAAGGGTAAGGTTGCGCGAGTCCACGGAGGGCTCCACCCACGAAGGGTCCACGAAGAAGCAACCTTGTCTATCCCACCATGGCCGTCACCCACGAAGGACTTGCCTCACTAGGGTAGATCTTCATGAAGTAGGCGATCTCCTTGCTCTTAAAGACTCCTTGGTTTAACTCCACAATCTTGATGGAGGCTCCCAAGTGACACCTAGCCAATCTAGGAGACACCACTCTCCAAGAAGTAACAAATGGTGTGTTGATGATGAACTCCTTGCTCTTGTGCTTCAAATGATAGTCTCCCCAACACTCAACTCTCTCTCTCTCATAGGATTGGATTTGGTAGAAAGAAGATTTGAGTGGAAAGCAACTTGGGGAAGGCTAGAGGTCAAGACTTATGTGGTTGGAATGGAATATCTTGAACTCAACACAAGTGTAGGTGGTTCTCTCTCAAAAAATATGTATTGGAAGTGTAGGCATGTTCTGATGGCTCTCTCCATGAATGAAGAGTGGGTGGAGGGGTATTTATAGCCTCCACACAAAATCTAACCGTTACACACAAATCACCAATCTCGGTGGGACCGATTTAGAGAACTCGGTCGGACCGATTTGGTTCATAATGTGACCGTTAGGCATTTCGGTGGGACCGACTTGATCAACTCAGTGGGACCGATGTGCTAGGGTTAGGGTAAATGCAAAACTCGGTTTGACCGATTACTCAAACTCGGTGGGACCGATTTGGGTAATAAGTGAAACAGAATGTTGGCCAAGCAAACTCGGTGGTGCTGGTTGCAAATCTCGATGGGATCGAAACTATTGCAACAGACAACAGAGAGTTTGCAAGCCCATCTCGGTGAGACCGAGACCCATTGGTGAGATCGAACTGATTAGGGTTTCTTGCAGTGGCTATGTCAACTGAACTCGGTGGCTCCGGATAGAAAGAATCGGTGGGGCCGAGTTGGACTTTTTGGATTAGGACATATGTGGAAGTGAGAAAGTGGTTGAGGGCTTTGGAGCATATCACTAAGCACTTTGAGCAAGCAAGCCATTAAGCAACACCTCATCCCTTCTTAATAGTATTGGCTTTCCTATGGACTCAATGTGATCTTGGATCACTTAAAATAGGAAATGTAGAGTCCTGAGCTTTGAGATTGAGCCAATCCTTTGTCCTTAGCATCTTGAAGGGGTTCCACATCCTCTTGTCCATGCCACTCCATTGTTGAACTTATCTAAAACATACTAGGTAGAAGCATTAGTCCAACAAGAGATATGTTGAAATTAATTACCAAAATCACCCAGGGAGCACTTGTGCTTTCAATCTCCCCCTTTTTGGTAATTGATGACAACATACATCAAAGCTTTAGATAAGGATATAGAGAGCAACAAGTAAAGCTTTGGAAAGACATGTAACATGCATAGGCTCCCCCTACATGTATGCAATCATATAAATATGAAACATAGGAGCATGTGAATGCATAAGCATGACAGAGTAATCCATGTGTTACATGTATCTTGGCTATATGCATCAGAGCAAATGATGTGAATACAGGAAATGTACCTTCATGCTCATGAGTCCTTCTTGCAAACAGTATGTACATCAGCAAGAAATCCTCATACACATGACTGTGATGCATATACTTACCTTGTGGTCTTGAGTTGGCTTAGGAAGGAATGAACCTGAGTAAACAAGGTTAGACAACACAGATACACCTACTAGCCAGAGCAAACAAAAGAAATCACAAGAGAACCAAGACTGGGATGACATGTAGAGAGTGAGTACTAAGTACCCCATTGTGTATAGATATGTCCCCAAAGGTAAAGATATGCAATAAAATCAGAGATTTCCTTCCCTTAGATGTCTTGACCCCCCCGAATCTTGCATTGGGATATTGGGAGAAGATAGGGAACAGAAAATCAGAGCAAAAGAAAAGACAACAAAGCTTGAGCTTAATGCAAGCAATCAAATATGATCAAATATGAACATGTCTTTCCCCTCTTAAAGACATGTAACTTCTCTCCTCTTGAACACCAAGCATCTGGGGTTTCTTACACACTCCCCCTGAGTATCCTCTCCCCCTATAGAAATGATTAAGCATAGAGCTTTGATGTGATCTCTCTCCCCCTTTGACATCAATTTCCAAGAAGGGCTCTTCTGGATTTTTGTGTTATTGCAGAAGGGTTTGGTCCTTGAGTCACAAAGCAAGTTGAATGTGATGCTGGTAGAGGACAAGAATCATTGAGTGGAGCTGGAGCAAAAGGACTGTAGGAATAAGTGGCAAGTTGTCTTTCCTGTAGTGAAATCGGTAGCACCGAGTTGTGTGCTTCGGTGGCACCGAGAGAATTCGGTTGGTCCGAAGAAAACAGCAGACCGGTGTGACCGAGTTCATCACGTTAAAACACTTGTCACCTCAGCTCACCAGGCACTTTAATATCTCACAAGGATTTGCAAGGAAGTAGCTAAATGATTTGCAATGAATTTGATGCAGAAAATGCAGAACAAAAAGAAAAATAAAAAGATCTAAATGAAGGGTTTTTTTGAAAGGGGAAACACATACGCATGAGACAAATTCAAGAGGAAACACGAGAGAACTTGATCTAGAATTGGGCGGTGACAAAGTCACCTATGTTAGAGTATATTGACTTAGGAGTCAAGTGAGATCACTTGATCTTTGGTCATACTCATCGTTTAAGCTCAAAATGGGGTCACCATTTTTCGTTTAAGCTTCTTGATGTATTCACATCTTGTTGAGTTGCTTTATCCCATGACTTGGAGTAAAGCTTCTCTAAGATGGAATAGCATACCTTGGGTGGTGGTGGTGTCGATCTTGATCATGTATTCGAACTTGTGGGTTGCTCAAGGTTGATGTAGCTCATCAAGAGTTGGGAGCATCACTTGGAGTTTGAGTTCATCTTCCTACATGGGTTAGCTTTGCAAGGAAGAGCACTTGTGTATCCAAAAATGACAATCATACAATTTAACATAAAATGAGTCAAAGGATATATTTGAGGGGTTTTGTGCTTCCTTGACTTCAACCATCATTGTATAGAGACTTGATGATGTAGAGATTGCTCAAGATGTGAGTGAGTTGCAATCTCATGCATTTAGTTTCATCCAAGTACCTACAAGGGTTAGATAGCATACAAGGGTGCAAAAGTATCCAAGACATATAGATAGCATCATGAAAGAAATATCAAGGATTAGTCAAAGACTCATGCCTTGCATGTATCCAAATGGAGTTCCTACTCCAAGTTTGAAGCATCAATGATGTTCAATTCACCTCTCAAACGGCAAAAGACTTTCTCATCAAGCGGTTTGGTAAATATATCCGCTAATTGCTTATCGGTGCGAACATGCTTAAGATTAATGTCCCCTTTGGCAACATGGTCTCGAATGAAATGATGACGAACTTCAATATGTTTAGTTCAAGAATGTTGCACGTGATTGTGAGCAATCTTAATAGCACTTTCATTGTCACAAAGCAATGGAACATGTTTCACATATATCCCATAATCTTTAAGAGTTTGGGTCATCCAAAGTAATTGAGCACAACATGAACCAGCGGCAATGTATTCCGCTTAGGTGGTGGATAAGGATACCAAGTTTTGTTTCTTGGAGGACCAAGACACAAGAGATCTACCAAGAAATTGACAGGTACCCGAAGTGGACTTTCTATCAACCTTGTCTCCGGCATAGTCCGAATCGGAGTAGCCAACAAGATCAAAGGAAGACCTCTTAGGATACCAAATGCCAAAATTTGGTGTATGTATTAAGTATCTCACTATCCTTTTCACAGCCTTAAGATGACATTCTTTAGGTGCCGCTTGATATCGTGCACACATGCACACACTTAGCATAATATCAGGACGAGAGGCACATAGATATAACAATGAACAAATCATAGAGCGGTAAACTTTTGATCAACCGGTTCACCATCTTTGGTCAAATCAAGATGTCCACTAGTAGGCATGGGTGTAGTCATACCTTTGCATTCTTGCATATTGAACTTCTTGAATAAGTCCTTGGTGTACTTTGTTTGAGAGACAAAGGTACCTTCCTTAGTTTGTTTGATTTGCAAACCGAGAAAGAATTTGAGTTCACTCATCATAGACATCTCAAACTTCTCCGACATTAGCTTTCCAAACTTCTCACTAAAATGAGGGTTAGTCGAACCAAATATAATATCATCAACATAAACCCGGCACACAAATAGTTCTCCATTGACCCTTTTAGTAAAAAGGGTAGAATCAATTTTACCAATTTCAAAGCCTTTTTCAATAAGGAACTTGGTCAAGCATTTATACCACGCTCTAGGAGCTTGTTTAAGACCATAAAGGGCTTTGTGAAGTTTGTAGACATGATTAGGTTTCTTAGGATTGACAAAGCCGAGAGGTTGCTTAACATAAACTTCCTCCTCAATTTCACCATTTAGAAAAGCACTTTTAATGTCCATTAGGTACAAGGTGATATCATGGTGATTAGCATAAGCAAGTAAGATGCGAATGGACTCAAGTCTAGCAACGGGAGCATATGTCTCACCATAGTCCATACCTTCGACTTGAGTGTAGCCTTGGGCGACTAGGCGTGCTTTGTTGCGGACGACTTGACCATCTTCATCTTGCTTGTTGCGAAACACCCATTTGGTACCAATGATGTTGTGGTTGTTGTCGGGCTTCTCGACCAATGTCCATACTTGATTTCTATCAAAGTTGTGTAGCTCTTCATGCATAGCGTTAATCCAGTCTGGATCTTCCAATGCTTCTTCAACCTTCATAGGTTCAATGCAAGAGATGAATGAGTAATGTTCAAAAAAATTAGCTAAACGAGTTTTAGAGCAGGTGATTCTCCCAGTTTGGGTACCATCGTAGATTTGCTCGACGGGATGATCTTTGGCGATTCTTGCTCAAACTTGTGGGAGCTTTGGCTTGGCTCAGGATGGAACATCTTCTTCATCTTGTTCTTCATCTTGGCCTTCTTCATTGTTGACTTTGTCATTCTCTTGTCATGGTGGAGAAGGAGGTTGTTGATGTTCATCTTGGTGTGCTTCCTCGTTTTCTTTGTCTTGGTGTGTCCCACTTGTGGATGCTTCCGTAACAATTCTTGGTTCACCTTGTCGTGAGGTAGAAGCTTCCACTTGGACGGACGAGGTACTCTCCTTCACCTCCGTTGGACGAATCTTGCCAATAGACAAGTCTTGGATTGATTCCGAAGGGTCTTTATCTCCTACATCAATTGGCAATTGCTCTACTTGCGAGCCGTTAGATTCATCAAAATTCACATCTACCGTCTCTTCAACCTTTCGGGTGAAATTGTTGTAGACACGGTAAGTGTGAGAGTTTGAGCCATAACCAAGTAGGAAACCTTCATGAGATTTAGGAGCAAATTTAGAACAACGATGCTTATCAAGAATGTAGCATTTTGAGCCAAATACTTGAAAGTATCCAACTTGGGGTTTGTTACCGGTGAGAAGCTCGTATGCCGTCTTGCCGAGTAGCTTGTGAAGATACAAGCGATTTGTTGCATGACAAGCTATCTCAACCGCTTCCGCCCAAAAGTGTTTTGGAGTCTTGTACTCATCAAGCACCGTTCTTGCCATCTCAATAAGAGTTCGGTTCTTCCTCTCAACGACTCCATTTTGTTGAGGTGTGTACATAGCCGAGAACTCATGTGAAATCCCCTCTTCGTCAAGAAAGGTATCTACATTTGCGTTCTTGAACTTCGTTCCGTTGTCGCTCCGAACCTTCTTGATCTTCACGTCAAATTGATTTTGGGCCTTCCTAGCGAAGTTTTTGAAGATCTTTTGGACATGCGATTTGTCATCAAGAAAGAACACCCGCGTAAATCTTGAAAAATCATCAACTATGACTAGTCCAAACGAGTTACCACCAAGACTCTTGTAGGCATTTGGACCACAAAGATCCATGTGAAGTAGCTCGAGTGGTCTTCTCGTGGTCATGATGTTCTTCGTGCGATGACTTCCTCCAACTTGTTTCCCTGCCTGACAAGCACTACAGAGTCTATCCTTGTCAAATATGACATCTTTTACTCCAAGGATATGATCACCTTTAATAAGCTTTATCAAGATTTCGCATACCCACATGACCTAGCCTTCTATGCCACAACCAACCCTTAGAAGATTTAGCAATTAAGCAAGTTCTAGGTTGAGCCTTTTTAGTGAAATCAACAATGTAAAGATCACCTCTACAAATACCGGTAAAGACCATTTTATGATTGTCTCTATGAAACACTTGGCAATCTACTTCAGTGGATAGGACATTGAAACCAAAATCAACAAGTCTAGAAACTGAAAGTAAATTGTACCCAAGAGATTCTACGAGCATGACATTTTGTATGGAGCTATCATGTGAGATGGCCACCTTACCGAGGCCAACCACCTTACCCTTTGAGTTATCACCAAAAGTGACATATTTTTGAGGGTCGTCGTTTTCAGCCAGCTCACGGAACATATCTTTATCTCCAGTCATATGATCAGTACATCCACTATCAAGGACCCATTCCTTTCCTCCAGCCATGTACCCGCAAAGATTTGCCATAAGATCAAAGTGTCTCATCGCATCATCAAGATCATAGTCACTATCATCATCCTCATCATAGTATCCATGTTCAATATCATCTTGTGATTTATTAATTCATAGAGAGGGTAATTCATTAGATAAATGATCATTGCTATGGTTATCTTTATGAATTCTAATAGCTTCGGAGATGATATTGCTAATGATTCCAACATCTCCTTTGGCACGCATGAGATTGGTAAGCTCAAATAGACAATTACCAAAGCTAGGATCACTAGAATTCATCTTACTCAAGGCAATAGACTTATGGAGAATTTTGTCTAAGTTTTTCAAGGAATAATTTGGAAATCGTTCCTCAAGAAATCTCCACATAGTATAGGCACAATCAAGAGTAGGCAAACTAGCAATCAAATTTTTGGGCAATCCTCTAATGATAAGATTGATAGTTCTAAAGTTGTGAATCATGTCAAGATCCTCTTCGGGTGTAGGATGCAAAGGATCGATATGAGGTGCACAAGGACTAGTAATGTACTTGTTTAAATGATATTCATTGAAAATCTCAAGCATTTCACTTTTCCACTCATAGAAGAACTCTCCATCAAGAATAGGCACTCTACGTCTAAGACTCCCCAAAGTAGACACATCCATCTTCCTCCAAAGGTGTTTAAACTAAGGCAATGGAGACCAATGCTCTGATACCAATTAAAAGGATCGAGAAGAGGTGTTTACAGGGGGGTGAATAGTCCTTTAATTGATGTGAAGTTTGAGCACAAGTTTAAACATTCACAATACATCTCAAGCAAACATGCAAGCATACAAAGAGTATATGAGCAGCAGAAAGTAAAGCACGCAAGTTGCAAGAATATAAAGAGATGGGATTGGAGTGTGCAAACGCAATTTGGAGACACGGAGATTTTTATCCGTCCTTCCGATAGGTGGTGCTATCGTACAACCACGTTGATGGAGACTTCAACCCACGAAGGGTAACAGTTGCGCGAGTCCACGGAGGGCTCCACCCACGAAGGGTCCACAAAGAAGCAACCTTGTCTATCCCACCATGGCCGTCGCCCATGAAGGACTTGCCTCACTAGGCTAGATCTTCACGAAGTAGGCGATCTCCTTGCCCTTACAAACTCCTTGGTTCAACTCCACAATCTTGATGGAGGCTCCCAAGTGACACCTAGCCAATCTAGGAGACACCACTCTCCAAGAAGTAACAAATGGTGTGTTGATGATGAACTCCTTGCTCTTGTGCTTCAAATGATAGTCTCCCCAACACTCAACTCTCTCTCATAGGAATGGATTTGGTAGAAAGAAGATTTGAGTGGAAAGCAACTTGGGGAAGGCTAGAGATCAAGATTTATGTGGTTGGAATGGAGTATATTGAACTCAACAAGTGTAGGTGGTTCTCTCTTAGAAAATATGTATTGGAAGTGTAGGCATATTCTGATGGCTCTCTCCACGAATGAAGAGTGGGTGGAGGGGTATTTATAGCCTCCAAACAAAATCTAGCCGTTACACACAAATCACCAATCTCAGTGGGACCAATTCAGAGAACTCAGTCGGACCGATTTGGTTCATAATGTGACCGTTAGGCATTTCGATGGGACCGACTTGATCAACTCGGTGGGACCGATGTGCTAGGGTTAGGGTAAATCCAAAACTCGGTTTGACCGATTACTCAAACTCGGTGGGACCGATTTGGGTAATAAGTGAAACAGAATGTTGGCCAAGCAAACTCAGTGGGGCCGGTTGCAAATCTTGGTGGGACCAAAACTATTGCAATAGACAACAGAGAGTTTGCAAGCCCATCTCGGTGAGACCGAGATCCCATCGGTGAGATCGAACTGATTAGGGTTTCTGGCAGTGGCTATGTCAACTAAACTCGGTGGCTCCGGATAGAATGAACCGGTGGGGCCGAGTTGGACTTTTTGGATTAGGACATATGTGGAAGTGAGAAAGTGGTTGAGGGCTTTGGTGCATATCACTAAGAACTTTGAGAAAGCAAGCCATTAAGCAACACCTCATCCCTTCTTAATAGTATGGGCTTTCCTATGGACTCAATGTGATCTTGGATCACTTAAAATAGAAAATGTAGAGTCCTGAGCTTTGAGCTTGAGCCAATCCTTTGGCCTTAGCATCTTGAAAGGGTTCCACATCCTCTTGTCCTTGCCACTCCATTGTTGAACTTATCTGAAACATACTAGGTAGAAGCATTAGTCCAACAAGAGATATGTTGACATTAATTACCAAAATCACCCAGGGAGCACTTGTGCTTTCACCGAGGCCCTTTGCTGACGCGGAGCTTGCTCTTGACGGTACCCGTGCGCCACTACCACAGGCAGCACGTGGTCTTGTCGCGTCGGTGCGGGGAGCACGGGGGCGCCTTCTTGAGGCCGTGGGATTTCTTGACAGCTTCCTTCTTGTCGCGTGGGCGCCTGACGCGATGGGTCACGCCCAGGGGCCACGTGCCTTAGCACCAGGGCGCCGTCTTGGGGCAGAGGTGGTGGAGGCGCTCCATGAGCCACGTCACCCGTACCTGGCGGAGGGCGAGGCAACAAGAGGGACGGTGCGGGAGAGCCCCATGCGGCATTGACGAGCTCAGTGCTATGAGCGAGCCATTCCTTGTAGAGGTCGTCGACGGGGTGGTAACGCAGGAGCTCGCACGCCATAAGCAGCATGGCCTGCGCGTCCGTGGGGGCGCGACGAGCATGGGACGACGAGCCGGCCGGGGTCAGCGACAGAGTGGTGGTGCGGCCATCCCGCCGCACCGAGGGGTGCAGCGAGGATGCTTGCTGCTTGTTCCTCACCGGGCCGGTGGCGGCGTTGGTAGCAGGTGATGGAGAATGATGGGGAGGTCCGCCAACAGGAGCCGTCTGGGCGACATGTGCGGCGAGAGCGGCCCGGCGCTCAGCACGGGCTCGGCGGGCGTTAGAGATGGATGCGACGAAGCGATGGGACGCGCATCAGCGGAAGGAAGACTTCGGCGCACCCCTACCTGGCGCGCCAAATGTCGGATTTAGGGTTTCGGCAAAACCCTTGAGGTTCGAACACCGGGGTGCGCACGAAGATTTCCCCCTACCGAATCTCGCCCTCAGCCTCGCCGCGATCTCTAAGCTTAGCTCGATGAACTCACAACACAAGAGGCACAAGATTTATACTGGTTCAGGCCACCATTGTGGTGTAATACCCTACTCTAGTGTGGTGGTGGTGGATGCCTCTTGGGCTCATGATGAACAGTACAAGGGAAGAACAGTCTCCTAAGGAGAGGTGTTCTTGTGCTTGGTGGGTTCGAGGATGAACTGAGTTCGTTCTCGTCGGTCCGTTTGTGTCTCGTTCTCTTCCCCTTCCTACTGTGGTGGCTAGTCCTATTTATAGAGGCCCTAGTCCTCTGCCCAAATATTGAGCGGGAAGGGATCCAACAACGACCAATTTGAAAGGGGACAACCAGTACAAGCTATCCTGACTAAAGGTGGTCTTCGCCTATCAAAGGCGCTGGTGGTGACGCCGTCTTGGGCTCCACGATGACCTCCGTCCTTCTGGTCTTGGTCTTGTTGCACCGATATGGAAACCTTTGCCTGATGCCTCGGTACTCTGCGCCTGCGCTCGCCCCCTTAGCAGCAAAGGGGAAACGAGGACACTATGTGCACTGGCGCCCGCCTAGCACCCGCCTGGCCTTGGTCGTCATGGCTTGCGTCATGGGAACCTCACGAGGTACCCCTTGCCTTGATCTCTCTGCCCCCTCGCGAGCCTGCATGGTGAGGCCGCTCCTGAGGAGGCCTTGTGTCGTCCGCCTCGCGAGGGTCTTGAGTGCCAGCTGATGAACACGGGCCATACGGGGCCACTGGTGGAGCCATGCCGTTGGCCGCAGGCAGGCAAATCTGGGGACCCCCATTGCCAGAACGCCGACACTATGGCCCTCGGATCTCTTTTCCATTATATTCAATTTTGTTTACATCTTGCTAGTTTCCGATCTACTATTTTGCAATCTTTAGTTTCCAATCTATAAACCAAAAATACCAAAAATATTTACTTTACCGTTTATCTATCTCTATAAGATCTCATTTTTGCAAGTGATCGTGAAGGGATTGACAACCCCTTTATCGCGTTGGGTGCAAGTTGTTGATTGTTTGTGCAGGTATTTGGTGACTTGTGCATTGTCTCCTACTGGACTTATAACTTGGTTCTCAAAACTGAGGGAAATATTTACGCTACTTTGCTGCATCACCCTTTCCTCTTCAAGGGAAAACCAACGCAAGCTCAAGAGGTAGCACTGCACAGAAGAATTATGTCGATGGAAACGACATCTATGGGATCAATGGAATCCCTACTACGGTTGGCGGGCGCGAGGTTGTGGAAAGAGCGGGTCTAAGAGCCAGCACGAGGGTCGTTTACCCAGGTTCGGGCCGCGAGGATCGCGTAATACCCTAGTCCTGCTTTGGTGTATATCTAAAAGTTCTTAAGCTAGCTATGGTGCGTGACTTGCTCGAGGAGCCGAATCCCTCTCTAGTATGCCTCGGGCATCCTTTTATAGTCGAAGGAGGCGCCACAGTGGCACACAGGAGGTGGAAAGGGTACAGTGTACAAGCTTATCGCCTGTCATTACGGGACAAGACGCATTGAGTTCCTTAGGTGTCCCCTTGCTTTATCGGGGACGGACACGAGGCCCGTCCCGTCCGTCGCCGCCTCGCCCTGTCTTGGCACGCGCCCTGGCCAGCGAGGCGTGTGGTGCCATGTAGGCTGGCAGGCTGCTGAGGTGGCGCGGTGGCAGCGTCTTCACAAAGATCTGCATGCCACCACGCAGGTGCTTGCTGAGTTGGCCTCGGGGCCACACGTTACCACGCAGGAGCTCGCCTGGCTGGCCGGGCTGGCAGCTGCAT
Source organism: Triticum aestivum (assembly GCF_018294505.1). Lineage (NCBI taxonomy): Eukaryota > Viridiplantae > Streptophyta > Magnoliopsida > Poales > Poaceae > Triticum > Triticum aestivum. The sequence goes on from NC_057806.1 coordinate 673,701,518, forward strand.
GGCAATGGCGGTGGAGCCTTGGCGTCGTGGGCCTGGCCACGCCCACGCTGAGGTCCTCGGCAAGGGTCTTGCCGGGGCCCCGGTAAGGGTCTTGCCGTGGCACCGTGGTCGCGGCCGTCCCCGGCAAGCATGTTGCCGGAGGTCTCGTCTTCTGGTCTTCATCTGACTTTGCATGTTTGTGATCTTCACAAACATCTGCATGCCACCATGGAGGTGCCTCCCGAGCCTCGGTTCCAATGTGGTTGTCGGTGTCAAAACCGGTGGATCTCGGGTAGGGGGTCCCGAACTGTGCGTCTAAGGCGGATGGTAACAGGAGGCGGGGGACACAATGTTTACCCAGGTTCGGGCCCTCCCGATGGAGGTAATACCCTACTTCCTGCTTGATTGATCTTGATGATATGAGTATTACAAGAGTTGATCTACCACGAGATCGTAGAGGCTAAACCCTAGAAGCTAGCCTATGGTATGATTGTTGTTGTCCTACGGACTAAACCCTCCGGTTTATATAGACACTGGAGGGGGCTAGGGTTACGCAAAGTCGGTTACAAGGGAGGAGATCTACATATCCATATTGCCGAGCTTGCCTTCCACGCCAAGGAGAGTTCCATCCGGACACGGGACGAAGTCTTTAATCTTGTATCTTCATAGTCCAACAGTCCGGCCAAAGATATAGTCCGGCTGTCCGGAGACCCCCCTAATCCAGGACTCCCTAAGTGGTCGATGATGTTGGAAACCTCGGGCTCAAGGGTGGCGCGGTCCGCTGGTGTTGGGCAAGTTGCTCCGGCAAGGCTCTTGCCGAGGCTGCGGAGGCCGCCCCGGCAAGGGTCTTGCCGGGGGAGTCCACCTCGCCCTCTTGCTCTTTGTGTTTCTGGTCTTCGCGGTGCTTGATTGTCTTGTGGCTGCGACCTCCCTCCTCTGCCCTGCTAAGTGTGGTCGCGGGCGCGGCTCTGACTGCCCGTGCACAGGTAAAGGGGTACAAAGTAGAGCCCCTACTTCTGTACACCGACAGGAGCCCCCATGCCTGGGCCACACATAAGCGCGACGCGTTGTTGGGCTCGGCCCAGAACGGTGCGCGGGCAGGAGGGGGCGATCTTTACCGCGGAAGCTTTCGTCCGCTCTGCTTCCCCATGACCCACGTGATGTGGGGACCATGCGTGGGGTGACCGAAGCATGCTTGCGTCATCCTGCGGTAAATAGTAAAGAGGCAGCTTGTGTGTCCCTTTAAGACTTCAGGGCCGCTGCTCATTTACTCTCTCCGCCTTGGAACCATCGTTCCACGTTTCCCACTACGCCCGTCCCTTGCGCCACATACGCCGCATGCACGGCGTAGGGTAGGTGACAGGCATATGGAATATGGGAAGGCGCGCGCGTGGGTCGATATCCACGCGCCTTCAATTGGGCGAGGAGGGCGGTCGACGGCACTAAAAAAAATACACTTCTATGATGATACGTGTTTGTCACACTAGGTCATGTTTTCTGTCATGCATGTACATCCATGAAAAATTTATAACAGAATCAAGATAGTCATACCTGTGCTGTCGTAGAAGTGTTCCATGACATTACCAAAATTATCATCATGGAAGTGTCCACTTCCATGACGATAAATCGCGCGTCACTGAAGTGCTTTCGTCAAGGGTGACCGGCACGTGGCATCCACCGTAACGGAACGTCGTTAAGCTATCGGGTCCGGTTTTGGATCCGATAACCCGTTAACAGCCCCGACCAATGGGGATTTTCCACATGTAAAATCATCATTGGTTGGATGTCATCCACTCAATGAGTGGATGTCATCCACTCAATGAGTGGATGACATCTGTCCCAACGATGATTGGACCCAAAGCGCCTATGATACGTCGACACGTGGCACGGCCCAACAGAGGCCCATTCTTGTGAAAAGGCCGGCCCGTTTAACTTGGTCAAACGATGGTTGGCTGGCCCACGGCAAGCCTGTTAACGGCCTGTTCGCATATAGCCCATTTACAACCCGCTATCCCAGGGCCCGTTTACAGCCTATCCGAATTAGGCCCAGTAGCGTCATCTGGGCCGTCCAATATAATTCCAGCCCGTTTTAACTTCTGGCCCATGTATGGCCCATGACGTCTTTTGGCCCATATGAGGCCCTTAGTAACCCTCGGCCCCTTAACGGCCCGTGGTAAAACTGGCCCGTGATGAACAGTGTATCACTTTATACCCATTAACGGCCCATTAATCCATTGGCCGTTTCCAGCCCATGACATCTTTCGGCCTTCTCAGGGCCCATTTATTCTTGGGCTCATTCCAGCATTCGGTTACTTATGGCCCGTTACTGTCATTTTCTGCTTGTGGGCCAAATTCAGCCCGTGGTTACAGTCGGCCCGTTTGTGGCCCGTTAATACGTTGGGCCGTTTTCATGTCGAAAGAAACCTGTTGGGCTGTTTTCATAGAGTTATCAAATACGGCCGATAAACGGCTCGTTATTGTCCATGAATAGTACGGCCCATGATTGGCAAAATGATGATACACCCCGTAGAAGGCCCATGGATCCTACAGCCCGTAAAAGTCCCATGGATCGTACGGCCCGTAGAAGGCCCATGGATCGTACGGCCCGTATAGAAGGCCAATGGATCCTATGGCCCGTAGAAGGCCCATGGATCCTACGGCCTGTAGAAGGCCCATGGATCCTACAGCCCGTAGAAGGCCCATGGATCATACGGCCCGCAGGAGGCCCATGGTTACAACAGTCCGTGTGTTGCCATGATTATTTTGGCCTAGTTTCCAAAAATAGGTTATTGTGGCCACTAGAAAAACACAGAAAAAGAACTGCAGTGACTACAAGCAAACAACTAAACAAGACAATAAGGAAATAAATAAACAAGCAATTAATGCTAGCCTATTACCTCTATTACACATATTACATCCACTGGGCATCAAAGTTCGCCACCAGTGCAAATATAGGGAACAAAGCAGCATATTACATACACTGGCCGTCAAAATTGCCCACCAGTGCAAATAAACGCGACAGCAAAACATGAGCATAACTGAAACAACTTCAGAAGAGCTCAAGAAATGTGGTATCCACCATGCTGGCAATAAGCTTAGTAAGCTTATTAGCTTTGTCCTGTTTGGCGCTAAAATCCTCCAACGCTTGCTGTTGCACCAGAAAGTATGCATCTGAATGCTCCAGGGACTTCCGCAGTCCTTCCGCTTGTTGTCGTAGCACAGCTGATCGATGTCTTTCAGCTTGTAGTTGAGACTCAAGAAACCGCACTGATTTAGACAGTGAGTGAGGGAGTCCTGGATTAGGGGGTGTCCGGATAGCCGGACTATAACCTTTAGCCGGACTCCTGGACTATGAAGATACAAGATTGAACACTTCGTCCCATGTCCGGAAGGGACTTTCCTTGGCGTGGAAGGCAAGCTTGGCGATACGGATATGTAGATCTCCTACCATTGTACCAACTCTGTGTAACCCTAACCCTCTCCGGTGTCTATATAAACTGGAGGGTTTTAGTCCTAGGACACAACAACAACAACAATCATACCATAGGCTAGCTTCTAGGGTTTAGCCTCCTTGATCTCGTGGTAGATCTACTCTTGTACTACCCATATCATCAATATTAATCAAGCAGGAGTAGGGTTTTACCTCCATCGAGAGGGCCCGAACCTGGGTAAAAACATCGTGTCCCTTGTCTCCTGTTACCATCCGCCTAGACGCACAGTTCGGGACCCCCTACCCGAGATCCGCCGGTTTTGACACCGACATTGGTGCTTTCATTGAGAGTTCCTCTGTGTCATCATCATCAGGAAGGATGCCTCATCCTGTCTTTAAAGACGGTACCATAACTAAGGGAGCTTTGGCTGTCGGCCAAACTCTCTGGCTAGGTGGTTTTCTTATGCCCGCCTGTTCGGCTGCTGCGCGGACGATGACCTCTCGGGTCGTCAAAAGCAATCTTCATGTCAGCTCGGAACTTGCCGAGCAGTTAGATCCAATGGAGCTCTCTTCCATAAACGAGCTCTTGGATCGCATCGCCGCCCTGGGAGTCGCTACGGATTACGACCAGATTGGGCTTAAAACCGATCTAAGAGAGATTATCTCTCCCCAAGTCACCCATCACGTTGCCGTGGTAGAGGGACAGTGCGACAACCCTTCGTCTATCCTAAGGACTAGTTACGTCCGGATTCCCGATCCCTCCAAGCCGGATACCCGCGGAGGGGAGGACATCACTCAAGACCTGAACTTAGAATCAGGCGACGGGCTAGATTCATTGGACAACATCCAAGAATCCAAACTTCCGAGTTCGGAAACTCCTTGGCCTATGAGTCTCAGGTCGGGTGAGGTTTCGGATTTAATTCCGCCCACCCACCCGAACATAAGCGATCTATCCCAAATCAGGCAACAGCCCGAAGAAACAGTACATCATTACTGGGCCAGATTCCTCCTGGTCATGAACAGGATAAAGGACTGCCGCGAGGAAGACTCAATCTCAATCTTATGCAATAATTGCATGGACAGGGGAATCCTCAACGCCATAAGTTGTCGTGATATTACACGCTTCGCTAACTTGGCGTCCATAGTACAAAAGTACTGTGCGATGAAAAGCGCCTGGAAAACCGAAATAAAATTTTGGGACAATCCGGCCCTGAATAGAAACCTCATCCGAAATAAAAGGGTGCATCATCGTCAGACACCCGGGTTAAACACCAAATAACCAAAACCCTCTACAGGGCATGGAACCGTACTGGAAGGATGGCTTAATGGACCTTGTAAAATTCATAGTACAAAGGACGCCACACCAACTCACAGCCTTAGAGCATGTTGGATACTCCGGCAGGTGGCCAAAATTGGCGAAGATCTCCTAATTCCGGAGGCCGCAGAAAGCCACCCCAGGGACACCAGTACAGTCTTAACAGTCTTCGAGACTTTTGCATCAAATAATATGCGAAAAAGAACACTCCGCAGCCTTGCCAAAGTCTACCAAGTAGCAACAATAAACACATGAAGTGACACGGCTATTACTTTTAATGCTAGTGATGAACCTAAATTCCGAACAGCCCGAGCACCAGCCGCATTGGTCCTCAGTCCAATAGTGGACGGCTTTCGCCTCACCAAGGTACTCATGGATGGAGGCAGCGGATTGAACCTCATTTATGAGGAAACCCTTCAAAAAATGGAAATAGACTGGAACGGCATTGAGCGAAGTAGCACAACCTTTAGAGGAATAATCCCCAGTCGGGAAGCGTGCTGTACAGGAAAAATCACACTAGATGTGGTGTTCAGCACGCCAGATAATTACAGGTCCGAAGAGGTCACGTTCTAGGTGGCCCCGTTCAGTAGCGGATACCACGCTCTACTAGGGCGGGAAGCGTTTACAATCTTCCAAGCAATACCCCATTACGGGTACCTGAAGCTCAAGATGCCCGGGCCAAACGGAATTATCACTCTCGCTAGTGATCCGGACATAGCACTCCGCGCCGAAAATAAGACAGCCGCACTGGCCCTTGAGGCACTATCCGAAGCCCTAGCGACTGAGGAACTGACTGCGCTGCGCTCCACGGTGAACAGGGATGATGTGATACACGACAAAAGATCCAAGTCCACCTCCTTTAAACCAGTGGACGAAATAGTCAAATTCCAGGTCCATCCAATGGACCCCAATAAGACAGCTTCCATCGGGGCACAATTAAACCCTGATGTAGACACCGCACTGCGAGAATTCCTACAAGAGAACTGGGACATTTTCGCCAGGCACCCTTCAGACATGCCAGGAATCCCACGCAGGCTGGCCAAACATAGCTTAAATATCCTAAAAGGATTCAAACCTGTCAAACAGGCTCTTCGGCGTTTTTCCAAACCCAAGAGACAGGCCATGGGAGAGGAGCTAGCCAAGCTATTGGAGGTCGGATTCATCAGAGATATAAAACATCCGGACTGGCTAGCAAACCTGGTGATGGTACCAAAGAAAGACAAATCCTGGCACCTGTGTGTTGATTTTAAAGACCTTAACAAGGCTTGCCCAAAGGATCCCTTCCCCCTCCCCCGCATCGATCAAATTATTGACGCTACCGCAGGACACAATTCATTGTGTTTCCTCGACGCATATTCAGGCTACCATCAAATCAAGATGGCAGAGTCAAACCAAGCCGCAACGGCATTCATCACACCATACGACCCATTCTGCTTCAACACAATGCCCTTCGGGCTCAAAAACGCCGGCGCAACATATCAGCGCATGATTCAGACATGTCTGGCAAACCAGATCGGCAAAACAGTGGAGGCATACGTAGATGATGGGGTCCTAAAAACAAGACATGTCGAATCTCTAGTAGATGACTTGAGGCTCACATTTGATAACCTCCGAACATACGACATCAAGCTCAACCCGGAAAAATGCGTTTTCGGCGTTCCAGCCGGAAAGCTCTTGGGCTTCATTGTATCCGGTAGAGGAATTGAAGCAAATCCAGCCAAGATCCGAGCTCTGTCACAATTGGATATCCCAAAGGACCTCAAACAAATACAAAAATTAACCAGATGCGTGGCGGCTCTAAGCCGCTTTATCTCCCGCTTGGGAGAAAAGGCACTGCCTCTCTACCGCCTCCTTCGGCGCACCGAACACTTCGAGTGGATGGATGCCGCCACGGTCGGACTCGACGAAATAAAAGCCATATTGGCAACAAAGCCAGTCTTGGTCGCGCCAAACATTGGCAAACCAATGCTATTGTACATTGCAGCAACCCATCAGGTTGTAAGCGCAGTGCTCGTTGTCGAACGAGAAACGGACGGACACAAATTCCCCCTTCAAAAGTCGGTCTATTATGTGTCCATAGTCCTCACCCCGTGCAAATCATGGTACCCGCATTATCAGAAGATTGCGTACGCGGTATTCATGGCATCCCAGAAGCTGCGACACTACTTTCAAGAGTGTTCAATAACAGTAGCCTCGGAAGTACCACTTAATGATATCATAAACAACCGCGACGCAACGGGCCGGATTGCAAAATGGGCCATTGAGCTCCTCCCGTTCGACATAACTTATAAGCCACAGCGAGCTATCAAGTCGCAAGTTTTGGCCGACTTCGCCGCAGAATGGACGGAGGCCGAACTCCCTAAAGAGTACAGCACATACTCAAACTGGATCATGCATTTCGACGGCTCCAAAATGTTGGCCGGTCTGGGGGCTGGCATCATTTTGACATCCCCCACAGGAGACACAGTTCAATATGTACTCCAGATTATGTACACAGACTCCAACAATGCAGCCGAATACGAGGCCCTCTTACATGGTCTTCGGGTGGCAGTATCCATGGGTATTCAACGCCTAGAGGTGCGAGGGGATTCGAACCTTGCAATATCCCAAATAAATGGAGACTTTGATGCCAAGGATCCAAAAATGGCAGCTTATCGCAACGCCGTCCTAAAAATGTCAGCTCGATTCGAAGGGCTCGAATTTCATCATATAGGCTGGGAAAACAATCAGGCGGCAGATGTCTTGGCACGCATCGGCGCAAAACGCGACGCAGTCCCCCCCAACATCTTCTTGGAGAGGCTGTTCAAGCCATCCGTAGTATGGGAAGGGGAACCCGGCAATAACAGCCCGGAATCAACCGCACTGCCCGATGCCGAACAATCTGACACAATTGGAGGCTCTGCCAATGAAATCATACCTTCAGCCCACGTAATAATGGCCGTCATCGCCCCGTGGACAGAACCCTTCCTAGCCTACCTTACTAGGCAGGAACTCCCAGAGGACCAAAATGAGGCATGCTGCATAGTGCGGCGATCTAAAGCCTATAAAGTCCATGAGGGAGAGCTTTATAAGAAAAGCACTACCGGAGTCCTTCAAAGGTGCATCTCCGAAGAGGAAGGGCGGAACTTGTTGGCTGAAATTCATGCCGGACTCGGTGGTCATCACGCTGCAGCTCGGTCCCTCATAAGCAAGGCTTTTCGTACATGCTTTTTTTGGCCAACGGCCCGGGCAGACGCTCAGGACTTAGTCCAACGATGCGTCGGTTGCCAGCTTTTTGCAAACCAAAGCCATATGCCACCCACCGCCCTCCAAACTATCCCCATCACTTGGCCCTTCGCGGTCTGGGGGCTTGACATGGTTGGACCCCTTAAATCAGAACCCACAAGAAAAAATACTTACTAGTCATGGTGGATAAGTTCACCAAATGGATAGAGGCCAAGCCTGTTAAGACGGCCGAATCTGGACTGGTGATAGACTTTATATCTGGGGTCATACACCGTTATGGCGTCCCCCACAGCATCATCACTGATAACGGCACGAACTTTACGGCCGATGAGGTAAAACTCTGGTGCAAAAACATGGGCATCAAGCTCGATTATGCTTCCGTCTATCACCCACAAACTAACGGACAGGTCGAACGCACAAATGGTCTTATCATGAGCGGCATCAAACCCAGATTAGTGCGGTCCCTTAAGGAATCTAATACGCACTGGGTAGAGGAGCTCGACTCCGTACTCTGGGGGCTGCGGACCACGCCGAATCGCACCATCGGATACACACCATTCTTCATGGTGTATGGCGCAGAGGCAGTTTTGCCCTGCGATATAATTCATGACTCACCTCGAGTGCGCATGTACAAAGAAAGAGAAGCCGAGCTCGATCGGCAGGACAGTTTGGACGCCTTGGAGGAGAGCGTGACGTGGCAAAAGCCCGTTCCACATTCTATCAACAGCAGGCTCGAAGATATCAAAGCAGAGAAGTACGGGCCAAAAATTACAACGTTGGCGAATTAGTTCTACGCCTGCCGGACAAGAAAAAGGACAAACTCAAGCCCAAGTGGGAAGGTCCCTTTATAATTGACCAAGTCCTAACTGGTGGAGCGTACCGCCTGTGAGATGCATCGGATAACCGACTCGAGCCGAACCCATGGAACGCAGCCCGTCTCCGAAGATTCTATGCCTAGCGCCGGACTATGTGTTCGTCTCCCCCCTTTGTCCATTTTTTATATAAGTCTGTCTTACATTTCTCTCCTTCTCCGCCTCCTTTCTCTCATAGCCTTTAAAGGCTCATCAAGTGACGTGCCATCTGCGCTCATTAAACCTGGGGGCTTCTTTAAACAGAAGCTTATTTATACGGGCTTCATGCCCAACACATGTGTCACACTTCCGCATGTACCTTTTATTCACCATTATATGCATCGATATGACTTAAGTTTTGGCCAAGCTGGGTTGCCTGGCTCCTGTACTTACCCCTACGTTCCCGATTGTTCGGCTAGGTGGTAAAGGGAGCACCTCTGCGATTGTTATTGCCGGGTCAGCCGGATGTGTACCTCAGACTGGGTGAAGCCGAAAGCTAGCATTCTTAAGGGAATATTCGGTCGGTGAACTAAAGATGATTTTTCACCTATTTATTTATGCGCCCCCAGATGTTTTTTTCCTGCGTCTCTTTTTCGCAGAATGGACATGCACTTTAGGGCATGCCTCCCAGGGAAAGGAACCCCTAACGAAATTATTCTCCCTGGAAGATGTTTCTTACTAACCATGTAATATAACATAATGAGTTGGGGACTTGTCTGTTCAAGCGCTAATGACCCCTACGCCTGGTCTCCATGCATACCCTGGTTCTTGTATAACCGCAAGGGTATTCGGACACACTCCGGACCGTCAGGTCCCGAGGTTGAAGCGAAAAGGTCGGCCATGACAAATGATCTACAATCCGGCTAGAAGGAATTACATATGTCAATTAAAATTACATAGTCATTCTGACTGATTGGATTCCTCTTCAATACCATCTAACAGGCTGTCTAGTTTACAGTTCTATTGGGAATACTTTGCGGCCAATTCTACTTGGCCGTATACTAAGCTTACAGGGATCTCCTTCCCATCAGGCCCTACAGGTCCGACCTCGGCCATGTGGTTTGGGTCAGCCTTCGTGTACCACGTCTTCACCATGGCCCAGGCCTCCCTAGCGCCTTGACGGCGGGCCGATATCTTCCACAATCGGAAGCGCCGCCACGCTCCCTTCAGCTTCTCTGCAAGCTCTCCAAGGCCTTCGGGCATGGAGATGGATGGCCACAAGGCTTGGGCGACGCCTTGCATCACCTGCCGAACTCGCTTGTGCAGTTGTAAGAGCTCGGGAAGAAGGTCACCCGTCGAACCGGGCATCTCCTCTGCAGGACGACCTGTTAGCATACCTACAGACATTACTCTGTTAGTCGACTTCCTCACTGAACTCTTTTTCAAAGGTTCGTTCAAGCACTTACTAAATATGCCGTGCCGAAGATGCTGATTCTCCTTAACGAAGTCCGACAGCTGGGCACGAACATCTTTCAGTTCAACGCCCAGCTTGGTGTTGGCATCTTAGAGATTGATCTTCTCCCGCCTCACCTTTGTCAGCATGCTCTCACCAGCCTTTAGCTGGCATAGGAGTTGTTGCTTTTCCGGATCTAATCCGGCGCCATCTACAATTTCATTTGTCAGATTTGCACACACGCCGCACTTCACACAATACTTACCTTTTTTAAGCATATATTACCAGAGGGGGTCTCCTTGGGCTCCCCTATCGCGGCTAGTGCGTCCTCAAGTTGGGCTTTGCACTCTTCTAGCTCCTGGGACAGTTGGGTATTCTTCGCTGAAAGAACCTGCATATTACATGATCCTTAAATCAGTTATTCTAACTGTTTCAAGTCGCGGGGGCTACTGATATATATCATCATCAAATTTTCTTACCCGTATGTCTTTTACATATTTCTCCATGGCTCTGGCTAGACCATTTTGAGCGGCACGGAGGTACGCATCTCCCGAATTGAAGGCATCTAATGCCTCTTGGGAGAAACAAGCGTCGCGAAGAACTGTCCGGCGACGCCTGTGGTTCATGGCACTCTCCACCTCGGAATTGGTGGCAGACAACCTTTTCCGCATCCTCTGTCGGAGGAGCGTCCGGTGTGCACCTCGTGTTCGCCTCCGCCTCCGGACCAGGCTTTGGAGCCTGACTGGTAGAGGCGCGATTGGCAGCCTCTCCGGATATAGTCCAGCGAGGTCTTTTTGTCCTGAACAAAGCACGAGCGTTAATATACCTTGAAGGAATAACACCTGGGAATAAGAGGGCGTGCTATACCTTTGCACCGGCGCCTCAGTCCGGACTGCACTTCTTTTCGTCCCACGGGGCCCCGCAGCCCCTCGTTGGCTAGTCGCCCCAGGCTTGGCCTCCCGCCTCAAGAACCTCCCCTGCAAAACATGGTTGTTGTCAGGAGACTGAAAACACGCGAGGGTGGATCCCTTTTCGAGGTGCCGGGACTCCGTCTCAGTTACCTGGGAGGCCGGGAGTAGCCCTGGGTAATCGACCGTAATGGCCACCAAGACATTGTCCTTGCTCAGTTGATAAAACACCCCATCAATCAGCTCCACAGATAAGTCCGGATCCTCTTCGGAGGCCGGATCGAGGTACCGTTCTGGATCCTCGGGCTGTGGAGGAGGGTTGTTTATTTCCTTTACTTCCTGGTGCGGTTCCTGCGTTGAAGTCGTTAGACTATATAGTTAATGATGGGAATAAAAAATGGATGGGCAAGTAAAATTGTCCACTTACCCAACTTGGAGGATTGTACATAGTAAATCCACCTTGTGGGTTGACGCGGAGAAATTCCTCCTCTTCTCCCTTGTACAAAGCGGACAGGATCTTTATTAGAGCGGCAGCTGAGTCCGGCCCCTTACGGCCATGACGGGTGGCGTCATCCTCCCCGTTGAAATCCCACATGGGGTGGCCTCTATACTGAAGCGGTTGCACCCCCCGCATGATACATGCGGCCATGACTCCGATCATGGTTAGTCCGGAATGAGCTAATAATCTTATCCGGCCCATCAGGTAAAGAACGTCCTTGTCACTTTCTCTCTGAGGGCTCCGTGGACGCCAGCTTAGGCGCTTCTTCAGGGGAGCACTGTTGAACTCAAGGAGGCCGATCCGAACGGGATCCGGCAACGGGACATCCCCTATATAAAACCATTTCAAAGGCCAGTCCTCGGACGCCTTCTTTGGGGTTCCGGATAGATATCCGGTCCCAGCGATGCGCCACACTTCGGCTCCGCCCACTTGATATATTGACCCCTCCTAGGAACGGGGCACAAGGCAGAATAGCCTCTTCCATAGCGCAAAATGAGCCTCAACACCCAAAAACAGCTCGCAAAGGGCTACGAAGCCCGTGATATGCAATATGGAGGCAGGCGTGAGGTTGTGCAGCTGGAGGCCATAGAACTCCAGGAGCCCCCGGAGAAATGGATGAATTGGAAATCCGAGCCCTCTTATTAAATAAGGGACAAGGCATACCCGCTCTCCTTTGGAGGGATTGGGGGTGCTCTCCGCTTGCTCTCCGCCGTTATAGGTGGCAAGTCCGGCTCGAACCGGGACCATATAAGTCAGGGGGAGAAATCCCTTGGTCTGAAGCGACACTAGCTCGCTGTGCGGGATGGAGCATCTCTCGCAATCTCCAGGCCGAGGGCTGGAAGGGCGAGAGGAGGAGCTGCGACGGCTGGCCATGGTGGAATGGACCTTTGTCGGGTGCGCTCTGATGAATACTCGCGGAGGGGAGAAGGTGTGGTTTGGATCTAAATCCTCATCCCTTTAAATAGGCGGCTCATTTACGCGGCTAGGGGTGTGAATGTAAAAACACCCAGACTTTTCGTATTCGTTTGACACGTGGAAGACGGCCATTATTGGGCGTAGAAGCCGAGGAGCACTACATTTGCAAAAAACCGGACATTATTCAACAGGTACACGGAATTTGGAGAACCCGCCTTGCAATGCCGAAGACAATTTGCGCGCCGGACTCGTCGTCATTGAAGCCTGGTTCGGGGGCTACTGAGGGAGTCCTGGATTAGGGGGTGTCCGGATAGCCGGACTCCTGGACTATAAAGATACAAGATTGAAGACTTCGTCCCATGTCCGGAAGGGACTTTCCTTGGCGTGGAAGGCAAGCTTGGCGATACGGATATGTAGATCTCCTACCATTGTAACCGACTCTGTGTAACCCTAAACCTCTCCGGTGTCTATATAAACCGGAGGGTTTTAGTCCGTAGGACACAACAACAACAATCATACCATAGGCTAGCTTCTAGGGTTTAGCCTCCTTGATCTCGTGGTAGATCTACTATTGTACTACCCATATCATCAATATCAATCAAGTAGGAGTAGGGTTTTACCTCCATCGAGAGGGCCCGAACCTGGGTAAAAACATCGTGTCCCTTGTCTCCTGTTACCATCCACCTAGACGCACAGTTCAGGACCCCCTACCCGAGATCCGCCGGTTTTGACACCGACAGTGAGTTTGAATAGCTTGTGCAAGCGGTAGTGGCCAGTAACTCCAACACTAAACCAAGACAGGACTTTGGGGTTGTCTCACTGTCTTCGAGATAGTCTTCCTTAGCTATTTTATCAGCTTTGTTGGAGACCAACAGGGATGTGTCACTATCCTGAACCTTATCTGCATTACTTCCTTTACCATTGCTTAATAAGGCACTCTTCCCCAATATTCTGTCAGCATTCTAAAAGAAGAAACAAGCAGACACATAACAGTTTAGCATGTACTAGTATATGAAACTCATTTTGGTGAACCAGTTCATTACTAAGGTGGACAGGATTAAACTACCAAGTCTTCTATTGCCAAGTACTAGTACATAATAAAAGCATCAAACAAACATATATCTATGTCCTATGGTCACTGCATTGTCTTGCCAAATCAAAATAGAGACACGTTTCAAATCATATCAGTGCAAGACAAAGCAGCAGTGAAAGATACAAAGCGTGGGAAACTACACGGCACAACAAGATTTCAGATGGGTGCCACGGGTCTACATGTACAACAACACTATTGGCTCTGTTGTGATGCTAGTAATGTGCATGATATGAGAAGTCAACTGTATACACAATTGAAATTGAAATCAACGGAGCTATTGATAAGAGCAAGCCTGTTAAAGAAACATGCGTGAACATACCTACTGTGCCATTGCAGTTTCGATTGGATCCTTCAATTTAAAAATAAGTTTATAGAAGTAAATACGGTGATACAAGAGCAAAGCAGTATGCACGATAGCAATCATATTTAAAAAAGGCGTGCTTAAGCTAGTGCTTAAGCGCGCGTAGGCTCTAGGCGTTGGCGAAACGCATTGCGCATAACTACTCTTAATCTGTGCATAACTGCGCATAAGCATGCGCTTTGGTTAGTAAAGCACAAGGCGGTGGCAAAACGCACAATTAACGCCTAGCGCTTTTTTGAACTATGATAGCAATGGAATCTTAAATTAGAACAGTTGTTCTTCAGGTTTAGGCACTTGTTCTACATGAACAGAGTACAATAAGATGCAAGAATATAGTACTTAAAAATAGAAAATGAGCTCATAGACCTTACCACAATCTTGGTTCGGGACCAGTACAGAACAAGGCGTTCCCACTCATCGTCCAGTAAATGTGTCTCAGGAGAATGTAAGGGAATTTGATGAGTTTCTTTGTCGGTGAAGTACGTTTTCTTCAGGTAATTCCGATACTGCCACCAACCATTCTTGAAGATAGCATAGGTATTAGCACAGGTTACCTCGTCCTGAGTTTCCAAACCGGTCCTTCTCTATAGAGAAAAATGGGAAAATTTGATGTATTATAACCATCATGGAGGTAGGATGTATGGGACAAATCAAAGTAATTGCCATGAATAACATTACTTACACATAAATCCTGGACAAACACCTGCAACTGGCATTTTCCTTCATCTTCAGTATTAATATTTCCAAGATAGGAAGATACGCACATACGATTTAACAAATCAAATGTGATAGATGCTAAACTACGACTAGCTGGTTGTGCTTCCTCCACAGGAATAGGCGTACTAACTGGTGGAGTTGGGGTTCGCCGTGGTAGTACTGGCCCTTTGGGCACTGGAGCTGCCTTACTAACTGCTCTTGTTTGGGACCTCTGTGGTGGAGATGGTGCTGCGTCAACAGGAACTGGGTTACTATCTGCTAGGGTTGGGGTTAGATTGGGTGAAGCTGGTTCTCTGTCCATCACAGTAGGGGTACAATCTGCGAGAGTTTGGGTTATGTGTGGTAGGGCTGGTTCTCGTGCATGTACAATCGGGGTGCTATCTCCACCAAGAGGTAGCACTGTTTTATTTGAAGACCGTGTTTTTAGTCCGCTAGATGTTGGCATCACCCGCTCCAATTCAAATGGCTGATAAACAGGAAACATAGTTGAATGTACAGACATTGTATGAGAGACAGATGCAATAGATAGTGTGGAAAAAAGAGGGCATGAAATAGTTGACATGTATATTGTTTAACTAAAACAGATAGCATGACATAATTTCACATATATTATGTCTATCTAAACTGGATTGCATAGCATAACATAATTCAAGGATATGATGAATAACTAAACAGGATCGCATGACATAATTCACCTACATGTTATCTAAGTAATCAAGATCGCATCATTTAATTCACATATGTGATTTATATGCTAAACAGAGGGCATTAGATATGATGTCTACACTAAGAACATGTTGTTGAATATTGTGTATATGATGTCTAATCTATGCAATGCAAGACACCATATGCATGATATGAGCAGTATAACTGTGCCAACTTAGAGCATACACCTCGGTGGGGGAATAGGACTGGTCATCTGTCTCTGAATCCATCCCTGAGGAGCTATCGGGACCCAACAAGAGATTTGCTTCGATGGGTAGCACTGTCTGCTTTGAAGGCCTTGTTTTCACTCCAGATTTTTCAATCTCCCACCCAAATGGCTGATTCACAGGAAGAGTAGTTTAATGTACAAACATTGTCGACAAATGGAAATGTAATGAAGAAAAGGATGGGCAAGATATCATTCAAATATATGATGCCTGGTTAAACAGGATGGCACTACACATTTCTCGTATATTATGGCTGGCTAAAAGACATGAGACTGCACAATTCCCATATATGATATAGAAACTAAATAGGTGGCATTACAGAACATGTCTAAACTAAGCAGATGACATATATGACTAACATCGCCATGCCAAGGTAGAGCAAACACCTTGGGGGGTAAATAGGAGTGGTCAGCGGTGTCTGAATCCGCCTCAGAACAGGTATCTTCCTCGGGATTACAATCTGGAGAGCGGTGGGGAGGGTTTGCCATTGAACCCACCATGGAGCGATATCTGCATGACATTGTATTGCCACGCAAAACTCTTCTCTTTTTCTCTACATGTTCAGCATGACTGTGTACAATATCTGACATGCATACGAAAAAAATATGGTGAGATTATGTAAGGAGAGCATGCAGAAATTTAGAGTGATGGTAACAACCAGTGGATGGATCCAAAAATAATGATAGCAGGCTGATGATTGCTTTAATTTAATAAAAAGACAGATGATGATTGCTTTACTATTTGTTTCCCACCCAAGATTTACTGTGGAATCTGAATGTTACTGTCGAAACTGAACGCAATGGTAGCAGAGAGGCACTTGACATGTAGTTTAGGGAGGGCCTGCAGTTCATCTTCAACCTGCACCCCCCTGAGCCGCCAGCCACCACCGGCCGAACCGCCGGCCCCAGCGCCGCCTCGCCGCCCCGAAACAACTCCCCACCGCCGGTCCGCCACCGCCTCAGTCAGCCCTATAGGCCCCCCGCCCCCACCCTGAACCCTAAGATAGGTAGTGGGGTACCTCTCCGGCGAGCCCCCATCCCCGCTGTGGGTGGTTCTTCCTTAACTCCGGCGAGCCCCCATCCCCGCTATGGGTGGTTCTTCCTTAACTCCGGCGAGCCCCCCCCCCTGAAAATCGACTGACCCAAAAGTCGATTCAGTTGACTGAAGTGTAGCTAAATCAGAGCAGAGCAGCAGCACGAGTGAGGGGAGAGCAGCAGCAACGTGAGCGAGCGAGCGAGAGCCGGAGCAGCAGTAGCTGGGCGAGCGAGCGATCGAGCGAGAGCCAGAGCAGTAGCAGCAGCAACAGCAGCGTGAACGAGCGAGCGAGAGCCGGAGCAGCAGCAGCAGATCCAGCTGGTATGGACACCGCCGCCAAAGGGGCCTCGCACTAGGGGAGAGCCGCCGTGGAGATGTCGCCCGCGGCGCCGGCTTCAAGGTAGCCGCTCCATGGGGGTGCGGGATGGAGCACCGTCGGTGCAGGGAGGTCGAGCTAAGGAGAAGGTGCGATGCGATGAGTGTACAACCTCTTTGGTGGCGCCGAGTAGGCCTTGGCTTTGTCCGAGGAGTCAGTGAGGATGCTGCGGTTCTGGTGGAGCAGGTTAAGGCCATGTTGTGGGGATGGAGCAGCCGTGATAGACGAGGAGATCGTTAGAGCAGCTCCTTGGAGGTGGAGGACGGGGCGGCTGAACCGGCGGGACAACGAGATGGACGATGGATCCTCATCCAGGGAGGTGGACGAGGGACGTCGAGCTGTTGCGGTGGACTACGTCATCATGGAAGAGGCTCTGGCTGGGCAGCGGTGAGGTGGCGGACGGGGGAGGGTGGGGTTTCGCGGCTGGAGCAGAGAGGTTATGGCGCCCTGGGATTTCGAATGGCAAAAAGGAGGCGATGGGAGGGGGTGAACCATGACTTAGGGACACGCTTGTCCAAAATGTAGGGTGTGTTACAAAAGTACCCCCACCGATTTGAACTAGCGGCCCTTTCGTCTCAGAGTTAGAAGGGGGATTTCGCATGTCGGGATTTGGCAGCTGGAGGGAGTTTTCGCGTGCATTGTAATTTCGGGTAGCAAGGCGCGGGTTGTGAAGGCGCCAGTTTTGGGAGCATGATATCTGAATTTTCGGGATATAACAAGGCGCGGGTTGAATTTTAGGGACAAGCCTAACGTGTAATATTGTACTTGTACGTACCAAATCAATTCTCACTTCCCTCCACCAAAAAGAAAACGAAAAAAAACTATTCACACCACACAAAGAGAGAGTCTTGCCCCGTTTTACTATAAAAATGCTATTCAAAGCTACTCCCTCCTTCCTTCTATATAGGGCCTAATGCGTTTTTCGATGCTATCTTTGACCAAATATTAGAGCAATAATATATGGCATGCAACTTACACAAAGCACACCATTAAATTCGTCTGTGAAAGGTTCTTTCAATGATATAATTTTCACATTGTGCATGTCATGTACTATTAATCTTGTCAATAGTCAAAGACGGTCTTAAAAAATGCATTACGCCCTATATACATGGAAGGAGGGAGTATGAATCCATGTTATGTCCAATTAAATTTTTTCGCTTAATGTATAATGCATGTAACCTACTCATACCAACATTTTAGTGCATTCCAAATGTCTATACTACCGCTGCAATTCGAACTGAATTTGAATTTGTTTCTCTATTTCAATAAGAATCTATAATCATGATTGTTGCCAACTTCAACCATCATTCGTGTATTACCTTAATAACACACCACATGATTACTATAGAGATAGATATGAACTATTTGTACTACATGAACTCGAATTCTATTTTTTGAATACACTTGATGTTGATTCCAAAATAATAGTACATTTGATGTACTAACTATATATTCATAATCTAAACCATGTTCCATGCGTGTACACAATGTTTATCACACATAGTATAGTGTCCCGCCCCCTACATTATGACAAGTATTTAGACCTGAGCAGCAAAAGCCACACATTAGCCCAAATTATGATCAATGTTCTATATGTTATACGTAGTACTAGCAAGATGCCCATGCATTCCACAGAACATCAAAATGATCTAGGGGAGGCCTAATTTGCAACTATGGAGAGGCGTGTGGGTATCTTTTTTCAAAATTGCCATAGTTTCTTCCCTATCCGTCAGATATAAATCGGACGGCCTATATTGCAGGATGGCACCATCATCAACAACTCCGTTTTTTAGAAGAGTAGAGATAAAATATATTATATGTAGTTTAATACACTTTGATAAATTCTTCAAATATCCGAATTTCCTTTTTATAATGAAGTATGATCTCTATTCGTCTTTTACACCCACACAATCCTCTTATCTTTGTAGCTAGCTAGCACTAACTTTCTCTCGTGCATGCACACGCCCGCATCCCTCTCACCCTACCTCAACATTCTCTAGCTCCAATGCGCAAATTCGTCTTTTCACTTTAGGTCATTCACCCACGGTGTGTGTAGGCCCCCCAACTCCTTTATGGCACACATCGATCGATATGCCTCTCTAACCAGGTGTGCCTAGCACAAACACAAGCTTCCCCTCTTCTCTTATCACCGTCCATGCCTCACTCCCACCACTCTTTTCATCGATCTCGTACTCGCCACTCCTTCCCCCTCGATATAGTACAACTCTCGCACCACCTCCTAGATGCATCCCTCTCTCTCTATCCTTCTCCCCGTGCCTCATTTGCTTCTAACACACACATGCATGTATACCGATCGATCTCCCAACATATACCTAGGTCGACTTTAACTATTCCCCCCCATCGATCGACGTACCTCACAAGTTATGTCTCTCCTTTCTTTGACAGAGGACGATTGATCTTCCTATGTAGTTATGTCTGCTTACCACAACCATATCTTTTCCCCCTCATCATTCGTGCATGCCTCCTGACCCGTCTCTCACATGCACGTGCACAGACATGCAGCCATCCCCTCTCTTATTGATATTGCAGGCGTGCCCTCCGGTTGTCTAGCAAGCCTATCCCACCATTTGTTAGAAGCAACTCCACTACCACCCCCTCCAACACTCTAGCTCTGTCTCTCTCCCAACCTTATTCCTCTCCTACACATGTGCATGGATGCCGATCGATCTCCCTTAATACATGAGGTAGATCGATCTCCCTTAATACATGAGGTAGGCCTCTCTCCTCCTCCACACATATACCAGCCATTGTACCTCTATAGTTAATTAGGCCTCCCACCCCCCCCCACCACACACCGATAGTCGAGCGCTATAGGTAGGTATCCATGCCATAGAGACAAACCGCACATGTCCCCTCTCTCGTTCTAGTAGGCCAGCCACTCTATATCTTTGACATGGGCACACACAAATTCGATGGCACTCTTTATCGATCGCGCGCGCGCACACACACACACACACATCATCCCTCTCTTTGATTCTATGGACAGCTCAAGTTGATGATACCTCCACTCTCTTCTCGTGGATCGCCTCCTCTATATATATGATATATCCAGGATTCTATTTCACACACATTGCATATGTTACATTTTTATTGACCCCCTCCCCTAAAAAAACTCTCACGAACCCACACACTATATCTCTCTATGTTTGTATCTCTCTCACACAACCCCACGTAGGTGGTGTACGTATACATGAAGAGGATAGGTGCACCGTGCATGTACTCACGCTTCGTGCCCAACCACACCCGCGCAGGTACACGGTGGAGCTCATTTCTGTACGAAATGGCAGCCCACGTGCTAATATGAACGCTGTAGCGGTTGTTTACCTACGGAGGTCGTGTACCAAGCGTGCACGAAACAAAGTTCGACTTGATGCGTTGGCGCGTTATTTTTAAATGCAGTTATATCGCTCAATGGCATGTACACAGAATATAAAACGATTTTTATGGAGAAAAAGGTAGTCCGCTCCACTATATACAATGGAGCCTCCCTGCCTGGTTTGTCTCTCTTCAGAGTATCTCACACAAGGCTGCGGTAGCCTCTCTCTCTCTCACCGTTGGTCAGTGATCCAGCCGCATCTCGTCCGTTGGCAGAAAGGGAGGACGTGCATCGTTTCTCCGTTCGACGGCACCAAGGCAGCACGTCCTGATCTGCGGTACACGCCGTTCTGTCTGACCAAGCTTCAGCGCGGTAGGGCCT
Source organism: Triticum aestivum (assembly GCF_018294505.1). Taxonomy (NCBI): domain Eukaryota; kingdom Viridiplantae; phylum Streptophyta; class Magnoliopsida; order Poales; family Poaceae; genus Triticum; species Triticum aestivum. The sequence continues at coordinate 673,722,265 of NC_057806.1, forward strand.
ACGCCACCTGCTCGCTGCCGTAGTATGGGCAGATTCCGCCCGCCGCTGCTCACCTAGTTACATCCCGACGACCTCCAGGTATCCCCTCCGGCCTTGCTCCACTGCCCGTCTTCCCACGTTGCTGCATGTGGATCTTCCATAGTTCTTTGCATAAAACGTAGCTCGTTCGACGTACTTTCCATATTGCAATCTCGTCCTCACACCGTTTTAGACAAACACAACCGTGTTGTTATCTTCCCTTAGGACAAGGAATATGCTTCTTTTTTGTCGTCGCAACTATCATCAACAATATTTGTATTTTTCAAATTTTAAATGGGCATATTTTAGAGTGTAGATTCACTCATTTTGCTTCGTATGTGTACTCCCTCCGTTCCTAAATATTTGTCTTTCTAGAGATTTCAACAAGTGACTACATACGGAGCAAAATGAGTGAATCTGCACTCTAAAATATGTCTATATACATCTGTATGTAGTAGTCCATTTGAATCTCTAAAAAGACAAATATTTGAGTAGTCACTCATTGAAATCTCTAGAAAGACAAATAATCCGGAGTATATTTAAGAACCGGGGGGTAGTGCACAGCAGCATGGGAGACTCACAACGGTCGTTGCGCCGCATTAATAGTGAGTAATGAGCAGTCAAATCATAAGCCCCACCTTTCCCACTGCAAGTTGCTCAGAAGAAGCAACCATCAATACGCTCTTCTTTGAATCTGCTCATACTACTCCATCCATCACTATTTATAGAGCGCACTTCAGAAAAGAGAAAATCTCTGGGACCAAGGCGACTAGCGATCGGCCTGAAAAATAGCATTGGTAGTTATAGCACGACGTCTATTACTAGAGGAAATAATGCGTACACACATGCATACAGTGCTTCCACCCCGGGTACACACATGCATGCACTTACTCCACTACGTAGTACTACATCGAGAGAAAATTGTGGTTACCATGCCCTAATTAATTGAGCATTAAACCAAACATGTCTAAAGTCTCTCTGGTGGTGGAAATGCATTAAGAGAAATGCATGATAATGAAGCGCACCCTGTAAACTGTGATGGAGGGAGGAGTAGTATGAAGGTGCAAAACCAAGTACGTGTATGGCCAGTCGGTCAATGCACCTCCTCTTGGCATATCACTGACATGTGGGACCAGAGTGTGAGCCAACCGATCTCAATTGACGGCGAAATGGCTGACCCGCCATTCCTTGAGAGAGACGAGGAGCGAGAACACACAGATGGGCTCGCACAAAGACCAAGATATATTCGAGCATGGTTGATCGATATCATCATTACATGTTGGGCTGCCGTTTTCCGCCCTTCTCCAGAATAAATGTGTACTTTATCAGAGATTAAGAAAAATAAGAGTACAGAGGCTCCACCATGTAGTTCTAGTAGTAGTACTACTCGTACTACTAAACCTTGCGCTTGGCTCTTCGCCTCTTCGTGAAGTCGAACAATGATGGTACTCCGCATGTTCGGTACTATAGTGTATGCCTCTGGCAATCTGACACCGAATAAACTGATGCATGCCCACCACCTGGGCGAGGGTACATTGCATTAGTCAAAAGGCGTAAGCGAGCTTCACCTTGTCCTGCAAGCTTCTCCTTGTTCTACGAGTTGACGGGACACACCAACAAGTAGTGCTAGTCCATACTCCCTCCTTTTCGGTTAATATGGCTTAACGTTTTTGCGGGTAAATGAGAGAGCTTTATCCATATATAAGCATTGTTAGGACGATCAGCCAAGACACTGGTCACTAGGAAGCGAGGTACCCCGCAAAAAAAGAAGTAGGAAGCGAGGTGTTTCATCAAGCCAGCTCTCGGCCACATTCAAAGTGCAGCCAGCACGGTTCACACAAAGATGCGCCGCAAGGTTTCCTGACCTGTTTACATGTTGAATAACAAAAAAAGAGGAAATATTATCGAGCGCTCCTATTTGTAACAGGATATGAGCCAGAATTAAGCGAGAATTTTGGCGAGTGTTCCATGCAATCAACTTTCATTATCACATGCGAGAACCCTCGAAGAGAACCAAATGTGTTGAAGATTGCTTTATCACATTTTAAAAATATAATAAGAGTGCAGAGGGGCACAGGGCATTTGCAGGGCACGAGCGGACACACGCTCTGGTGATCTGCGAGCTTGTGGTAAGTGACGTAGAGCCCACAGCCTTCGTGCGGGCACTCCACCCTCACCGAGGAGAGGACGGCGTCCACCGCCGTGTTTCGCACGTCGAAGCCACCACCGCGCTCGCACTTCTGGCACTGCCACTGGTTCCCGGGGCGCTCGACGCGGCAGTCCGTGCAAGCCAGGTGCCCTCACTTGCACTGCACAAATCAATCGAACAACACATCAATCAAGAAACTTGCACCTTGCTCGATCAGCCGAACGGACGAGGTGTATTTGAACCTCATACACTGGAGGCTTCATGGGGCGGAGGCACAAGGGGCAGTGGAGCAATGTGAGGTCCATCAAGACCATAGAGAGCTCCATCGTCGGGTCCTGTTCCGTTTGCATGATCTCGCCCTCCTCGTGCACAGCCATCTCTCACTTTATTAGGGCCGGGGCATTACAAAGCTTTACCGTCACATATGCATACTACTTCAAGGTGCATTAAATCAACACATGCAAGTATCAAAAGGAGAGTCACGGCATGCATGCATGCATTGTAATTAATGCATCGGTAAATGCAAATTATTGAAATATATCGAGTCCAGTGCTTTGATGTGCCGCGTCAACTCGTACAAGACCGAGAAGTTTGATTACTGCAACGCCCTCTCGCCTTAACCGCACCTGCCTTTGGCTGCATGACAGGTGGGCCACCGACTTGTTGGGCCCACCTGTCATGGACGCAAAGGCAGGAGCAGTAAGTCAATGAAGTTGCGTCCCTCCCTCGCCCATGAGCGTGGTGGCTGGCACGACTAGGAAAAGCTTTCGTTCGCTACACGCTCTCCCTCCCGTACGCGATGGACATGCAGCAGTTCAATCGGTGTCAGATGGCCAGAAGCATATTGTAGTACTCCTCCACTACAGTAGTACTCCCGAAGAGGCGAAGAGCCAAGCGCAGCCTGGACGCTCGTGTGGCAGTTTCATGTGTAGAGTAGTCTAGGATAGCGTGTACCGTGCCTGTAAGCTTAAAATCGTTGGGGTCGGCTCCATGCTATATTTTTTGATTAAAATAATCTTCTGGCCCTACCTGTCATCCTGGTGATTCTAGTTGGCACGCTCATCTGGTCAAGACAGGAATATATGTTTTAATTTGTGGTGGGGTAAATGTTAGAGGTTGCAGCAAATGGAGTATTGTACACTGCGGGTCTTTCAGCCAAGTTTAGAGGCAACCATTTGGGGCCAGTGCTATGATGTGTCAACTCGTACAATGAGGAGAAGCTTGATTTTACTACTACACGCCTTCTCCCTCGCCCATGCACGCGGTGGCTCGTAGACAAGGACAGGCTTTTGCTTATAGTACTACAACAAGCTATCCCTCCCGCTCGCGGTGGACGGACATGTAGCAGTGGATTCGATACTGTAGAAGCAGTAGTAGTAACATCATTGTTCCTCTTCTCGAAGAGGCGAAGAGCCAAGTGCAACCCAAACGTGGCAGTTGCGAACCTTGGAGCATGCATATAGCCAGGCTCTTGCATGAGACAAAATTGCTATGTGAGCCCACTATTGTAGTACTCCCTCCGTCCGGAAATACTTGTCATCAAAATGAATAAAACAGGATGTATCTAGATGTATATTAGTTCTAGATACATCTTTTTTATCCATTTTGATGACAACTATTTTCGGACGGAGGGAGTACTTGCTAGTATAGCCCTGTAAACCAGAAAGGAGTATTTACCTTTCTAGAGATTTCAACAAGTGACTAGACTACACCGAGACGGAGTACATATGGAGCAAAATGAGTGAATCTACACCGTAAATAAATATATAGTTCTCTAGTTTTCCTCTCGGCCTTGGTCGCGGTGCACAATATTGAGTATACTAGTACTATCATCTTGAAATTTACAAAGTCACCATAGGCACCTCGTCATCGACGAGAACGTCTCCTGACACGCGATAGACGCGAGCGGCAGTCGCCTCCATAGATGCTTGAATGCCAAGGAGGGAGAGGGTAGCGATTCCTGAGACGTTGAACGGTCAATGATGCATCCTCAAATTACTCTACATGCAGAGGGAATTAATTGGAGAAGCAGATAAGAGCCAACACAATGTGAATGCAACAGAGTTTGGATTCTCATATAAAGGCGCCCCACCATTCCAATCCATCTACTCCTAGTCTCTGCGCAACACTGCTCCCTCCAATCCAAGACCAAGTGACTAGAAGCCAGAAGCACCTATGGAGGCGATGGACGTGGGCGGCAGTCAGCTATGCCAAATCATCCAAGGCGCCGGCCTGCGGCCCCGCACCGCACAGCGTTTCCAGATGGTGCTGGCGACCGCCGGCGTCGTAGCCCTCGCCGACACCGGCTTCGCCTCTCGCATGGACGACATGATGGTCAACTCCATCCGCAAGTTCACCGCCATCAAGAAGCGCGCGGACGACCTTGCCGTACTGCTCCAGCCCGCGCGCCCAGGCTCCTCATTGCCTGCCACCCTCATCGGCCTCCATGGTGACGAACTCTTCCAAGCCCTGGTAGCCCTGCAGGTGCCGGAGGTCGCGACAAAGAATGTGCACCTCGAGGCCGCGCTCGTCGCGTAGCGCCTCGCCATGCAAGAAACCGTCGACTTGCACATCCACGTCTACAAGGAAATCGTCAACATAAGCCACTACAAGGCGAGGGAGGACAGAAAGACATTTGCCTTCTTCCAGCGGCTGGAATCTTTGGACGCCATTGTTCAGAAGCACGTCGACCTGGCCACGAAAGCCGCTGCTACATAGCCGCCGTTCGGTGGGCCGGCGCCCTGAGTCGAGGAGGTGGACGTCGTCGATGGATGCATCTCTTCTTCTTGACTCCTGTAACCAGCACTGCATCGCCTCGTGGCCTTAATGTTTTATTAGTATAGGAGTATATGGCATTTTTATTCCAGTAGTAACATTTTCACTGTGAGGCGGGGCCGCAGTTGAGAAAGCCGACCATCGCCAAATCCCCACCCCTCCAATCCATCTACTCCTAGTCTCTGCGCAACACTGCTCACTCCTAGTCTCTGCGCAACACTGCTCACTGATGTCTACTACACAACCTTCTTCTTGTATACGTTGTTGGGCCTCCAAGTGCAGAGGTTTGTAGGACAGTAGCAAATTTCCTTCAAGTGGATGACCGAAGGTTTATCAATCTGTGGGAGGCGTAGGATGAAGATGGTCTCTCTCAAGCAACCCTGCAACCAAATAACAAAGAGTCTCTTGTGTCCCCAACACACCCAATATAATGGTAAATTGTATAGGTGCACTAGTTCGGCGAAGAGATGGTGATACAAGTGCAATATGGATGGTAGATATAGGTTTTTGTAATCTGGAAATATAAAAACAGCAAGGTAACAAGCGATAAAAGTGAGCGTAAACGGTATTGCAATGCTAGGAAACAAGGCCTAAGGGTCATAATTTCACTAGTGCAAGTTCTCTCAACAATAATAACATAATTGGACCATATAACTATCCCTCAACATGCAACAAAGAGTCACTCTAAAGTCATTAATAGCGGAGAACAAACGAAGAGATTATGGTAGGGTACGAAACCACCTCAAAGTTATCCTTTCTGATCGATCTATTCAAGAGTCCGTAGTAAAATAACATGAAGCTATTCTTTCCGTTCGATCTATCATAGAGTTCGTACTAGAATAACACCTTAAGACACAAATCAACCAAAACCCTAATGCCACCTAGATACTCCAATGTCACCTCAAGTATCCGTGGGTATGATTATACGATATGCATCACACAATCTCAGATTCATCTATTCAACCAACACAAAGTACTTCAAAGAGTGCCCCAAAGTTTCTACCGGAGAGTCAAGACGAAAACGTGTGCCAACCCCTATGCATAGGTTCATGGGCGGAACCCACAAGTTGATCACCAAAACATACATCAAGTGAATCAATAGAATACCCCATTGTCACCACGGGTATCCCATGCAAGACATACATCAAGTTTTCTCAAATCCTTAAAGACTCAATCCGATAAGATAACTTCAAAAGGAAAAATCAATCCATTACAAGAGAGTAGAGGGGGAGAAACATCATAAGATCCAACTATAATAGCAAAGCTCACGATACATTAAGATCGCATCACCTCAAGAACACGAGAGAGAGAGAGAGAGAGATCAAACACATAGCTACTGGTACATACCCTCAGCCCCGAGGGTGAACTACTCCCTCCTTGTCATGGGGATCGCCAGGATGATGAAGATGGCCACCGGTGAGGGATGCCCCCTCCGGTAGGGTGCCGAAACAGGGTCCCGATTGGTTTTTGGTGGCTACAGAGGCTTGCGGCGGCGGAACTCCCGATCTCTTCTGTTCCCCAAAGGTTTTAGGGTATATTGGTATATATAGGAGGAAGAAATACGTCAGGGGAGCCACAAGGGGCCCACGAGGGTGGAGGGCGCGCCCAGGGGGGGTGGGCGTGCCCCCCTGCCTCGTGCCTCCCTCGTTTCTTTCCTGATGTGCACTCCAAGTCCCCTGGATTGCTTCCGTTCCAAAAATAACTTTCCCGAAGGTTTCATTCCGTTTGGACTCCGTTTGATATTCCTTTTCTGCGAAACGCTGAAACAAGGGAAAAAACAGAAACTGGCACTGGGCTCTGGGTTAATAGGTTAGTCCCAAAAGTAATATAAAAGTGCATAATAAAGCCCATAAACATCCAAGACAGATAATATAATAGCATGAATACTTCATAAATTATAGATACGTTGGAGACGTATCACTCACTCCAAGAAATCCGTGATTTTGCGCGACTGAACTTCATCCATGTTTCTTTTAGCTTCGCCCTGCCTACGGTGCCCGTCACCAAGTTAATCAGGAGTTCTGGCTAGAGGACATGCCAGATGATGTAAATGTTCATATGGCCAGCATCTTGGCTGGACCTGTGTGAGTTATGGAATCGAGTGTTCTGTTTCAAAAAAAAGACCAAGTGACCAGAAGCAATAAGCACCTATGGAGACGATGGTCACGAGCGGTAGTCGGCTATGCCAAATCATCCAAGGCGCCAGCCTGCGGCCCCGCACCGCGCAGCATTTCCAGACGGTGCTAGTGACCGCCGGCATCATAGCCCTCGCCGATGCCGGCTTCGCCTCTCGCATGGACGACATGATGGTCAACTCCATCCGCAAGTTCGCCGCCGTCAAGAAGCGTGTAGCGAAAGCTCCTAGTAGTCCTGCCGGCTACCACGCTCATGCGCGAGGGAGGGACGCAGCTTCATTGACTTACTGCTCCTGCCTTTGCGTCTATGGTAGGTGGGCCAATATGTGGTTGGCCCACCTGTCATGCAGCTAAAGGCAGGTGCAGTTAAGGCACCGGAGCTCGGTCCGTGAGGGAGAGGGCGTTGTAGTAATCAAACTTCTCGGTCTTGTACGATTTGACGCGACACATCAAAGCACTGCACTCGATATAAGTCTTTTTACACATTTCAAATGGACTACTACATACGGATGTATGTAGACATATTTTGCTTCGTATGTAGTCACTTGTTGCAATCTCTAAAAAGACTTATATTTGGAAACAGAGGGAGTACAACGCATGCATGCATGCATGCCGTGACTTCCCTTTTGATACTTTCATGTGTTGATTTGATGCACCTTGCCAAATTTTGACTATAAATTTAACTAACCAAATTTTCATGTGTGTCACAAAAAATTACGGGGCTGTTCGGATTGTGACTATGTTTGTCTTATGTTGCCACATTATTTTTCCCACACTTTCCACACTTGCCTAACTTGAGTTGCTCAAATTGTTAGACACACTTTGGCTTGCCTAAGGGAATCTTGCCACACTTTTTGTGTCTATGACATGTGGGGTTCACTGCTAATAAAAAATCTTGTCTTAGGTGTGGCTAATAAAAAAGACTTATATTTAGGAACAGAGGGAGTAGAAAATATAAATAATAATGCATGTTGGGGCAACCCACGTTTCTGGTAATTTTAGCCGTGGGCTTGTTCACAATTTTTACGAGGGGTTGGTTGTTCATTTAATGGAGGGACTTGTACCAGACTTGAACGATACAAAGTGCGACCTGGCACACCGTAACACCACTTGGAACAAGCGGGTAGCTATCTCAAAAAACAATCAACAACTAAAAACGGCGACCTGGCACATAGTACACAATTTTAAACGATTGTTTTGATGGAGTGAAAAAGGAAAACTATGCCACTACATATATATAGGCCGGAGCCTCCGCGCTTGCGTGCTAGGGTTGCTCTATTCACACACTCTCATCCTCTCCAGATCTAAACAAGATAGGGGTGGTAACGCTGTCTTTCTCCCTTCAAAAAACACTGTCTTTCTATCCTCACCGCTGGTTACATATCCGGACGTATCCTCCTCCGCCGGTGAATGGGAGGAGGGGCAGCGTTTAGGCCATCGTCGACAGCGAGGGAGGAGACCCACTCTCGGCCGCACTGTTATCTCTGGACAAGCGCCAGCGCGGGAGGTCCTCCGATCCCTTCGTCGTTTCCCTAGTGCGGGCAGATCCGACCTCTTGCCGCCCACCTATCCATATCCCGACGACCTTCAGGTATATCTTCCTTCAAAACCGCCTTAGCTCTACTTCCCCAGCTCGCTACGTCGCTGCATGTGCATCATTTTGTACCTCTCAGGCCCTCTCGATCGGATGGTCCAACGTCACCTATTTTTCTTCTTCTATTGTTAGAGGTAAAGCTACTTCATGGAGTCGAATCTTGTACTTGGTTCAAACAAGAAATAAAGTGGGGGTGGGGGATTTAGTATGTAGTACATCGGACTTGGTACAAACAGGAAGGAAAGGGGGTGAACGTAGTACAGACTGGTCATCCAACCGGTCTCTTGGTCGAAAAGGGAAATATGGGGGTAACGCTGAACACAGTGGTATGACCAGGACTAGATTTGCTATCCACACATAGGAGTAGGTGGCTAGAGTGAAAAAAATGGGACCAACCCAGATATGTTTCTTGGATGTTTGTTTCTCGGGGCAACAAACTATGAATCACCACTTTATGCCCCTGTTTAGGTACATGGTGATGGACTGCTGGTGCACCCACTGTCCCATGCCCTTATACCAAATATTTAGTTGTTCTTAATCTAATGCCCCTGGTAAAAATGAAGCCATGCCACTATTATAAGCCATGACAAGTTTAGCCAAATGTTTTTTCTTGTAATTGTTTGAGACTCTGACTATTTCCTCTGTAGATTTTTGTGTAAACAGGGATATCCATTTCACCTGGTTGCTATTGTGACCTTTTGGTGCACTGCACAAAACTCTTCTTAAAAGAAGTGACTTTTGTGATGTTTAACTTGAATGTCAGAATGGAACAGTTGGTTCATTTCGGTGGAACTGCACAAAGGGAAATCTGTGTTCCAATCCTCATCATCCATATTGGCACCATAACCTTCCTTTAGGTAAGAATGATATTTAATGCATGTGTTCATCTCTATTTTGCGACTGCCATGAGAAAATAATGCTATTTTTACTAGTACACTTGTACTCCCTCACTGACAAAATCAATTCTGAAATAGAAGGCCAATCATGTACTTGGTTTCACCAACTGGTGAGGAGAATGAGAAACAGAGCATGAAGAGGAAGAAGAAGAAGAATAAACAGTGCCAAGGCGATCTTGCTGAAGCCAGAGGCCTCAGTCGAGGCCATTCAAGGGCTCCGGCAATGACAACCTTACATGTGAGATGATCCTCCGGGGAGCCCTTCCACTTCTGCTATCTCAATTAATTAATTAGGAGTACTTAAGTACCACTAATTTATTGCTGCCTAATTTTCCTGTCAGAGTTAAACAAATCTTTAGTAGCACCCTATGTTGAATCATGTACGTGTGTATGTTTGTCTATGGAGGTGAATAATGTGGTGGAGCAGGGAGGGAATATTATTAGTGTTATGACATAATAGTGCTATTGGTTTGCATGTCAATTTATTGCCATTGGTTCAATGAGGCAATGTTTTGCGTATTATCCATCATGAATTTCATACTACTGTTAGAGTAATATGCTAATGTCTTTCTATCCTTTCTCACTAAGCTAATGAAGGTTTCACCTTGTTCCTACTTGTGCAAACAGGGATCATGTTGTGCCAATCATACATTTTAGTGGAACTACACAAGACAATACAATGAACTGTATCCCAGCCTGTGCTTTAATTCTGCTGGAAGTTCTTGATAATCTTTTGATATAATCTCAGCACTGGTAAAGAAGAGTGATTTCAACCATACATTTGAAGTGCACAAAAATATATACTATTGAGTGATTCCAGTGAGTGCTTTATCATCTCTTATGGGACTACATGAATAAGTTTTTTTCCTCAGGTTGGTATGGGCCTAAGGCCTTCATCCATATTAGTTTGTTGTCATCTCTATTTGTATCGTGCTACTGTCATGAGAAACTCCTTTATCTTTGCACGTTAAAGTTTTGCAACCTATGATACATGGCAATGCTTTGAGTGTTGAGCTAATTGGCACTGATTAAATAAACTAATACCTCTCTTTAAGCAAGACTACTATGTTGCTAACTTTACCCATTAAGATAATGAGGGCGCTTCTATTTGTTAGTGTATGTTTCATCAACTAGTCCCACTATTACAGTAATCTCACTCTCTCAATATATGTGCCAATAGGGATGCTCGATTTTGGTGGAACTGCACAAAAACTTTGGGTGCTTCATTGCCTCGACAGCTTCCGTCCTTTCCGGTCAGCCGCTAATCTGGGCCTGCTTTCTTTCTTTGTTGTCAGTCGCTTCGTTTATCTCGGCTTCCAGTCAAACGAAAAAGTAATTGATATGCTACCTCACACAGGTTGGTACTGGTCTTTATCCTGATTGTTGTGCTTGTCATGTATTGGTAATTTGGTATTGTGCTACTGTTTGCCGATTTTATAAAGGAGTAACTTGGAGCCTGAACTCGCAGGCAAATCATTGCATTGGGTGATTTCAGTAGAACTGCACAAAAAGATCAGATGGACAGATACTTATGTTGCTGCTATGTACTCCAAAGTTCACTCAGACAAGCATCGATGTTGACAAGAAGTGCCTATATTCATTTGAGTATCAACCGGTGTCAACCAGTTGTCAAACTCCAAGTATTAGGAGAGTGAACACTAAAGATATTGCTTGGCGCATAGCCCAGAAAAACACAGTCCAGTCTTTGGTCCCAACTTGTGCCTTTTGGTTATCGGCAGATATGGTAGCGAGCTGCATGGCATGGAGTCTAAAGATTCCAGACAAGTTGGTTGACATGTATATTCATCTGGCACTTCATCAGTCTGCACGCCAGGGATGCTCCATTTCAGTTGAACTGCACAAAAAATTTGGGTGGTTCATTTTCTCAACCGCCTCCTTTCTCGTCTGCAATGTAGAATTTTGGTGAGCTACAGGACCAAGATGAGCCAGTAAACTAGTTGGATGAAAGTAGTGGCCAAGTTGCTCAAACCTCCCTCAGCACGAGGCCACTATTTGAGGATAAACCTACAAGCAAAGTTCAGATTGTCTGTGCTGCCTCTTATGTACTCGAAAGGTTACTCGTACAAGCATTAATTTTAGCAAGAAGTACCTCCGACTGAACACCATTTACCAGTCTGCAATGTAGAATTTTGGCGAGCTACAGGACCAAGATGAGCCAGTAAACTAGTTGGATGAAAGTAGTGTCCAAGTTGCTCAAACCTCCCTCGGCACGAGGCCACTATTTGAGGATAAACCTACAAGGAAAGTTCAGATTGTCTGTGCTGCCTCTTATGTACTCAAAAGGTTACTCGTACAAGCATTACTTTTAGCAAGAAGTACCTCAGATTGACCACCATTTACCAGTCTGTACCCTAGGTAATTAAAGTTTGTTCATGGATCATATTGGCTGTGATCTCAATCATTTGGATGCATAAACATACTGAACATGTGTATATCTGAATCTTTTTGTGAATTATATATGAATATTGTTGTGTGATCTATCAATCATTTGGATCCATACACATGCTGAACTTGTGTATATATGAATATTTTGAGTTGTTGATAGTGAATGTTGGCTATGAATATGAACGTGTCCTGTGAACCTGAGTTTGATACAAATGTTTACCTTTTCTGTTGTGCTTGTGTGTAAACTTGTTAGTATGCCTACTGTGGGGTATGTGACGTGTGGGTGTCAACGGCACACCTTCTTCCCGAGAAGAATTGCACCTACTTTGTTAGGGTAGCAACGGCGCATCAACTCTTTTTAATCTTTTTTCTCTGTCTTGCCCCCTCCCCCGCTCAACCCCTACCGTAATGTTTTCGGCCTCAAAACAAACATAGTATTGTGTTGTTTTGGGGGCTTAATGAAAAATCGAGTGCTGGTTTATGTAGGTTGGCCCGCCCAGCAAATAGGCTGCTAGTCCACCACTGACTGGGAGGCTAAAAATACAAGTTGTATGGTGCAAAGGCAAGTAAAAAAACTCCATCGAGAGCCATCCACTGAAGAAAAAAATCGCTCCTGATGTGCTTCTTCAGTCGTGCCGCCGGCCCCTTCTATAATCCACTTCACTCGGGGATCTGGTATCATTTTTTTCCAGAGGGCGAACAAGTATCAGCTAGGCCTAGGTTTTGTATTTTAACATGCGTAGCCCATGACAAACGGTGACAGTGGTTTCAACTTATTTTTTGAGGTCCATACCGGCCTATGGGCTTTTTTTAAAGATCGGCAGCCCAATGTATTTTTTAACCACATTTTATATATTTATATCATTACTGTTATCGTATATTTTATAGAGACTTATATATACATTATAAAAACATCCCGCGTGTTATTAACTTATAAAAGTAAATGTTTAACAGAAGTTGGCAAGGAAAATCCTGGTTGTTTTTGACTCACAGGCAAGGAAAATCCTGGTGATTGCGTACAAAAGCTTGCGAAGATTTTAAGGACCAATGTAATAATAACGCGCTCATTTTTATTTTGAGCAATCACTCGCTAATTTGTTAATTATGTATATATAAAATGTGCCTCTCCGGTTTATTTTTCATATTAATTGCTCCTTCTAACATAACATTATATATATAAAGAGCCCAACTAATTCGTGTATTTGAAGGAAGTGCAAATGGGTTGAGATTTCTTAGATAATATAAATGGGCCGCATTGACGCGAAATTATTTGTTCACCTAGCCCAGCAAATGGACTGTACATTCTAGAAAACATGGGTTAAATATATGCCACATTTTTGCAGGCTGACATGTGGGCCAATAGGTCGAAGCCTACGCAGGGCGTTGTCAACTTGGTCGGCATGCACCTTCAATCTCTCGTCTTCTTCCTCCAGCGTCGTCGGGACCGCCTGGTCCGGCCTCCGGCAGCTAGCGGATCTACTTAGCACGCATCACTGCGAAGCGCTACCCCATCGCTGGTCAGGCTATCCCTCCACCCCTCCACACCTCCTGTTATTCTCCACCGACTGCAGCCCCACGCCGCACCAGAACCAGTTATAACCCTTCTCCTCCACTCAATCTGCGACTCCACTGTCGCGTCTTCCCATCTCCGAGTCGTTCTCTTAGGGGGCCTCGCCGTCGTCCACCGCCTCGTTGCGCTCGGTGCGGTGTGGTCAACAAATGAGAGTCATCGGAAGAGGACTGTATGTGGAGAGCCTGACGGTTGGGACCACGTGGTCAATGGTTGCATGCAAGGAAAGTTCCTCCTTATTAAGCTGAAAAAATGTTTCCTCCACCTGACAGCTAGGACCCACCAGCTGTATCTTTGCACGGAAGGAAGTGCCTCCTTGTTATGCGAAAAAAATTATTCCTCCCGTTGACAGCTGCGACCCGTCAGATTTGGTGGCTGACTTGTGGGCCTACTCATCGGACGTGTACGCAGGCCTTTGTCAACTTAATCAACAAATGATTCTAGCAGCTGGACCGTTGGATATTAATCCAACAGCCGTGCTCCTTCTTCAACCTATGTTCTTGCTCCTGTCTCCCGTGGGTGGCACTGCGGCTGTGCTGCCGCGCACCCGAACCAGTCAAATTTCCCACTCCTCTCCATCTGCGACTCCACTGCCCCGTCTTCCCCATCTCTGGGTCGTTCTAGTCTGGGGCCTCACCATCGTCCACCGGCCTTTGGTGCGCTCGGCATGGTGTGGTCAACATGGTCAACAACCGAGACTGTACGTGAGAGGCTGACAGTGGGGACGCACCATGCCCATGGATGCATGCATGCAACGGAACACGGCGTGGTCAACATGGTCAAGGAACGACTTCCATCGGACATGGACTGTACGTGGAGAGGCTGACAGCTGGGTCCACGACGGCAGCAAGGAAGTGCCTCCTTATTACGCAGAAAATAATGATTCCTCCACCTGACAGCAGGGACCCACCGGACAGGCCACCGTATTTCGTGAAAAAAACATTTCCCCCCTGACTGCTGGGACCCACCAGGCGGGCCACCGTATTGCACGAAAAAACATTCCCCCCGCTGTCAGCTCGGACCCACCAGAAGTGCCTACTCCCCCTGCTGGTTGGGACCCCCACCTTGGTGGGAGGCTGACTTTTGGGCCTACTAAGTTGACGGGGATGGAGTGCTTTGTCAACTTAGTCAATATGAATGATTCTAGATCCAGTGACCGTACGATGTCCATCCAACGGTCGTAGTGCTTCTTCAACCTCTGGTCTTGCTGCTCCAGCCGCCCAAAACAGCGTCGGTCGTGCCGCATGCTCCTGCCTCCCATGGCCGGCTGTGCTACCGAGGAGGCCTCACCGCCCCCTACTACTCCACCGGATACTATTCAACCAGCCCTCTCCACGGGCTCCTGTTCAACCACCCCTCCACGGGCTACTATTCATCCATCCCTCCACCGTCTACTGTTCATCCTGCCCTCCACGGGGTGGTCCTGTTCATCCTGCCCTCCACGGGGTCCTGTTCATCCAGCCCCAACCGGCTCGATCGATCGGGGTCCTGTTCATCCAGAGGCAACACCACGGGGTCCTATTCATCCACCCCCACCGGGAACTATTCATCTAAACCCCCCAGCAACGCTCACTGTTCATCCAGAGGCAGCATCGATCGGCTTCCGTTAGTAGCAGTAGCGAAGGAATCACTCGATCGGGTTCAGTTAACAACCATCGATCGATCGCTCGAGTTCAGTAACGCGTAGCCTGCAGTGCAATCGCTCGGGTTCAGTTAGAGCCCAACGCCTCGCACCCACACGTGTGCGTGTATGAGAGAAACGCGCATCGCCCGGCCCCGACCACCCACCGTAACCGGGAACACCCTGATATTTTCCTCGCCCTCGCTTCTACCATGGTTTTTCCCGTCATGGACGGCCCAAAGAATGTCATGCAGCTGCGTCTCCGGCCCACCCATGACGAAAAGCCCATTTTCTCTCATGATTTTTTGTCATAGAAGTAGGACCCCACCACATCTATGATGATACCGGGTTTTGTCACAATTATCATCATAGAAGTGTCATAAGTATGACAGAAAAAAATTCGTTCAGCCCAAAATGTCACGGATGTGTCTTTTTTTTGTAGTGCGGCCTCTCCTGTTGCCACATTAATGAGCCGGAGTGGTTGAGAGAGGCGGCCGAGCCCCAACCCCGCCCCTTTATAAGGAGGGGAGGGGAGGAATAGCACCCCTCAATCTTTCGCCACCCACCTCCTCCCACCTTGGCTTCCTTCTTCCTTCTGCTATGGTGAGAGGGCGCGCCGGTGCTTCGACGGTGGCGACGAGGGTCACCGCCCGACAACGCGCCCCTCCTTCCCAAGAGTTTGTGGCGGCGGAGCCGGCACGAGGGGAAGGGGGAAGGGGCGAGGCCGAGGTCGCCGTGGCGCTCGAGGAAGAGGAGGATGGGGCGACGCATCGGCCTCGCCTCCGCCGGCGGTCCCTCCCACAATGGAGGCCCATGTCCGGGACCAGCCTTGTGAATTCTTCATCAGGCTGCGCCGGCCAGCGCGTCGTCGTCTTCATCTCCCTACCCCATTTGCTCGGGAGATGGAGCTCGACCCGCCACAGGCTCTGAGATTTCATATGAGGGGCTGGGGAATAGCGGCACGCGGGTTGATGTCGATTTCCCAGCCCCTCATGTCATGTATCTTCGCCGCGGATGGAAAACCTTTGATCGCATCCACAGCCTGACGGCGAGACTCGTTCTCTATTTCAAACTAATGGAGAACGGCATGTTCTCTGTCAAGGTCTCTGGAGACTTTGGAACTCGCCTAAAGTGCTGTGTGGAGAGCTCCTCCGATGACGAAGACTCTTCCTCGAGCGTGAGTGACGAGGAGGACAGCGACAGCAACGACGAGGGTAGCAGGCGGGAGGATGAGGGGTCCAACTAGGCGTCGGATCGCCGTCCCTGGACGGCGCCGGCAGCAGCAGCATCTGCACCCGGCCCCTTCTCCCGGTAGGGCCAGCTCCTTGAACTTCTCAGGGTTGCCTCCTTGGGCGGCTGGCATGGGGAGGCCGGAGAAGGCGAAGAAGGCGGGTGGCGGGCCATCAAGTCGGAGTACGATGGCACCGACGCCTTCGTAGCGTATTGGCGACCCGCTGCCTCATCTTCCAGCTCTTCTCCCAGCACCATCATCACCAGCCCTCTCCTGGGCGGCCGCCGATATGTTCTCCTGGTGCCTTCTGCTGCTCGTACCTTGCCTAGGCGCTTCTTTTGTCCTCTTGCTTTCTTGTTCCGTTCCCTGAGGAGAGGGACAAGAAAGGGATTATCGGCACCTTATCTCTTTTTAGTTTGTAAGCCCATGGGCCTTAGTCGAATTTAAAACTTGTAATCCCCTTGCTCATGTTTACACTCCGCACGAACTGTACCTGTATGGGACGTATTAATGAAAAAGGGTGCTTGTCGGGTTCTTTGTGTGTGAGCAAAGCCCATACCAAGGAACAAATCCTTGTTATTTTTAATATAAACATTGTCGCCCGGCAACAGGCCTTGCCGTCCCCTTACTCCGTTCGACCATTCTCACGCTCTTGGCAGAGGCAAGGGCGAAGTAGGGTTAGGCCCTACGCTTGCTTCATTGTTACCGCGACTACAACCAAATTCCGACCAAAGGGAATAGTCCCTGGGTGCCGGCAAAGGGGAGCACGGTAGCCTAGGAACAAAACGAGGTTCCATACGTCCCAATTCCACACGGAAATGCAAAACAGGGGAAGAAGGACTTATCGGAATCTACAGCCCCCCGGCAACCTTGGCTTGCCGGGTCCGGGGTGCCAGCTCGTTCTCTTTCTTCCAAACAGCTCAGCAGAAATGTCCATGTATCCTGTGAACCAAAAAGGGACGGAAAGGAACAGAGAGACGCACACTCGACCTCTATGCTAGGGGTTAGTCGCCGCTAAGCACTATCAACCCTAACCGAGGGAGAGACTTAACCTAGCATGCATGCTATAACTTAGGGCGCCAGCGCTTCATTTATTTATGCTCAGGGTCTGCGCCTGGCTTTGTACAAAGGGTTACATGCCTTGCCGGCAAGGCTTGTACAAAAGGTGGTTTGTTGGGAGGCCCGTCAACCGCACCTTATGGGTAAAACTTACGAAGATGCTCGATGTTCCAGGAGTTGCTCACTGGAATGGCATCTTCAGTCTCCAGGCGGACTGCGCCGGGCCTGGTGACTCGTATTACCCGATAAGGGCCTTCCCACTTCGGCGTCAACTTGTTGGAATTCTTGGCCGATTGAACGTGCCAAAGAACAACGTCGCCTTCCTCAAAGCTTCGGGCATGAACCTTGCAGCTATGGTAGCGGCGCAAGGCTTGTTGGTAGCGTACTACTCTCACAGCCGCCCGAAGACTATCTTCCTCAAGGAGCTTTGCGTCATCTTGCCGCAATCACTCTTGCTCAAGCTCGTCATAAGCGAGCACTCGAGGTGACCCGTATGTGAGTTCCATGGGGGAACTGCTTCTGCTCCGTATACCAGGGCAAAGGGTGTCTGGCTGGTGGCTCGATTTGGCGTCGTTTTGATCGACCAAAGAACAGCCAACAACTCATCAATCCAGCGCCTTCCGCTTTTGTGCAGCCTGTCAAAAGTCTTTGTTCTCAGGCCTCGCAGTACTTTAGCATTTGCCCTCTCCGCCTGGCCGTTGCTCCGTGGGTGTGCCACGGAGGCGAAACCGACCTTGCTGCCGAGGTCCTCAATGTATCGCATGAAGGTGTGGCTTGTGAACTGCATGCCGTTAAAGGTAATGACCCTGTTTGGACCACCAAAACGGCAGACTAGCCCCTTGAAGAATTTGACGGTTGACTGTGCTGTCACCTTCCTCACTGCTTCCACCTCCGGCCACTTTGTGAACTTGTCGACTGCAATGTACAAGTACTCAAAGCCCCCGATGGCGCGGGGGAAGGGGCCAAGTATGTCGAGCCCCCAGACCGAAAATGGCCATGAGAGAGGGATTGTTTGAAGGGCTTGAGCTGGCTGATGAAGTTTCTTTGAATGGAACTGACACGCTTCACACGTGGTTACTGAAAGTGCAACTATCCCTAGGTGGTTTTGGTAATTCCTAACAACATATAGCTCATTGAGCTAACATTATTCCAAGATTAATATTTTAGGAAAAGCTCAATGAATGGCATGGCATGGATGAGGAAAGTGGATCCCTCAAAATACTAAGGACGAAAAGTTTGGCTCAAGCTCAAAGCTCAAGACTCTACATTTTATATTTTAGTGATCCAAGATCACATTGAGTCTATAGGAAAAGCCAATACTATCAAGAGGGGATGAGGTGTTTCTTAATGGCTTGCTTGCTCAAAGTCCTTAGTGATATGCTCCAAAACCCTCAACTATCTTCCCACATCCACATATGACCTAAACCAAAAGTCAAACTCGGCCCCACCGATTCTTTCTATCCGGCGCCACCGAGTTCAGATGTCATAGCCACTGCCACAAATCCTAGGCAAATCGGTTTCACCGATAGGGATCTCGGTCTCACCGAGATGGGATTGTAATCTCTCTGTTTCCCTTCGTAACATTTCGGTCCTACCGAGATGAGCGATCGGTCCCACCGAGATTGCAATGTAAACTCTCTGTATCCCTTTTGTAACATTTCGGTCTCACCGAGATAAGCGAATCGGTCCCACCGAGTTTACCTGGCCAACTCTCTGGTTAGCTTATTACCAAAATCGGTTCCACCGAGTTTGTGTAATCGGTATCACCGAGATTACGTTATGCCCTAACCCTAACCATATCGGTCCTACCGAGTTGCATCTCAGTCCCACCGAAAATCCTAACGGTCACTAGGTTTACTAAATCGGTCCGACCGAGTTTCCCATTCGGTCCCACCGAGATTGGTAAATTGTGTGTAACGGTTAGTTTTTGTGTGGAGGCTATATATACCCTTCCACCCACTCTTCATTCATGGAGAGAGCCATCAGAACAGATCTACACTTCCAATACACATTTTCTGAGAGAGAACCACCTACTCATGTGTTGAGGCCAAGATATTCCATTCCCACCATATGAATCTTGATCTCTAGCCTGCCCCAAGTTGCTTTCCACTCAAATCTTCTTTCCACCAAATCCAAATCCTGTGAGAGAGAGTTGAGTGTTGGGGAGACTATCATTTGAAGCACAAGAGCAAGGAGTTCATCATCAACACACCATGTGTTACTTCTTGGAGAGTGGTGTCTCCTAGATTGGCTAGGTGTCACTTGGGAGCCTCCGACAAGATTGTGGAGTTGAACCAAGGAGTTTGTAAGGGCAAGGAGATCGCCTACTTCGTGAAGATCTACCGCTAGTGAGGCAAGTCCTTCGTGGGCGATGGCCATGATGGAATAGACAAGGTTGCTTCTTCGTGGACCCTTCATGGGTGGAGCCCTCCGTGGACTCGCGCAACCGTTACCCTTCGTGGGTTGAAGTCTCCATCAACGTGGATGTACGATAGCACCACCTATCGGAACCATGACAAAAACATCCGTGTCTCCAATTGCGTTTGAATTCTCCAAACCCTTCCCTTTACATTCTTGCAAGTTGCATGCTTTACTTTCCGCTGCTCATATACTCTTTGCATGCTTGCTTGAATTGTGTTAAGATTGCTTGACTTGTGCTAAGATAGCTAAAATATGCCAAAGACTAAAATTGGGAAAAGGATAGATTTTTAATTGGTCAAGTAGTCTAATCACCCCCCCCCCTCTAGACATACTTTCGATCCTACAAGTGGTATCAGAGCTTTGGTCTCCATTTGCTTTGATTTCCATAGCTTTTGGTGGTCACAGCCTTGGTTTCACAACCTAGGAGAGTATGGCGTCTAGCGAGGGAAATTATCACCGTAGAGGTCCTTATTTTGATGGTACTAATTTTGCTAGTTGGAAGCATAAGATGAAAATGCATATTCTTGGACATAACCCTGCCATTTGGGCTATTGTGTGTATTGGCTTGCAAGGTGAATTCTTTGACGGGAAAGAACCGAACTGTGAAGCCACCGCGGAAGAGTTGAAAATGCTGCAATACAACGCTCAAGCTTGTCATATCCTCTTCAACGGATTGTGCCCCGAAGAATTCAACAAAATCAGCCGTCTTGAGAATGCAAAGGAAATTTGGGATACTTTGATTGACATGCATGAAGGTACCAACTCCGTCAAGGAATCCAAGTTGGATGTGCTTCAAAGTCAACTTGACAAGTTCAAAATGAAGGATGGTGAAGGTGTCGCTGAAATGTACTCTAGGCTTGCTCTTATCACAAATGAGATTGCCGGCTTAGGAAGTGAAGAGATGACCAACAAATTCATCATCAAGAAAATCCTAAGAGCCTTGGATGGAAAATATGATACCGTGTGCACATTGATTCAAATGATGCCCAGTTACAAAGATCTCAAGCCAACGGAAGTCATTGGAAGAATTGTTGCTCATGAGATGTCACTCAAGGATAAAGAGGAACTTCACAACAAATCAAGTGGTGCTTACAAAGCCTCATGTGAAGCCCCCACATCATCAAGTGAGAAATAAACCTTCAATGAAGAATTGAGCTTAATGGTGAAGAACTTCAACAAGTTCTACAAGAGTAGAAGCAAAGAGAGAAGCTCCAAGTCAAGGTCCTACAATGACAAAAGATCTTCTAGTCGAGAGCGAAACTACTACAATTGTGGAAGGCCCGGACACTATTCCAATGAGTGTACGGCCCCCTACAAGAGAAGAGAAGATTCTCCCAAGAGAAGAAGTAGAAGAGAAGAATCACCACCTAGAAGGAGTAGAGATGATCGTTATGAACGAAGACCCTCACAGAGAAGCAAGGATTCGGAAAGAAAGGACAAGTCATCAAGGATCCACACAAAACGAAGACATCAAGCTCATGTTGGTGAATGGGTATCCGGATCCGACTCCGACAACCACTCAGAGAGAAGCTATCACTCCGACTCCGAATATACTCAAGATGAAGGTGTTGCCAGTCTAGCACTTGTGTCAACAAACTCCTACGACATATTTGAGTCACCAAATGAAGGAATTGGAAGATGCTTCATGGCCAAAGGTCCAAAGGTATCACACCCCGAGTATGTTGATTTCAATAGTGATGAAGATGACTTGTTAGGTGATGATGATTTACTTGTTGACAACTCTAGTGATGAATACTATGATGAAACGTCAATTAATCATGCTAATCAAGATAAAACGAATGATAATGATAAGGAGAAGATTGAGTCTCTAACTAAAGAACTAAACACTCTTAAGTTAGCTCATGAAACTATCTTAGGAGATCATCGAGAACTTTTAAGGACCCATGAGAAATTATGCTTTGAAAAGCTCAACCTTGAGCAAGAGCATGGGTTCTTAAAAGCAATCAATGATGATCTTCATAAGAAAAGTTCTTCTTACATTGCCAAGCGTTTACTCTTATCCACTTACATGCCTCAAGTCAAGTCTAGTAACAAGAACAAGAAAGATTCTTCCTCTAGTAGTAACAATAATCATGCTAAATCCAATGTTGTTGCTTCTGGTAGTTCTCTTGATTCCACTAGTGATTCTCTTAGCCAAGTTACACTTGAGCAAGAAAATAGCTTATTGAAGGGAATTATAGAGAAGGTGTCTACAAGAGCCTTGTCGGGAGTAAGCAATTCGAGGAAATTGTACGCAAGCAAGGAAGGCATCGGAAGAACCAAGGTATTGGTTTTGAACGAAAGTTCAATGCCAATGGAGTTGAGTGGGAACAAGATCAATACCCCAAGACGAAGTTTGTTCCTCAATAAGAGAAGTATGCTCCTACTTATTTCAAAGGAACACAAGCTCAAGATGATCTTCCACCACAAGACCACAAGCAAAAAGGCAAGGACAAGCTTCAAGAGGAAATTGATGCATTTGAAGAAGCTCCTAAGGCCTTGGTCAAGTGGGTCCCAAGACTAATTCAAGTTCCACTTCATCAAGTACAACTACAACTCCGAGGATTCCCATCAAGATGGTGTGGATCCCAAAGAAGAAGGACTAGAGAGTTCTTGAGGGTGACTCCGCCAACATACTTCACTCTTATCATCTTGGCAAGAACAAGTGCAATCAACTTCCACATCTTGCACTAGTTCAAGGAGTCACAAACCCTCTTGTTGGTAAGACAAGGGACAAGGTAACCTAAAGTTTTCATAGATATCATCTTGTGTGTGCATCACTCTATGTCTATGGATATCCTTGTTTGTTCCTTTTGGGACTAACCCGTGTAGGTATTGAAAGTGCAACTCACTCCAAAGGATAGCTCCAAATGATCTACATCAACATTGAGCATCCACATCTTCAACATCTACATGAAGTCATCATCGACAAAACCCAAGGTTAGTTCATCCCTCTTAGGGGGGATCTCACATCTAGGGGGAGCTTTACTCTAAAAATTGAGCTAAAGCAACTCTAATGGTGTGAACAATAATGCTTTATGTAAAAGTGGTAACCCCACTTGTGCTTAAACGATGAGTATGACCTATGATCAAATGTTCTCATTTGACTCCTAAGTTAATATACTCATATATAGATGACCTAGTCATCGCCAATTGCTTGATAGATGCTAGAATTGGTTGTGCATGCTTTGCCACATATTTCATTTGCCATTTTATTGTGTGAGCATGTTGGTCGCATATTTTACTCATTCGAGGACATCCACTTGTTGTTTTGACTGATTGGTTTCTTTTTCTCTTGCCAAGTGGATGGACAAGAATGCCTAAGAACCTTCTCTAGCTATCTATGCTTTTCTCGTCTCAAACTCTATTCATGCTACATCACAAAATTTGATCAAGTCAGATTCGAACCACTCTGTGTGAGGAGCACTTGGAGTTCCCCGATTTGTCATAGACCTAAACTTCCAAAACTTCTTTGTGTGTTTCGGTCTGGCCGATTCATCCATTTCGGTCATACCGAGATCACTAAGTCGATCTAGGTTTTCAATCTCGGTGCAACCGATTTGAACTTTTCGGTCACACCGAGTTGCAGTAACTGTTGCAGTTATGTATCTCGGTGCCACCGAGTTGTTCCAATCGGTCACACCGACAGGGTCGGGCTATATATACCCACGGGAAAAAAATTGGAAATTTTCTCCGAACTCTTTCGCCCGCGCTTAGCCCGCTCTGCCTCTAGGGTCTCCGGATCGTCCTCCTCGTCGCCAGTTGCCTCCTGCCGCTGGTCTCCACCGCCGTCAACGGAAATCAACCACGCCGTTGCCGCCGTAGCGAGTTCATCACCGAACTAGGGTATGAACTTGATCACTGTGCTATCCTTATCCGATTCCTAGCACATTGTGTTCGCCATGAATCTTGCCACGATTGAACGATCTTATCCAGTCAAAACACTCCGTAGATTAGAGATGAATTGAAAATTTAGGTTTAGGTTTCCACCAAAACCATCCCGGACCATCCGAGTTGTGGAACTCGGTACCACCGATTCGGCTCAGGCCATTGCACATGAGATTCTCGGTCTGACCGAGAATTGAAAATCTGTGTGACCGAGTTCAGGACTTTGTGAAACCCTAGCAGTCTCGGTGCCACCGAACTGTGACTCGGTCTGACTGAGTTCACTGGTTTAGGTTCCAACAGCTGCTTCGGTATCACCGAGTTTACAAATCAATTGATCCGAAATGCTTTCTGAGGAAAACTAAAACTAAGTTATTGATTCATTCTTTTGCAAAAACCTCTGTATTTTGTGATGCTTATTGAGGGAGTCCTGGATTAGGGGGTATCCGGACAGCCGGACTATAACCTTTGGCTGGACTGTTGGACTATGAAGATACAAGATTGAAGACTTCGCCCCGTGTCCGAATGGGACTTTCCTTGGCGTGGAAGGCAAGCTTGGCAATACGGATATGTAGATCTCCTCCCATTGTAACCGACTCTGTGTAACCCTAGCTGAGGGAGTCCTGGATTAGGGGGTGTTCGGGTAGCCGGACTATACCTTCAGCCGGACTCCTGGACTATGAAGATAAAAGATTGAAGACTTCGTCCCGTGTCCGGATGGGACTTTCCTTGGCGTGGAAGGCAAGCTTGGCGATGCGGATGTTCAAGATCTCCTACCATTGTAACCGACTCTATGTAACCCTAACCCTATCCGATGTCTATATAAACCGGAGGGTTTTAGTCCGTAGGACAACTTCATCAACCCCATAGACAACAATCATGCCATAGGCTAGCTTCTAGGGTTTAGCCTCCTTGATCTCGTGGTAGATCTACTCTTGTACTACCCATATCATCAATATTAATCAAGCAGGACGTAGGGTTTTACCTCCATCAAGAGGGCCCGAACCTGGGTAAAACATCATGTTCCCTGCCTCCTGTTACCATCCGGCCTAGACGCCCAGTTCGGGACTCCC
Source organism: Triticum aestivum (assembly GCF_018294505.1). Taxonomy (NCBI): domain Eukaryota; kingdom Viridiplantae; phylum Streptophyta; class Magnoliopsida; order Poales; family Poaceae; genus Triticum; species Triticum aestivum. Next base: position 673,747,098 of record NC_057806.1, read on the forward strand.
TACCCGAGATCAACCGGTTTTGACACCGACATTGGTGCTTTCATTGAGAGTTCCTCTGTGTCATCGCTGTTAGGCCCGATGGCTCCTCTGATCATCAGCAGCGATGCGGTCCAGGGTGAGACTTTTCTCCCCGGACAGATCTTCGTCTTCGGCGGCTTCGCTCTGCGGGCCAATTCTCTTGGCCACTTGGAGCAGATCGAAAGCTACGCCCCTGGCCATCAAGTCAGGTTTGGAAGCTTAAACTACACAGCTGACATCCGCGGAGACTTGATCTTTGACGGGTTCGAGCCACGACCAAGCGCGCCGCACTATCTCGATGGGCATGATCTAGCTCTGCCTCCGGACAGTGTCCTGGAGGCCGCTCACGCTTCGGTTCCGACCTCTAACTCGGAGCCTATTGTGCCAATCGAGGACGAGCGGTTGGACGCCACCTTGGGGGCTGCGACCTCAAAGGCGATCGAGCCGAACGCTAGCCCCGCACTCTGCATGATCCGTGACTCCGAGGATCTGGACTCCTCCCCGGACTCCGAAACCCCCGCGCCCCTGCCAATCGAATCCGATTGGGCGCCGATAATGGAGTTCACCGCCGCAGACATCTTTCAGCACTCGCCTTTTGGCGTCATCCTGACTTCTCTTAAGTCTCTCTCTTTATCAGGAGAGCCCTGGCCGGATTACGGTCAGCGAGGATGGGATACGGACGACGAAGAAATTCAAAGCCCACCCACCACCCACTTTGTAGCCACTGTCGACGATTTAACTGACATGCTTGACTTCGGCTCCGAAGACATCGACGGTATGGACGACGATGTAGGAGACGAACAGGAACCAGCACCTGTAGGGCGCTGGAAGGCCACCTCGTCATATGACATATATATGGTGGATACTCCGAAGGATGGAGATGGCGATGGAACAATGGGGGAGGACACCCCCAAGAAACAGCCAAAGCGCCGGCGTCAGCAGCGCCGCTCTAAATCCCGCAAAAGCAAAAACGGTGATTCCGGCATGGGAGATAATACTACCCCGGATAGTGATGAAGAACACCCACCTCAGCAAGATTCGGCACAGGAAGATGGAGAAGCCAGCCCTCATGAGAGAGCGGCAGACCAAGAGGTTGAGGATGATAACTATATGCCTCCCTCCGAAGACGAGGCAAGCCTCGATGACGACGAATTCATCATACCATCAAACCCCGCCGAACAAGAGCGTTTTAGACGCAGGCTTTTAGCCACGGCAAGCAGCCTCAAGAAAAAGCAGCAGCACCTTAGAGCTGCCAAAGATTTGCTAGCTGATAGATGGACTGAAGTCCTTGCGGCCGAAGAGTATGAACTCGAACGCCCCTCCAAGAGTTACCCAAAGCGCAGGCCGCTACCCCGATCAGAGGAGGAAGCACCTACATCACCAGCGCATGACATGGCAGACCGACCACCTCGCGGCCGCGACAGAGAGGTCTCTCGACCCTCCACCCAAGCCATGCCCCGACACCACTCAACTAAGGCACAGGAAAATGCGCCAGACCTGCGAGACGTACTGGAGGACAAGGCAAGACAAACAAGATCGATCTACGGATCGCGCAGGCGCCCTACGGCACGTGACGATGATCTTCACTCCGGATACAACAAATCCGGCCGGGCCGAACACAACAGACATAGCTCTTCCGAGCTACGTCGTGATATAGCCCAGTACAGGGGCGCTGCACACCCACTATGCTTCACGAATGAAGTAATGGAGCATAAAACCTCAGAGGGTTTCAAACCCGTAAACATCGAATCATACGATGGCACCACAGACCCGGCGGTATGGATTGAGGATTATCTTCTTCACATCCACATGGCGCGCGGCGATGATCTACACGCCATCAAGTACCTCCCGCTCAAACTTAAAGGACCGGCCCGGCATTGTCTTAACAGCTTGCCAGCAGACTCAATCGGTTCTTGGGAGGACCTGGAAGCCGCATTCCTCGACAACTTCCAGGGCACTTATGTGTGACCACCGGATGCCGATGACTTAAGCCACATAATTCAGCAGCCAGAAGAATCAGCCAGACAATTCTGGACACGGTTCCTAACAAAGAAAAACCAGATAGTCGACTGTCCGGACGCAGAAGCCCTAGCAGCCTACAAGCATAACATCCGCAACGAGTGGCTTGCCCGGCACCTGGGACAGGAAAAGCCGAAATCCATGGCAGCCCTCACGACACTCATGACCCGCTTTTGCGCGGGTGAAGACAGCTGGCTAGCTCGCAGTAACAACTTATCAAGGAACCCCGGTAATTCGGATACCAAGGACAAAAGTGGTAGGACACGTCGGAACAAACAAAAACGCCGCGTTAACAGCGACAGCAATGAAGACACGGCAGTCAATGCCGGATTCAGAGGCTATAAATCCGGTCAGCAGAAAAAGCCATTTAAAAATAATACTCAGGGCCCGTCCAGTTTGGACCGAATACTCGATCGCTTGTGCCAGATACATGGCACCCCCGAAAAGCCAGCCAATCACACTAACAGGGATTGTTGGGTGTTCAAGCAGGCAGGCAAGTTAAGAGCCGAAAACAAAGACAAGGGGCTGCATAGCAACGACGAGGATCCCAAGCCGCCGAACAACAATGGACAGAAGGGCTTTCCCCCACAAGTGCGGACGGTGAACATGATATACGCAACCCACATTCCCAAGCGGGAGCGGAAGCGTGCGCTACGGGACGTATACACGATGGAGCCAGTCGCCCCAAAGTTCAACCCATGGTCCTCCTGCCCAATCACTTTTGATCGGAGGGACCATCCCACTAGCATCCGTCATGGTGGCTTCGCCGCATTGATCCTTGACCCAATCATCGACGGATTTCACCTCATAAGAGTTCTCATGGACGGCGGCAGTAGCCTGAACCTGCTTTATCAAGACACAGTGTGGAAAATGGGCATAGACCCCTCAAGGATCAAACCCACAAGAATGACCTTTAAAGGCGTCATACCAGGTGTAGAAGCCAACTGTACAGGCTCAGTAACACTTGACGTGGTCTTCGGATCCCCGGATAATTTCCGAAGTGAAGAGTTAATCTTCGATATAGTCCCGTTTCGCAGTGGCTATCACGCCCTGCTTGGACGAACCGCATTCGCAAAATTCAATGCGGTGCCGCACTACGCATATCTCAAACTCAAGATGCCAGGCCCTCGAGGAATAATCACGGTCAACGGAAACACCAAAAACTCCCTCCGTACGGAGGAGCATACGGCGGCTCTCGCAGCGGAGGTACAAAGTAGCCTTCTTCGGCAATTCTCCAGTCCGGCCATTAAAAAGCCAGACACTGCCAAGCGCGCCCGGAGTAACCTACAGCAAGACTGCCTGGCACACTCCGAGCAAGCGTAGCAATGCGGCCCCAACCCCAGCCTTCGCGACCTAGCGAAACTAGTACCTCGCGTACACAACTACGCCCTTGAAATACCATGGGCACAGGGGAAGGGGCATAATAACGGCATGCCCAAAATACGGCTTAAAACGTACTAGGGGCTGCCGGATTCTTTTTTCAACTTTTTCTTACTTTCAGGACTCCATACTTCGGACGACCTGTTCGGCAATTCGACTGCCGCACAAACGATGCAAGATCCAGGAGGCAGACAAGCCATGCCGCATTATGGAACTCCCAGGTGGTCTCTGTTACGAGCGGTATACCTGTTTTAAATACAACTCCGCGGCCTGCCCCTGGTCAGGACATACTAAATAGTCCAATATCTTTTTGCTTATCGCACCACTTGTATAGTTCGGCTTTGATAAATAGCCTCTTTATAAACAATGCATAGCTTTCTGCCTATTTTTTGCATTATCATCTTTTCATATATATGTTTATGACATGTTGCACCCGTACACTGTGGTACGGCAAAATACGCTAGGGGCTTTAGTACCCATTAATATGACGTGAGAAGTCCGTACACTTTCACAAGTGCGGCACCCCGAACTTATAGCACTATATGCATCAGCTCCGAATCATGATTTGGGTCAATAGTTGGGTTTGCCCGGCTCCTATGTTTTGGTGCCTTACGTTCCGCTATATCGGCTAAGGTAGCACTAGGAGAACCACTGCGATTGTGCCCCGGTTGAGCTGGGTTAAGCACCTCAGTGGAGAAAGCTAAAACTGACTGTCATGATGAGGCGAGAGACCGGTCGCTGTTCGAGAGGTTTTTCGAGTCCCTAAAGGCTTATGCTGCTTTGAGCGAGGAGCTGGATAACCCCAGCCAAGGCGTGGATAGCGCCCCGAACTCGGTCCTCCGAACTAGGGGCTTCGCCGAAATTTAAAATTATAAAGTTCTATGGCTAAGTGAGAGTGTTCAAGCATTATAGTCCGATTGCCTGGTTCGTCGTGCTGAGCGCCTCCCTCGAAGGACCCAACCATGGGAAAAAGAGCGCCCAGGTTTATCACCGAACACCCCAGCACTAGTGGCATGGGGGCAGAAGCCGACGACTGGCCATCTCTCAAATTTTGATAAACGGCCGCACAGAAAATAATATTTTAAATTCAATAAGCATTGCTTAGCGCATATGAACAAGTTTTCAGCGCACAGGATAAACACGAGCGAATTCATTCAAAAATTACATCCTTGGTGCACTCATCTGCCACAAGGCGGGCACCTGCAAGAACATCCTTATAGTAGTTCTCTGGCTTGCGATGCTCCTTCCCCGGCGGCGGCCCGTCCGTCACAAGCTTCTCACCGTCCAGCTTACCCCAGTGCGCCTTTACACGGGCAAGGGCCCTACGGGCACCTTCGATGCAGGCGGAGTGCTTGATGACCTCGAGCCTTGGACAGGACTCCACCAGCCGCCGCACCAACCCGAAGTAGCTCCCAGGCAAGGCCTCTCCGGGCCACAGCCGAACTATGAAGCCCTTCATGGCCTGTTCGGCCGCCTTATGGAGTTCGACCAACTGTTTCAGCTGGTCGCTCAAGGGCACAGGGTGTCCGGCCTCAGCATACTGAGACCAGAATACCTTCTCCGTCGAGCTGCCCTCTTCAGCTCGGTAGAATGCAGTGGCATCGGACACGCTGTGGGGAAGATCGCGAAGGCCCCTAGAGAACTCCGGATTCAGGTAAGTAACAGGTAGTTTACTTTTATGTTTCTGCTTTGCATAAAGAATGCCTTACCCGCTGCTATATTTTTCATATCCTCCAACTCTCGGAGAGCCTTTTGGGCTTCGGCCTTGGCAGACTTGGCAGTCTCAAGGGCCGTCGCGAGCTCGGACGCTTGGGTCTTTGACTCCAGCTCCAAACTCTCATGTTTCTTCATGAGAGCCTGAAGCTCTTGCTGCACCTCGCCGACCTGAGACCCAAGTTTCTCTCGCTCGGTGCGCTCCGCGGCCGTTTTCTTTTCGGCCTCGGACAACGCCTGCTTGAGGGTCGCCACCTCAGTCGTGGCCCCTACAATAAGCAGTACAATCCTGTTATTTCTTGCAATCACGCCTCTCTATAGGCACCTTTTTATAAGGTATTTCTTACCTTCTTTCTCCTCGAGCTGCTGTTTGGCACGGCCGAGCTCTTGCTCGGACCGCTCGAGTCCCTGTTTTAGGGTATCCACCTCCGCAGTCAGTGCGGCGGTGGCTAGCAGCGAAGCCTGCATATGCATATTGACCCCTTTATTATTAGACTCCTGCGAAATTTCATAGATCCTCTATTCGGCTTTTCTTTCCGAACACCAAATAGAGCATCAGGGGCTACTGTCTATGCGGTAATATTTTTACATATTTTTACTTACCTCGAAGCCTGTTAGGAGGCGAGCGCAAGCTTCATTCAGCCCGCTCTTGGCCGACCGAACCTTCCGGATCACCGTACTCATAATAGTATGGTGCTCCTCGTCGATGGAGGCACCTTCAAGCACCTCCAGCAGATTGCCCGGCGCCTCCAGTTGGATGGAGGCTGCTGGCTCAGAAGGCTTGCTCCTCTTGGAAGGAGTTCGCCTGCCACGGTCCGGAATTGTTGAAGATTCCGGCACGGTGTCCGGCTTAAGGCCGGACTTGGAGCCCTGGGGGGTCTTGTCCCCTTCACTCCTGGGGTCCGGGAGGTCGCCTTGCGGCTCCTCCAGGACCACCTCCTCCTGCCCCGGAGCTCGTTGAGCCGCCACTTCGGCGTCATCCGCAGTGCGGGGGGAGACAGCGAGCGGAACAGAGTTCACGTCCGATGAATCCAGGGAGCCACTCGACGACTCGTTGAGTGCGGCCCGGGGCGGGCTGCATGATTATATTCGACATTAGGGGAAGTTATGCAACAAAAGGAATATCATGAGTTACTCTGGTATGAGAACATTTACGATTTTGCCGGACGCTTGGCCCTGTCCGGCCACTCCTCTTCGCCCTCTTCGGCGTCAGGGGCGTAGTCCGGCGGAGGGGTCTTCCTTTTCCTAGACCCCTCGGCCTCCCCCATTGGGCGACCTTCCTCTTCTCTCCTCCCTCCACTGGAGAGGGAGAGTCTTCTTCTTCCTCCTCCTCGTTCTCGCGGGAGGAGGGCGCCTCGGACTCGTCAGATGACGAGTCCGACACCACCACGTTGCGGGCACTCTTTCGAGTCCCCGTGGTCTTCTTCTTCTTGACCTTCTTCTCCGGCACCACATAAGGCGCCGGGGCCACCAGTAAAGCTGGGGCTGGATTTTCGGGCAGCGGAGCCGGACAGTTAATCGGCTCGGCTATCACCCGCCAAGCCTGTCAGAGGAAAGGGAGTTTAGATCCCGCATAGTGTCAAACTATGAAAAAAGGCTTAACATCCTGTGAAGGGTGTAGATGGCATACCTTGCTAGCGTGACGCTGCGAGCTGTATCCGCGGTCCTCGGAAGTGGATGCGGGAGCCTCGGCGCCCTTGAATAGCATCTTCCAGGCGTCTTCATACGTCGTGTTGAAAAGCCTGTTGAGGGTTTGGTGTTGCACCGGGTCGAACTCCCACAGATTAAAATCCCGTTGTTGGCACGGGAGGATCCGGTGAACGAGCATAACCTGGATTATATTAACAAGCCGGACTGGCTTATTCACCAGGGACTGGATGCATGTTTGCAATTCGGTCACCTCTTTTTCGTCACCCCATGACAGGCCCGTCTCTTTCCAGGACATAAGCCGCGTGGGGGGTCCGGATCGGAACTCAGGGGCTGCGGTCCATTCTGGATCGCGTGGCTCGGTCATATAAAACCACCCGGCTTGCCATCCCTTTAGGGTCTCCATGAAAGAGCCCTCGAACCATAGGACGTTGGCCATCTTGCCCGCCATAGCGTCTCCGCACTCCGCCTGGCTGCCGTGCACCATCTTGGGCTTGACGTTGAAGGTCTTGAGCCAGAGGCCGAAATGGGGGCGGACGCAGAGAAAGGCCTCGCACACGACAATAAACGCCGAGATGTTGAGGATGAAGTTTGGAGCCAGATCATGGAAGTCCAGGCCGTAGTAGAACATGAGCCCCCGGACAAATGGGTGGAGTGGAAAACCTAGTCCACGGAGGAAGTGGTGGAGAAACACGACCCTCTCATGGGGCCTTGGGGTGGGGATAAGCTGCCCCTCTTCGGGAAGCCGGTGCGTGATGTCCTTGGACAAGTATCCGGCCTTCCTTAGCTTTTTTACTTTACCCTCCGTAACGGAGAAGACCATCCATTTGCCTCCCGCTCCGGACATTGCTGGAGAGGGTTGAGGTGGGATGTGCGGGCTTGGGCGCTGGAGCTCGGGTGCGCGAGAGATGGATAGGCAAGGGAGGAAGAAGGCATAGGTAAAAAGGGTGGATCCTTATCCCCTTATATAGGCGGATGCGGTTATGCGTCCCCACCTACCTAATAAAACTCTCTTGCCTCCCGAGCGCCGTAATAAATGGCGCGGTTGGGTTACCCACGTCCGTATTAACGAGAATCCCATAAAAAGGGTACACGATCTCTGCTTTGACAAGACGTGCCAAGGAAACCGCCTCGCAAAACATGCTAAGGGGGAAAAGTAAAAACGATTCGAGTAAATGGCTTGGTTGTGGTGCGATGGCGCACTGCAGAATACGTCAGCAGATTTGATTTGTGTTAATATTATTCTCTCTATGGCAATATGTGGAAGCTTATTTTACAGAGCCGGACACTACTCTTGGTGTTTACAATCTTCTATGAAGGACTGGGAGGAACCCGCCTTGCAATGCCGAAGACAATTTGCGTGCCAGACTCGTCGTCATTGAAGCCTGGTTCAGGGGCTACCGAGGGAGTCCTGGATTAGGGGGTGTTCGGGTAGCCGGACTATACCTTCAGTCGGACTCCTAGACTATGAAGATACAAGATTGAAGACTTCGTCCCGTGTCCGGATGGGACTTTCCTTGGCGTGGAAGGCAAGCTTGGCGATGCGGATATTCAAGATCTCCTACCATTGTAACCGACTCTATGTAACCCTAACCCTATCCGGTGTCTATATAAACCGGAGGGTTTTAGTCCGTAGGACAACTTCGTCAACCCCATAGACAACAATCATACCATAGGCTAGCTTCTAGGGTTTAGCCTCCTTGATCTCGTGGTAGATCTACTCTTATACTACCCATATCATCAATATTAATCAAGCAGGACGTAGGGTTTTACCTCCATCAAGAGGGCCCGAACCTGGGTAAAACATCGTGTTCCCTGCCTCCTGTTACCATCCGGCCTAGACGCACAGTTTGGGACCCCCTACCCGAGATCCGCCGGTTTTGACACCGACACTAGCCCTCTTCGGTGTCTATATAAACCGGAGGGTTTTAATCCATAGGACAACATATATTCATACCATAGGCTAGCTTCTAGGGTTTAGCCTCTCTGATCTCATGGTAGATCTAATCTTGTACTACCCATATCATCAATATTAATCAACCAGGAGTAGGGTTTTACCTCCATCGAGAGGGCCTGAACCTGGGTAAAAACATCGTGTCCCTTGTCTCCTGTTACCATCCGCCTAGACGCACAGTTCGGGACCCCCTACCCGAGATCCGCCGGTTTTGACACCGACATTGGTGCTTTCATTGAGAGTTCCTCTGTGTCGTCACCATCAGGCTTGATGGCTCCTTCGATCATCGTTGGCGATGCAGTCTAGGGTGAGACTTTTCTCCCCGGACAAATTCTTGTATTCGGCGGCTTTGCACTGCGGGCCAATTCGCTTGGCCATCTGGAGTAGATTGAAAGCTATGCCCCTGGCCATCAGGTCAGGTTTGGAAGCCTAAACTACATGGACGATACCCGCGGAGACTTGATCTTCAACGGATTCGAGCCCTTGCCGAGTGCACCGCACTGTCACGATGGGCATGATTTAGCTCTGCGGTCGAACAATGTTCAGGAAGTCGCACCTGCAACCGCTCCGACCTGCAATTCGGAGCCAATCACGCCATCCATGGACGGATGGTTGGATCCCGCCATGGAGGCCGCATTCTCAACGGCGATCGAGTCGGATACCCTTCGCGAGGCTCGTAACTCCAAATTGCCGGACTCCCCTCTGGACTCCGAGCCGCCCGCGCCCCTGCTAATCGAATCCGATTGGGCGCCGATCATGGAGTTTACTGCCGCGGATATCTTTCAGCACTCGCCCTTCGGTGACATACTGAATTCTCTAAGATCTCTCTCTTTGTCAGGGGAGTCCCGGCCGGATTATAACCGGCAGGATTGGGATGCGGACGATGAAAATTTGACGCCCACCCACCACCCACTTCATAGCCACTGTCGATGACTTGACCGACATGCTTGACTTCGACTCCGAAGACATCGACGATATGGACAACGATGTAGGACATGAACAGGAACCAGTCACAGCCACCTCATCTCACGATGTATACATGGTGGACACACCTAAAGGAAGCGACGACGAGGAACAGAGGGACGCAGCAAAGGATCGTTCCCTCGAAAAGCAGACAAAGTGGCGGCGTAAGCGCCGCTCCAAACCCCGCCTCGACAGAAATAGCGGCCATATAGACCCAGCGATAGAGCAGAGTGATCCGGCGGATGACCCACATGGCACTGAACAACCGTCTGACCAAGGCAACACAGATAATCAATCCGAACAACCCATCCCCGGCGAAGATAACAGTCCGGACGACCTCACACCGGATAAGCGCCTGGAGCAGAAGAATCTCCATAAAAGGCTCGTCGCCACTGCGCGTAGCCTGAAAAAGCAGAAGTGGAAGCTCAAGACTGCGGAACATACACTCAGAATCAGATGGAGTAAAGTGCTCAACACCACAGACAAACACGGCGGCAGCCGTCACACAAAGAGCTACCCAAAGCGAAAGCTACTGCCTGAATTTGATGAGGAGGCCTTAGAGCCCCCCCCCCCAGTCAAAAAACAAAGCAGCCATCCGGTCGGATAGACGACCTCATGGCCCACACAAGGCGGCAAAAGACGCCACACACAAGCCAACATGCGACCCACACGAGGACTCGCATCAAAAGGACGGCCCAGTCAGATCTATCTATGGGCCAAGAAAGCGCGCTCAAACACGCAATACAATACAACAAAATTCTGAACACCATGGCACACCCAAGTACAGGGGCACCGCACACCCCTTATGTTTCACCGATGAGGTGCTGGACCATGAATTTCGAGAGGGATTCAAACCTGTAAACATAGAGGCATACGACGGAACGACAGACCCTGGGGTCTAGATCGAGGATTACATCCTCCACATCCACATGGCTCGAGGAGACGATCTCCACGCCATCAAGTACCTACCCCTCAAGCTCAAAGGGTCGGCCAGGCATTGGCTCAAAAGCCTCCCCAAAAACACTATTGGAAGTTGGGAAGAGCTCGAGGACGCCTTTCGGGCAAATTTTCAAGGGACCTATGTCCGACCACCGGATGCAGACGATTTAAGTCACATAACTCAACAGCCCGGAGAGTCAGCCCGAAAACTCTGGAACAGGTTTCTCACTAAAAAGAACCAAATATTCGACTGTCTGGACGCCGAAGCCTTAGCAGCTTTTAAACACAGCGTTCAAGACGAATGGCTCGCCAGGCACCTCGGCCAGGAAAAGCCAAGAACAATGGCCGCATTAACAAGCCTCATGACCCGCTTTTGCACGGGCAAGGATAGTTGGCTGGCAAGATGCAGCACCAGCGACCCAAGTACATCCGAAGTCAGGGATGGAAATGGGAAGCCACGACGCAGTAAAGACCAGTGCCGGAATAATAAAAACAGCCCGAAGAGCACGGCAGTTAACACTGGATTCAAAAGCTCTCGGCGGGATCAGCAAAAGCTGCCCCTCAAGGGCAACAGGGACGAACTGTCCAGCCTAAACAAGATTTTGGACAAGATATGTCAAATCCACAGCACCCCTAGTAAACCTGCAAATCACACCCATAGAGAATGTTGGGTCTTCAAGTAATACGGCAAGCTCAATGCCGAACACAAGGGGTTGGATACACCAAGTGCAGATGATGACGAACCCGGCAAACAAAGCACTGGGGAACAGAAGAAATTCCCACAAGAAGTCAAAACAGTAAATGTACTACACGTGACAAAAGGGAGAAACTAAGCGGCGCCCACAGAGGTACGTGCCATGCGGCCTATCTCCAAGGAGTTACGCCACTGGTTGTCAAAACCGATCACCTTCGACCATTAGGATTACTCCAGAAGTATCCGGCACGCAGGCTGGGTTGCCTTGGTGTTAGACCCGATAATTGACGGACTCCACTTTACATGAGTCCTGATGGACGGCGGCAGTAGTTTAAACCTGATATATCAGGACATAGTCCGCAAAATGGGGATGTACCCAACAAAAATTAGCCATAGCAATACTTCCTTTAATGGAATAATGCCAGACCCAGAAGCCCATTGCACGGGCTCCCTCCTACAAGAAGTTATGTTCGGCTTCCCCGATAACTTCCCTAGCGAAAAGCTAACCTTCCACATCGCTCCATTTCAAAGTGGTTATCAAGCACTACTGGGACGCGAAGCTTTCGCCTGCTTTAACGCAATACCGCATTATGCGTCTCTCACGCTTAAGATGCCAGGCCCACGAGGCATCATATCATTAAAGGGAAATATTGAGCACTCCTTGCGCGTGGAAGACTGTGCGGCTGCCTTGGCAGCCACACAGTAAAACGGCTTCACCAACCAAAGAACTTAACAGGTCGTTAAGACCACGGACACGGCTAGACGAGTCCGGCGTCAACATGTAACTGATAAAGGTTTAATAGCCGTATACCCCTATACAAGGGGCTCCGCGCATGTAAAACAAGCAGCAATAAGGCTCAACTTTACCCATCTTGAATTATACTTTGCTTATTTAGTATAACATACATTTCGCACGACTACTTTTTCAACTAAGTTCCTCTCTTTTACAGATGAACACCGTGCTACACCCGTCCAGGATATGGCACAGCGGAGACACAGGCGCAGACGTGCAGCAGGGACCCGTTCCAAGGATTCTTTTCAGATTAAGACCCTGCATAAACCTTTTTCATTGTCTCTTGTTGATACACATCCCCCGGATTCTCAGTATAACCGAGAAGGGGGCTGACGTCTTGGCATGTGGCCACGTCAGAATATTGCACGTACCTGGACACTAGGGGCTTATTACTAAGGGCATTATTCATCCCGTTTAAAATCATAAAGACCGAATACCTTAGGGAGTGTTCGGCGTCGCGAGTTTGGCCTTATATGCATCAGCTCCGAATCATGTCTTTGGTCAAATGTTGGGTTTGCCCGGCTCCTGTGTTTTGCTGCCTTATGTTCCGCTCTATCGGCTAAGGCGGCACCAGGAGAACTACTGTGATTGTGCCCCGATTCAGCCAGGCGAGCACCTCAGTAGAGAAAGCCAAAAATTGACTGTCATGATATAGCGTGAGACTGGTCAACCACTCGATGACCTATCGGAATCTTCGGGATTCCTCCGCATTAACGAAGGGCCGTTTCCCGGCCAGGCACACACGCGCCCCGAATTCGGGTGAGCGCGGCGCCACCAGGGGCTATATAGTAGCCTCACTGTCAAACTCCTATGGCTAAGTGAAAGTGATAAAGCATTATAGTCCAATTGCCTAGTTCACTACACCATCACCTCCTTAAATGGACCAAGACGTTGGATCAAGTGTGAAAATGCGTCTTCTGCGAACACCCCCGTATTATGTGCGTGGGGGCTGAAGCCGACGACGGCCGCATAGGAGGTATTACAATTCTTGCAGGCACAAGTATAAAAAGCCTTTACATTTAAGCAAACATTGTTTTTGGCAAGAATACTTGTCATTCAAACATAATATCCTTAGAGCACTACGCCTCTATTGAACGAGCACCCTCAAGAACTTCTTGGAAGTAGTGCTCGGCAGGCACTCGGCTTCGGTCCGAGTCATGGGTTGCAACGACGGTGGCTTCCATTTCCGCCCAGTATGTCTTCACACAGGCAAGGGCCATCCGTGCACCCTCTATGGACGCTGACCTCTTCATCGCGTTGATATGCGGTACTGCACCAAGGAATTGCTGCACCAAACTAAAGTAACTCTTTGGCTTCGGCCTTTCTGGTCACATATGATCCACGACGTATTCCATGGCAAGTCCGGACAGCCTATTCAGCTCGGCCCATTCGGCCAGCCGATCAGACAATGGAGGCGTACGCTCCGGACAGTTAAATTGTGACCAGAACAGCTTCTCCACTTTGCAATCCTTCTGATCTCAGAAGTGTTCGGCCGCATCAGCAGCACTCGCTGCCAAATCCAAATATGCGTTTGTGGAACTCCACAGTCGGTCCAAGGGGGCATACTTAGGATCTCCAAACTTCATGCGCAGCATAAAGGGCTTCCCAGCCGCGATATCTCCGGCTTGATGCAGCTTCTCCTTCATCGCTCTCATCGCAGAGCGAGTATCCTTGGCCGCCATCGTGGCCTTCTCTAGGTCTGTCCTTTTCACCTGATCTTCCTTTTCAAGAAGCTTGCAACGGTCAGCTGCGTTCTTCAATTCCACGGCCATCTTGGCCATTTCCTCCTTGCTTTGGCAGTGAGCGGCTTGTTCGGCTTTCAGCTCCTCGATTGCCTTTAGGGCAGCCGCATCGCTTTTTTTGGCTTGTTCCTTGGCTCGGGCAAGTTCTGCCCGCAGGTCCTCCATAGCCGCAACTCCGTCTGCATTAAACACACGTTGTAAGATACTGGCATCAAGCTCCTCTTACAAGGTGTCCCCGGAGAAATTACATACCTTGCACCTCGTCAAGCCGCTTGTTGACAAGCGTGATGTCGGCATCTGCCACGTCAAGTTGCCGCTTTAGCTCGGCAAATTCATCAGTCCGCCGGCCATCGGACACTTCGCCACCTACATATGATGGCGGCAAATTTATACCTGGGACTATGATCCTCCACGTGTCGTCGTCTTCGACAGCACCTAGTGTCTCAGGGGCTACTATCTATACAGGACGCATCTTAGAGTATGCGGTACTGAAGGTACATCATTTCACGTACCTCAAAACCTGTCAGTAAACTCATGATAGCTTCATGCAACCCGCTCTCCGCGGACGAAGTCCTTTCAATTACCATGCCCATCAACGCATGGTGCTCCTTTGAGATAGATGCCCGCCCTAGCAGATCCTTCAGTACCTCTGACCGTGCACCAGGCAGTGCCGGACTCGTTCGATTGCTTCTCCCAGAAGCCAGACACGGAATGCTTTGGGTGGCCATATGACTGCCTTCCGCCCTTACCGGATCAGGAGAAACCCTCTGCGACGACACCTCGGGGTCGCCCGCCTCATGAGGCGGGATGGCAAGGGGAGGCTTTCCGCTCTCCATCATCTCCGGAAGAAGATCCCCTGAAGACGAGCTCTACTGAGAAGGGCTAAGATCCGAACTACAAGGTAAATTTTTTGTTATCTTCCTCAGAAGTGAAGCGAGGATTTCTCTTATTATTAAACACCCTTTTTACTTACGGCTCGGTGGAGGGATGATCCCCTTCAGGGTATAGTACGGCTGGGACATCCCCTGTCGCAGGACCCTCTGGTGAAGATTTCTTCCCCCGCTTTGAGACCGTTGTCTCCGGGTCTTCAAAGGCGGTCCTCTTCTTCCCCTGAGGAGAGGAATTTTCGATTCCTCCCTTCCGGACAACCTCCTCTGCGGAGGCAGTAGCTCCCTTGTTCCCCCCTTCATTTTCTTCTGAAGGCGCGATCTCCAGCATCCTGGTCAACACGGGATCTGGCGAGGTCTCAGGAAGGGGGGCCGGACACCTGATTAACTTCGTCTTCGCTATCCACTCCTGTTTCAAGGACAGCTCTGTTAAGGGCGATGTTGTGATAAATGAACAGATGGCATGTCCGGGCACAGGGCTACTTACTTGGGTATCTGGACGATTGCAGCTCAGACCTGCATCCTCAGACGAGTCCAGACGCATTACTTGTGGTCCGATGAACAATTTGTACATCTCCACGGGCGTCATGCAGAAAAGATGTTGGAGAGCTCGTGGTCCCTCCGGATTGAACTCCCACAGGCGGAGGGGGCGACGTTTGCAGGGCAGGACTCGGAGAATCAACATGACCTGCGTCACCACGACCAGACTGATGTCTCTCTCCAGGAGATCTCGGATGCGGCTCTGCAATAGGGGCACATCTTTTGCTGGCCCCCAGTCCAGCCCCTTATTAACCCATGACACTAGTCGAGGCGGGGGACCCGAGCAAAAAGTAGGTGGCACCACCCATTTGGTGCCCCTGGGAGCTGTGATATAAAACCACTCTTGTTGCCATAGGCTGGACTCCTCTTGAAAAGAGCCCTCGGGCAACGGAGCATTAGCATCCTTGCTTATTACAGCACCTCCACACTCTGCGTGCTCTCCCGCTATCATCTTCGGCTCCACTTTAAAGATCTTAAGCCACAGTCCGAAGTGGGGAGTAATGCGGAGGAAAGCTTCACACACGACTATGAACGATGAGATGTGGAGGATAGACTCCAGAGCTAAGTCGTGGAAGTCCAGCCCATAATAGAACATGAGCCCCCTCATGAAGGGATCCGATGGTAACCCAAGCCCTCGGAGGAGGTGAGGAACAAACACGACGCTCTCACCGGGCTTGGGAGTGGAAATAACCTGCCCTGGAGCAGGAAGCCTATGCGGGATTTCGCCGGTCAAGTACCTAGCCTCCCGCAGCTTTGCAATATCTTCCTCCGTGACGGAGGAAGGCATCCATCGGCCTTGGAGATTGGATCCGGACATGATTGAAGGTCTGAGGCGCCTAAACCTGAAGCTTCGGGTGTTGGAACTCGAGGTGGGAGGCGGATTCGATTGAGGTCGAAAGAAAAAGTGAGGCCTTGGTCTCCTTATAAAAAGGTGGAATACCGAGAGCCCTTCACGTGACCATTTGGGACTTACCTTCGATCGAGGAGATATACCAATGGGCACGATTGGGTTACCCACGTCCGTATTGATGAGAATCCCATAATAAGGGGACACGATCTCTGCTTCGACAAGACGTGCCAAGGAAACCGTCTCGCAAAACGCGCTGAGGTGGGACAGTAAAAGACGATTCGAATAAAGGCTTGGTTGTGGTGTGATGTCACGCCACAGAATATGTCAGCAGATTAGATTTGTGAAAATATTATTCTCTCTACGGTGGTATGTGGAACTTGTTTTGCAGAGCCGGACACGATCCTCGTGTTCAAAATCTTCTATGGAGTATTCGGAGGAGGAACCCGCCTTGCAATGCCGAAGACAATCTGCGCGTCGGACTCGTCTTCATTGAAGCCTGGTTCAGGGGCTACTAAGGGAGTCCTGGATTAGGGGGTATCCGGACAGCCGTACTATAACCTTTGGCCGGACTGTTGGACTATGAAGATACAATATTGAAGACTTCGCCCTGTGTCCGTATGGGACTTTCCTTGGCGTGGAAGGCAAGCTTGGCAATACGAATATGTAGATCTCCTCCCATTGTTACCGACTCTGTGTAACCCTAGCCCTCTTCGGTGTCTATATAAACCGGAGGGTTTTAGTTCATAGGACAACATATATTCATACCATAGGCTAGCTTCTAGGGTTTAGCCTCTCTGATCTCGTGGTAGATCTACTCTTGTACAACCCATATCATCAATATTAATCAAGCAGGAGTAGGGTTTTACCTCCATCGAGAGGGCCCGAACCTGGGTAAAACATCGTGTCCCTTGTCTCCTGTTACCATCCGCCTAGACGCACAGTTCGGGACCCCCTACCCGAGATCCGCCAGTTTTGACACCGACACTTATCCACTCCATCTCATCTACAATCTATTCACAGGGTCAGCTGTCAGTGTTTGCATCATGTCTGATTAGAGTGATAGTCAAAACAAGTCAGAGGAGTAGGTTCACATGAGTGAGGGCACTAGTCCCTCAAGCAGCTCACATGAAGGAAG
Organism: Triticum aestivum; assembly: GCF_018294505.1. NCBI lineage: Eukaryota > Viridiplantae > Streptophyta > Magnoliopsida > Poales > Poaceae > Triticum > Triticum aestivum. The sequence continues at coordinate 673,764,372 of NC_057806.1, forward strand.
CAGGAGCACTCCCAGCAACTTGCCCAAAGCTGCCACTAGAACAAGGAAGAAGAAAACTTCAGAGATTCTGAGGAAGAAGAGGAAGAAGAAGATGTTGCTGCACCAGCACCTAAAGCCCAGAAGCTTATGGGTGATGCTATCAGGATAGGGGTTGCATCATCAAAGCCCAAAGAAGCACCCAAAGCTGCCTCCAAGCCCAAGATTGCACCAAAGAGGAATACTAGAAACATATCTGCTGCTGAGAAGAACAAGGCCCCAGTGCCTGAGACTGTTGCTGAAGAAGAAGGAGATGAAGAGCATGTTCTGAGAAAATTGAAGCCAAAAATTCCAGACCACAATGATGCTCATCCTGTGGCTGAGAACATGAAGATCAGGAGAGACTTAGGACTAAGGAAATGGAGAGAGACAAATCCTTATGCTACCAGAAGAAGAACTGCTGTGGATTACAGGTTCCACACCAAGGAACAGCAGGATTTCTATGAGACAGTGCTGCTTGACAAGAAACCTATAGTGTGTGACATGAGGTGGGTCGACTGGACCTACATGAAGGAGAATGAGGAACACCATCCTGGTGTGTATGACAGTTTCAAGGCTTGTGGAGTGGATGATTTTGTGGCTCAAAAGCTCACTAAATGGAATGATGAGCTTATCATGCAGTTCTACTCCACAGCTCACTTCTACCCAGATGGAAGAATTGTCTGGATGTCTGAAGGCACAAGATACCAGTCTACAGTTGCAGAATGGGCTCAGTTGATCAATGCCCCAGAAGAGCAAGAAGATGACTTGGATGTCTATGCCAAGAAGAAGAAGGATCACAACTCCATGGCCAGCATGTACAAGGAAATTCTAGATGCAGACCTTGAGACTCACCAGTTTGGGTCAGTGAAACATCCGCTGTCAGGATTGCCTACTATCAATTGGATACTAAGGCATACTCTTCTGCCCAAGTCTGGAGATCACAGGATGATCAGAGGCCACTCCATAAATCTGCTACATATATTTGATGTGCCACAAAAGTTCAAGGTTATGAGTCTCATTGTTGAAACTATTAAGAGGATTGCTGCTGACCAGAAAAGAAGATGTGGGTATGCCCCAAAGATCCAGGAGTTGATTAACTCAAAGATGGGTACTGGCACATACTTGTTGGACAAGGAACACTTGGCCATCTATCCAGATTTTGAGGACAACCAAGTGGTTATGGATGAAGATGAACCATCCTCAGTACAAGCACAAGCCAAGAGAGAGAAGGCAAAGGTAGAGAAAGCTACAAAGATGCCAAACCAGGAGGAGGCATCTCAGTATATTCTAAAAAGCAAGCAAGATCAGCTTGGCTACTTGACTGCATCCACTCTAAGGATTGAGAAAGGACTGGCCACCCTAACTCGAAACCAGGAGATCTTGGAAAGAATCATGGAGCAGAAGTTCTATGACATGGATGTGAAGGTAACTGAGATCTAGTCTGTTGTGGAGCAACTTCAGGATGACATGCAGGAGAGGAAAGGCAAGACAACAACTGAGGCATTTGCCAGAGTGCCTAGAGCTCAGAGGTCAACTGCAGTACTAGTACCAGACAACAGAGCAACCTCATCTGCACCATCTACAGCTTCAGTGCCACCAGCTCCAGCATCTACTCCAACAGCTCCATCTACTTCAACTGAAGCCTTCGTTCTTGGAGTTCTCCGGACACCACCACCTGAAGACCAAGCTTGAGAGACATTTTAGTGCTATGCATTTTTGTGAACTTTTTGGTAACTTGTTGCCAAAGGGGGAGAAAAATGTATAGGTCATAGGCTTCGAGAGAGAGCGTTGCTTTTTATTCTCTCTTGCTTTGGTGGTTGAACTTTATTTGCTTGATTGAGATACTTTATGCTTGTGTGTGAAACTTGGATGATCATGTGTGTTTGATCATATGCTACATTAATGCTTGTTGGATGACACTATCATTTTATCCCTATATGATCATTTACTTTGCTTGGTGATGAGTGCATGTACTTAATTATTATCATTTTGAGCGCTCCACCAAGATGTATGTGACATGGAAGAGTAACCCATGATCCTAACTCATTGTGTATTTGCAGTCCAAAGCAAATCTTAATATATGCACAAATCTAGGGGGAGCTCTTGCTTTTCACATACTTCTCAAAGCAACAATATTTTTCACTCTTATTATCATTTGTCGAAGCTTTGATCTATATGTTGTCATCAATTACCAAAAAGGGGGAGATTGAAAGTGCAACTATCCCTAGGTGGTTTTGGTATTTCCTAACAACATATAGCTCATTGAGCTAACATTATTCCAAGATTAATATTTTAGGAAAAGCTCAATGAATGGCATGGCATTGATGAGGAAAGTGGATCCCTCAAAATACTAAGGACAAAAAGTTTGGCTCAAGCTCAAAGCTCAAGACTCTACATTTTATATTTTAGTGATCCAAGATCACATTGAGTCTATAGGAAAAGCCAATACTATCAAGAGGGGATGAGGTGTTGCTTATTGGCTTGCTTGCTCAAAGTGCTTAGTGATATGCTCCAAAACCCTCAACTATCTTCCCACATCCACATATGACCTAAACCAAAAGTCAAACTCGGCCCCACCGATTCTTTCTATCCGGCGCCACCGAGTTCAGAAGTCATAGCCATTGCCACAAACCCTAGGCAAATCGGTTTCACCGATAGGGATCTCGGTCTCACCGAGATGGGATTGTAATCTCTCTGTTTCCCTTCGTAATGTTTCGGTCCTACCGAGATGAGCGATCGGTCCCACTGAGATTGCAATGTAAACTCTCTGTTTCCCTTTTGTAACATTTCGGTCTTATCGAGATGAGCGAATCGGTCCCACCGAGTTTACCTGACCAACTCTGCGGTTAGCTTATTACCAAAATTGGTTCCACCGAGTTTGTGTAATCGGTCTCACCGAGATTACGTTATGACCTAACCCTAACCATATCGGTCCTACCGAGTTGCATCTCAGTCCCACCGAAAATCCTAAGGTCACTAGGTTTACTAAACCGGTCCGACCGAGTTTCCCATTCGGTCCCACCGAGATTGGTAAATTGTGTGTAACGGTTAGGTTTTGTGTGGAGGCTATATATACCCCTCCACCCACTCTTCATTCGTGGAGAGAGCCATCAGAACAGATCTACACTTCCAATACACATTTTCTGAGAGAGAACCACCTACTGATGTGTTGAGGCCAAGATATTCCATTCCCACCATATGAATCTTGATCTCTAGCCTTCCCCAAGTTGCTTTCCACTCAAATCTTCTTTCCACCAAATCCAAATCCTGTGAGAGAGAGTTGAGTGTTGGGGAGACTATCATTTGAAGCACAAGAGCAAGGAGTTCATCATCAACACACCATTTGTTACTTCTTGGAGAGTGGTGTCTCCTAGATTGGCTAGGTGTCACTTGGGAGCCTCCGACAAGATTGTGGAGTTGAACCAAGGAGTTTGTAAGGGCAAGGAGATCGCCTACTTCGTGAAGATCTACCGCTAGTGAGGCAAGTCCTTCGTGGGCGATGGCCATGATGGAATAGACAAGGTTGCTTCTTCATGGACCCTTCGTGGGTGGAGCCCTCCGTGGACCCGCGCAACCGTTACCCTCTGTGGGTTGAAGTCTCCATCAACGTGGATGTACGATAGCACCACCTATTGGAACCACGACAAAAACATCCGTGTCTCCAATTGCGTTTGAATTCTCCAAACCCTTCCCTTTACATTCTTGCAAGTTGCATGCTTTACTTTCTGTTGCTCATATACTCTTTGCATGCTTGCTTGAATTGTGTTAAGATTGCTTGACTTGTGCTAAGATAGCTAAAATTTGCCAAAGACTAAAATTGGGAAAAGGATAGATTTTTAATTGGTCAAGTACTCTAATCACCCCCCCCCTCTAGACATACTTTTGATCCTACAATTACTAGTGTCGTCGCATCCTAGAGGGCAGTGGGCCAGAAGAAACCTTGCCGGAAAGCTTTGCCGGCAAGGGCCCTCGACCCTATGTGGGAGCCACATATGCTTCCATGTATCTCTGCCAACAGCTCCAGTCCTTCCTCCCGGGGAATGCACTTCAATTTCACTCCATTTGGTCTTTTTCTGTATAGAATGTTGTCAACAAACTGATACAGAGCAGACCGATGGGCTACTTTCTCCGCTTCTTCCAACTCCTCAGGAAGCTCCCCTGTTTGGAGGAATCGAACGGTATGTTGCGCCCATGCCGGAGCCTGGGGCTCGACGGCAAGGACTAAAGGCATCTCTTCTGCTATGGGAGCGACTGTCTCTACGGCCAGGGCTTGACGCCCTGTCGGAGTCAGTTGCCCCTGGCAGGCTCATTGTCCATGACAACATCTTCGCCAGCGGCTTCAGGGAGCTCAGTGGGAAAGTACTTGTCAGGGCCTGATTTCCTCCGCTTGTTTTTCTCTGTTGATGGTTCAACGGATGGTTGGGTTAACCGAAGCACGAAAGTACCTGGTTCCACAGGTAGTTTGAGGGCAGTGCGCTTCGATAAGTAGTCGGCGATGTTGTTCTCCACTCGGGGGACATGCTCCGCCTGTATACCGTCAAAGTGCTCCTCCAGCTTCCTCGCCTCATCCATGTAGGCTTCCATCAACGGGCTTTGATAATCCTTGTTGACCTGCCTGACGACAAGCTGTGAATCACCCCTGACGATGAGCTTCTTGACCCCGAGGTCTGCCGTGATCCTGAGACCGGCAAGCAACCCCTCGTATTCGGCAGTGTTGTTCATCGACATCTCCCTGGGAAAGTGCATCTGGATCACATACTTGAGGTGCTCTCCGGTGGCTGCGACGAGCAACACACCAGCACCGGCGCCTTGCAGCGAGAAAGCCCCGTCAAAGTACATAACCCAGTTGCGACTTGTTTCCTTGCCGGGAGGGGTGGTCTCCTGGATCACTTCGTCAGGCGTCGAGGTCCATTCTGCAATGAACTCTACCAAGACTCGGCTCTGGATCGTTGAAGTACTTTCGAACTTCAATCCAAGGCTCGACAGCTCCAAGGCCCATTCCACAATCCTCCCTGCTGCATCTGGATTATGCAGTATCCGCTGCAATGGGAGGCGGGTGACGATGGTGATCTCGTGTGCTTGGAAGTAATGACGCGGCTTCCTCGAGGCCATAAGGAGGCCGAAGAGCAGTTTCTGTACACCGGAGTACCTTAACCTAGCCCCCTGCAAGAGGGAGCTGACAAAGTAGACCGGGTGCTGCATCATCTTCTTCTTCTGCACCACATCACTTGATTGCACGGGCCCTATCCCGCCAGCGTCAGGCCCTGCCGGGGGCCTCGCCTTGCCGAGACTAGGCCTTTCCAGGGGGAGCCCTGGCTCGCCATCCGCCAGTCCTGCCGTCACCACTGTCCCTAAGTCAACCTCCCTCTGTGCCACTAGCGCGGCGCTGCACTTGATTCATTGCCGCTAGATACAGTAGCAGCGGCTCTTGTGGTTTAGGCGCAACTAGTATCGGCGTGGAGGAGAGGTATTTCTTCAAGTCCTGCAGCACTGCTTCAGCCTCTGGCGTCCACTCCATTGGGCCTGCCTTTTTCAAGATTTTGAAAAAGGGAAGGGCACGCTCGACAGACTTGGAGATGAATCTACTCATGGCGGCAACGCAGCCAGTGAGCCGACGCACATCCTTGATCCGCCTAGATGCCTCAATTTGCTCAATGGCCTTGATCTTGTCTGGATTTGCCTCAATCCCACGCTGTGACAGAAAGAAACCGAGAAGCTTGCTGGACGGGACGCCGAAGACACACTTCTCAGGGTTCAGCTTGAGGTTGATCTTGCGCGGATTTGCAAACGTCTCTTCCAAATCTTGGACAAGTGTCGCCTTGTCCTTGGTTTTGACCACTATGTCATCCATATAAGCTTCCATATTTCTATGTAGCTGGGGCTCAAAACCAATTTGGACTGCTCTTGCAAACATCGAGCCAGCACTCTTCAACCCGAAACGCATCTGTAAAAAGCAATACGTACCACATGGGGTGATGAATGATGTCTTCTCTTCATCTCCTCTCGTCATGAAAATTTGATGGTACCCTGTGTAGGCGTCGAGGAATGATAGCAGGTCACACCCGGCCGTGGAGTCAACAATATGGTCAATGCGCGGCAACAGGAAAGGGTCTTTTGGACAGGCCTTATTGATGTCCGTGTAATCAATACACATCCTCCACTTCCCGTTTACCTTGCGCACCACCACCGGATTGGCCAACCATGTCGGATGGAGTACTCCTCTCACCAAGCCAGCCGCTTCTAGCTTTCTGATCTCTTCTGTGATGAACTCTTGTCTTTCCAAAGCTTGCTTCCTGACCTTCTGCTTGACAGGCCGCGCATGAGGACAAATAGCAAGATGGTGCTCAATCACCTCCCTGGGAACGCCGGGGATGTCGGATGCTTGCCATGCAAACACATCGACATTTGCCCGCAGGAAAGTGATGAGCTCGCCTTCCTCTTTGCTATCGAGGGTGGAGCTTATGGTGAAAGCTCCTCCCATGCCGTCCTTCTTGATGGACACCTTCTTGGTCTTTGGTGGTGCAGCTCTGGATCTCTTACTCTTGCTGGTGGAGCTCTTTGGCACGTCCTCGACGGGGGCACAGCACTCCGAAGAGGTGCGCTTGCCGGAGTGGGTGCGAGAAGTCTCCCCGGTCTTCTTCCCTCCCGAGGCTTCAGCGGCAGGAGCAAGTGCCTTGGCGGTAGTTGCTGCAACTGCTTCCCGGTAGAGTTGGTCAGCGCAGATCAGCGCATCCTTCTTGTCAGAGGGGACGGTGATGATGTTCATCGGCCCAGGCATCTTCAGTGTGTTGTAGGCGTAATGTGACGCCGCCATGAACTTGGCTAGTGCCGGGCGGCCGAGAATCCCGTTGTAAGGCCAGGGGGTCTCAGCTACATCAAAGACAATCCTCTCCGTCCTGTAGTTCAACTCGCCTCCAAACGTCACGGGCAGCGTGACCTTGCCCTTCGGCTGGCTTCTTCCCTGGTTGACCCCTTGAAACGTGCCCGTCTCTTCGAGGCCTCCATCAGGAATCTGCAGCCTTTTGATCACAACAGGCAAGATCAAGTTCAGGCCGGCCCCGCCGTCAACTAGCATCTTTGTCACCTTGAGGTTGCGGATTGTTGGTGAAACCAACAACGGCAAACACCCGACCGCAGTTGTGCGATCAGGGTGGTCCTCGGTGTCAAAGATGATAGGCGTGCTGGACCACTTCAGTGGCTTCCGTGCATCGAGTGATGGCTCCACTGCTGTGATCTCACGCGCCCACTGCTTGAGCTGGCGGTGAGAGGTGTGCAGCGAGGCGCCACCGTCGACGCACATGGCCTCTGTAGCTTTCTGAAATGCGTGGTCGCCGGAATCGTCGTCCTCGCCATGATCATCATCTTCCTGCTTCTTGTCACGGCCCCGGGCGGGCCTCTCTTGCTGGTTATCCTTGCCGCGGCGGCCTCCCGGGCTACCACGCTTCTTGCCGGACCCTTCGGCACTGTCCTGGCCTTTCTCCTTGTTCCGCCTCTCGTACTCAGCTTTCTGCTTCTCAGCAAGCAGCTCAACTTGTCGGCAATTTTGGAGGTCGTGGCCCTTGGTGCGGTGGATCCTGCAATACTGCTTGTCGGAGCTTCCTGGCTTGTCGGTAGCCGCCAAGGCCCGGCAAGCGGCACACTCGGCAACTTCCTTGCTGGGGTCGCTTGTCTTGGCCCTCTTGGCAGCACTGGTGTTGTCGGATCCCTCGACGGCAAGCACAATATTGCCCTTGTGCTTTTTGTTACAGCGACGGCCCTTCTTCGTCGGGGCGGCGGTGTCGTCGTCTGTGGAGTCGGTTTTCGCACCGGCATCCTTGCCGGGGTACTTCCTCCCCTCTTCAGCTCGAGCACACCTATCGGACAGAACATAAAGTTCGGCCACATCTTTGACCTTGTTCATCGCCAGCTCTTCACGCATCTTGTGGTTACGCACATTCGGATGGAATGCGCTAATCACGGCGGCGGGGTGAACGTCTGGGATGTTGTATTGCACTCGGCTAAGCCTCTAGATGTACTTGTGCAGGTTTTCTCCTTCCTTCTGGGGGATGATATGCAGATCGCTTGCCTGGCCATGGGCTTGATGGCCTCCAGTGAAGGGGCCAACAAACTCATGGCACAGATCCGACCAAGAAGAAATGGAATCCACCGGCAAGTGCATCAACCATGACATGACGTTGGGCTTAAGTGCCAACGAGAAGTAATTGGCAAGCACCTTGTCATCGCGGGCTCCAGCAGCTTGCATCGCAATGGTGTAGATGCTGAGGAACTCTGACGGGTGAGTCTTGCCGTTGTACTTCTCGCCAACGTCGGGCTTGAACATGCGGTGGGAGGGCCACTGGAACTGCCGCAGCTCATGGGTAAAGGCTGGGCAACCCACCTCGTAAGGAAGGCCATCGTAGCCTCCCGATGCCGGGTGGTCCATAGTGGGTCCTGCCTGCCTATCTGACTGGTGGCGCACTGCTGCCTCATGAGCACTGCGTTGGATTTCCCCGAAGAGGAGAGGATGATGCAGCAAAGTAGCGTAAGTATTTCCCTCAGTTTTTGAGAACCAAGGTATCAATCCAGTAGGAGGCTACGCGCGAGTCCCTCGTACCTACACAAAACAATAGCTCAATGCAACCAACGCGATTAGGGGTTGTCAATCCCTTCATGGTCACTTACGAGAGTGAGATCTGATAGAGATGATAGATAATATTTTTGGTATTTTTGGTATAGAGATGCAAAGTGAAAAGTAAAAGGCAAAGTAAAAAAGCAAAGCAATAATAAAGTGATGGAGATTGATATGATGAGAATAGACCCGGGGGCCATAGATTTCACTAGTGGCTTCTCTCAAGAGCATAAGTATTCTACGGTGATTACTGTTGAGCAATTGACAAAATTGAGCATAGTTATGAGAATATCTAGGTATGATCATGTATATAGGCATCACGTCCGAGACAAGTAGATCGACTCCTGCCTGCATCTACTACTATTTCTCCACTCATCGACCGCTATCCAGCATGCATCTAGAGTATTAAGTTCAAGAAAACAGAGTAACGCCTTAAGCAACATGACATGATGTAGAGGGATAGTTTCATGCAATATGATAAAAACCCCATCTTGTTATCCTCGATGGCAACAATACAATATGTGCCTTGCTGCCCCTTCTGTCACTGGGAAAGGACACCGCAAGATTGAACCCAAAGCTAAGCACTTCTCCCATTGCAAGAAAAACCAATCTAGTAGGCCAAACCAAACTGATAATTCGAAGAGACTTGTAAAGATAACCAATCATACATAAAAAATTCAAAGAAGATTCAAATATTATTCATAGATAGACTTGATCATAAACCCACAATTCATCGGTCTCAACAAACACACCGTAAAAAGAAGATTACATCGAATAGATCTCCACAAGAGAGGGGGAGAACATTGTATTAAGATCCAAAAAGAGAGAAGAAGCCATCTAGATACTAACTATGGACCCGAAGGTCTGAGGTAAACTACTCACACTTCATCGGAGAGGCTATGATGATGTAGAAGCCCTCCGTGATGATGGCCCTCTCCGGCGGAGCTCCGGAACAGGCCCCAAGATGGGATCTCGTGGATACAGAAAGTTGCGGCGATGGAATTAGGTTTTTGGCTCCGTATCTGATCGTTTGGGGGTACGTAGGTATATATAGGAGGAAGGAGTACGTCGGTGGAGCTTCGAGGGGCCCACGAGGCAGGGGGCGTGCCCTCCACCCTCGTGACCGCCTCGTGGCTTTCTTGACGAAGGGTCCAAGTCTCCTGGGTCTTATCTGATGAGAAAATCACGTTCCCGAAGGTTTCATTCCGTTTGGACTCCGTTTGATATTCTGTTTCTCCGAAACACTAAAATAGGCAAAAAATAGCAATTCTGGGTGGGCCTCCGGTTAATAGGTTAGTCCCAAAAATAATATAAAAGTGGAAAATAAAGCCCAATATAGTCCAAAACAGTAGATAATATAGCATGGAGCAATAAAAAGTTATAGATACGTTGGAGACGTATCAGGCATCCCCAAGCTTAATTCTTGCTCGTCCTCGAGTAGGTAAATGCTAAAAAGAGAATTTTTGATGCGGAGTGCTACTTGGCATAATTTCAATGTAAATCTTCTAAATTGTGGTATGAATATTCAGATCCAAAAGATTCAAGACAAAAGTTCATATTGACATAAAAATAATAATACTTCAAGCATACTAACAAAGCAATTATGTCTTCTCAAAATAACATGGCCAAAGAAAGTTATCCCTACAAAATCATATAGTCTAGCTATGATCTATCTTCACCACACAAAGTATTTAAATCATGCACAACCCCGATGACAAGCCAAGCAATTGTTTCATACTTTTGACATTTTCAAAACTTTTTCGATCTTCACGCAATACATGAGCGTGAGCCATGGATATAGCACTATATGTGGAATAGAATGGTGGTTGTGGAGAATACAAAAGAGGGGAAGGTAGTCTCACATCAACTAGGCATATCAACGGGCTATGGAGATGCCCATCGATAGATATCAATGTGAGTGAGTAGGGACTGCCATGCAACGGATGCACTAGAGCTATAAGTATATGAAAGCTCAACAAAAGAAACTAAGTGGGTGTGCATCCAACTCACTTGCTCATGAATACCTAGGGCATTTTGAGGAAGCCCGTCATTGGAATATACAAGCCAAGTTCTATAATGAAAAATTCCCACTAGTATATGAAAGTGACAAAATGAGAGACTCTCTATCATGAAGATCATGGTGCTACTTTGAAGCACAAGTGTGGTAAAAGGATAGTAACATTGTCCCTTCTTTCTTTTTCTCTCATTTTTTATTTGGGCCTTTTTTATGGCCTTTTTCTTTTTTTTCGTCCGGAGTCTCATCCCGACTTGTGGGGGAATCATAGTCTCCATCATCCTTTCCTCACTTGGGACAATGCTCTAAATGATGATCATCACACTTTTTATTTTTCTTACAACTCAACAATTACAACTCGATTCTTAGAACAAAATATGACTCTATATGAATGCCTCCGGCGGTGTACCGGGATATGCAATGAATCAAGAGTAACATGTATGAAAGAATTATGAATGGTGGCTTTGCCACAAATACAATGTCAACTACACACTACTAGGGAAACCCTTATACACAGAATCTTAGCAGCAGCGTGGTTTAAAAACAGACGCTACTGCTAATTAGCAGTAGCGAGCTTCAGAAAACAGCGCTACTAATATCTAAGTAGCAGTAGCGCTCTAGGTGAAAATAGCGCTACTACTATAATTGCCACGGTGTTGCCTCTAGGCTACATATAGTAGTAGCGCCCTTCCCACGGACGCGCTACTACTAAAGTACTTAGTAGCACCGTTTTTCTTCAAAACTCGCTACTGCTAAGTATCACCGCAACTAATTAAGTTTAGTCCCATACTGCTAAGCGAACAAGGTGTTTACCACCTTAAATATGTTACTTCTCAACCTATCTCGAGCACTTGGTCTTCATTGAACCATATGTGTATGATTTGTGGCTGCAATATGAATCCTCGCCTGTAGGGCTACAGGTACAGTGAGGATTCATGTTGACTATTTAGATTCTACACAAAAAGATCAATGATGACCAATGTATATTTTTGATGTTTTTACATTGCTTCGACTTATAGCATTTTTTCAGGACAAAGCGTTACTGATATTGGGATAAACAAAAGAAATAACTACTTCCATTAGCAGTAGCGTTTTTCACTAAAACGCGCTATAGATAAGTTAGCTATAGCGCGTTTTCCTTATGAGCGCTACTGCTAGTTCGACTTAACCACCCCCCCCCCCCCCGGCTCAAAATTTCGCTAAGTCCTCCTTTCCCCCCTCCCGGCATGTTCCCCTACTCCTGTCGCCGCCGCCCGAGCCCGAGCCTGCCCTCACCGCCGTCGCCCGAGCCTGCCCTCAACCTCACCGCCGCCGCTCTCGACCACACCGCCGCCGCCGCCCTCGACCTCACCGCCGCCACCCGAGCCCGCCCAGGACCGCCGCCTCCCGATCCCGAGCCCGCCCTCGCCGCCCCTACCTCCGTCGCCGAGCACCTCCCCGCCACCGTATCTCCCTCTGTAAGCCCCCCACCCCTCCCCCACCCCCTCTCTCTTTGCTTAGTTAGTAGATGATTTTAGTAGTAGTAGATGTTAATTTAGGGTTCATAGATAATGATTTTTAGTAGTAGTGGATATTATTTAGTAGTAGTGATGGTAAACTAGTTGTATAATTAGCAGTAGTAGATGTTAATTAGTAGTAGATGTAGTAGTAGATGTTAATTAGTAGTATTAGATGTACTAGTTTCTTTCTATTTATAGTAAGTTTATATTTAGTAAGAACGAGTTGAATTAATAGAACTAGTTTAGTTTTAGTTGAACTAGTTTAGTAAGTAAATTAATAACTAGTTGAACTACTTTATTTTTAGAAAGAACTAGTTTTTTTCTATTTATAGTAAGTTTATATTTAGTAAGAACTAGTTGAATTAATAGAACTAGTTGAACATGTCATATTTGTTGTTATTTTTTAGTTTAAGCAATTATTTCATGTTTTGGTTACACCTCCGAGTGGCCTATGTTTTGCCGGAGTGTTGATTAATTTCCATTCCGGCAAATTTCAGGCTCTCGATATGTCCTTTTTTTAGCAAAGGTCATGCCGGATTTTTCCGTGAATTCTGGCATGACTTGTGCTAAAATATGTACAAGTTTAATCTTTGAATTGTGAACACAGTAAATGTCGTACTCGGACGACGACAGTCTCCCGGGGGAGTGCAGCTGGTGCCACGACGATCGAGGTATGTGCGACAGGTTCGTTGAGCTGGATGAAGATCGGCGCTTCAGCATTAAGCTCGAGGAGACCTTCGATGTTGAAACAGTACGCAACAACCACAAGTGTTTTTTTCATAATTAAGCATGACTTCAACTATTTCAACGTCTAATTTTCATCTTTTACAATTCGACTAGCTTATCCCATGCCATGCAAGACGCTATGTCTTGGAGAGGATGGCTTTTGAAGACCATGAAAATTTTGAAACAAAGAAAATATGCCTAAGGACCCATCATGATATCGATTTTGAAGTAAATATGTACAATTCTCAGAGCATAACCCATTTTGGTTGCCAAAATTGGGAAGCACTTTGCAAAATGTATGGTTTTTATGAGGGTATGATTGTCACCATGGATCTTGGTAATCCTGACATCGAGCAAGACAATATGGACATTTGGGTCCTTGTTGATACGCTTCCGATTCTACCGCAATGTGAGTTTCTCAAACATAGTTATTAACTAATTTATATTGTTTATTTCAAAATAGTTGACAGCTTATTTCCATTGACAGCTTATTTTGAATCTTCAAAGAATGTGCAGAAGATGGTAGACAAAACCCACTACACTGATGGCTCCGAATTAACTTATAAGGAGAAAAGTCATCTGATTGCTTATTGTAATTTTCTTGAGAATTACAATACATATTATCGAACTCCTCCAAATTATGGTGAATACGTGCCACTAGTGCACGTGCTGAACCACGGTAACTCCTATGGAGATACCCTGGTAAGATTTTTTACTATTACGACATCCGTGCATCTTTTGCATACTTCTAAAACTAGTACATCATTGCTAACTACGAAGTTATTACTATGTTTTTCAATAGGAAATCCCGATGGATTGTGTGCCTCATCTGATGTATCAGAATGGTCGCCTTGTAGTTATGAACATACAGCCAGGTCAATCTAAGGAGCTCACCTGTGCATATCAGATTTCTAAAACCGGTGAACACATGCTAATCAAAGAATGGAAAAAATGTTTGGACATTCGCAAGGAGGTTCTTGGAAGTAACATTAAGCGAAAGGCCAGAATTGGAGACGGGATAATCTCCATTCTCCATAATGGAGAGTCAGGGGCTATCTTGTTTTTTGCTATTTTACCTTAGAGAATATAGTAGGTCCTAAGAGAATGTAGTAGGTCCTATGAGGTACAATATGTTTATTATGTGATACAATGTGTTAGAGTTGATGATGAGGAGTACTTGTGATTATGACTAGTGAGCAATTTGCTATGTAATGTCTCATTGATGAAAATGATGATCTTGAGGAGGTGTTATATGACAATGATGTATTATGATGATAAGTTGTTAATGATATGATGATGATGATAATGATGATGATGATGATATTTATTATATCATTGGGTGAAAGAACCGTGGATTAGTTTCAAGTGGATGTCCATCCACTTGAAACTAGTCCACGGTTCTTTCACCCCGTGATGTAATAACTCATTATGATGTAAAAACAATTTCTAAATTCCTGTTGTATGAAAACTTGTGTAAAGGTGTACGAATACAACATGAAATAAAAAAGAAATAAAATACGAAATAATAGTAGCAGCGCGGGCAGGGAGAAGCGCTACTACTAATTACCAGTAGCGCTCCTCCGGGAAGTCGCTACTACTAAGTCGATTTAGCAGTAGCGTGGGCGGAGGCACGCTACTGCTATACGTTAGTTGTAGCACCATATCAGTAGCGCATCGCCCCGCGCTACTGATAGGCCTAAAACCCGCGCTGCTGCTAGGCTTTTCCCTAGTAGTGACATGATCATGCTAAGCAATATGACAATGATGGAGCGTGTCATAATAAACGGAACGGTGGAAAGTTGCATGGCAATATATCTCGGAATGGCTATGGAAATGCCATGATAGGTAGGTATGGTGGCTGTTTTGAGGAAGGTATATGGTGGGTGTATGATACCGGTGAAAGGTGCGCGTTATTAGAGAGGCTAGCAATGGTGGAAGGATGGGAAAAGTACGTATAATCCATGGACTCAACATTAGTCATAAAGAACTCATATACTTATTGCAAAAATCTAGAAGTTATCAAAGAAAAGTATTACGCACATGCTCCTAGGGGATAGATTGGTAGGAAAAGACCATCGCTCGTCCCCGACCGCCACTCATAAGGAAGACAATCAATAAAAAAATCATGCTCCGACTTCATCACATAATGGTTCACCATACATGCATGCTACGGGAATCACAAACTTTAACACAAGTATTTCTCAAATTCACAACTACTCAACTAGCATGACTCTAATATCACCATCTTCATATCTCAAAACAATTATCAAGCATCAATATTTTCTTAGTATTCAACGCACTCAAAAGAAAATTTTACAAATCTTGAATACCAATCATATTATTATTAAGCAAATTACCATGCTATTAAAGACTCTCAAAATAATCTAAGTGAAGCATGAGAGATCAATAGTTTCTATAAAACAAATCCACCACCGTGCTCTAAAAGATCTAAGTGAAGCACATAGAGCAAAACTATAAAGCTCAAAAGATATAAGTGAAGCACATAGAGCAAAACTATATAGCTCAAAAGATATAAGTGAAGCACATAGAGTATTCTATCAAATTCCAATTCATGTATGGCTCTCTCAAAAGGTGTGTACAGCAAGGATGATTATGGTAAACTAACAAAAAAAGACACAAATAACACAAGACGCTCCAAGCAAAACACATATCATGTGGTGAATAAAAATATAGCTCCAAGTAAAATTACCGATGGAAGTAGACGAAAGAGGGGATGCCTTCCGGGGCATCCCCAAGCTTTGACTTTTTGGTGTCCTAGGATTATATTGGGGGTGCCATGGGCATCCCCAAGCTTAGGCTCTTGCCACTTCTTGTTCCATAATACATCAAAATATTTCACCCAAAACTTGAAAACTTCACAACACAAAACTCAATAGAAATCTCGTGAGCTCCGTTAGCGAAAGAAAACAAAAGACCACTTCAAGGTACTGTAATTAACTCATTCTTTATTTATATTGGTGTTAAACCTACTGTATTACAACTTCTCTATGGATTATAAACTATTTTACTAGCCATAGATTCATCAAAATAAGCAAACAACACACGAAAAACAGAATCTGTCAAAAACAGAACAGTCTGTAGTAATCTGTAACTAGCGCAAACTTCTGGAACTCCAAAAAATCTACCAAAATAGGACGACCTAGACAATTTGTTTATTAATCAGAAGCAATTGGAATCAGTATTTTATCACGTTCTGGTATTTTTAACAATTGTTTTCGTGAACAGAAAGTTTCTGGAAATTACAGCAAGATCAAATAACTATCATCCAAGAAGATCCTATAGATTTAACTTGGCACAAACACTAATTAAAACATAAAACCACATCTAAACAGAAGGTAGATGGATTATTTATTCCTAAACAGAAGAAAAAACTAAAAAAATAAAAATAAAATTGGGTTGCCTCCCAACAAGCGCTATCGTTTAACGCCCCTAGCTAGGCATAAAAGCGAGGATAGATCTAGGTAGTGCCGTAGTAATAAGATAGATCGGTGAAACTCATTTCATATTCTCTACGTTCGGCAGCAAGTTTTCTTTGAGGCAAGCAAAAGTAATCAAAAGGGCTAAATTTAATAGGACAAAAGTCCCCAAGATCAATTTTAGGAGGTATAGGTTCCTTTTTCGGCCCTTCGTATTGCACAACCAATTCATCATTATAAGCATTCTTTTGACAGAACCTTGTGATCCTAAACTCAAGAGAGCATCCTAGCTCATTATTTCGAATAGCCAAATCATCATTAAGTTCAGAGATTCTATCAATTAAAATATTGGTAGGCACTTTTTTTCTAAGGTTTTCATTGAAAGCAACATAGTCAAGAGATTGAAAACGCATTATTTCTTCTTGATCAAAGAGGATATATTCTATAGGAGGACGGGCGGCGTCCACTCTATAATGTGCAAAGATTTCTTTAGCCTCTTTTATTATAAATCTGAATTCATGAACCAAAAAGATAGTAGCGGCACGCTTAACAGAAGAATGCTCGATATTAGAAAATTCTAGGAAAATTCTTTGTAAAGAAGGGTGCATATGCATAAATTGCCTTTCAAGTTCAACAATAAGCATGGCAATAGCGCTCGCAAGACTACTAGTTCTATGGAGAATAGAACCGCCCATAGAGGGCAAAGCACCGGCACAAGTAAAGAAATCTTGAATAACTCCTTTTCCAATAATATTACCACTACCGATTCGAAATCTTTTTGTATGATAGGTAGGGTTTTTTCAGCAGGAGCATCAGAATTTTCTATGATATTATTATCGCCCATATCGGCGATAACTTCCCCAATTTCAGACATAGCGACAAACAAGCAATTCAACACACGAGCAAACAAAAGGCAAGCGAAAAAAAGACAAACGGAAAAGAGAGGGCGAATAAAGTGGCAAGGGTGAAGTGGGGGAGAGGAAAACGAGAGGCAAATGGCAAATAATATAGTGCGAGAGATAGGGATTGTGATGGGTATTTGGTATGTTGACTTTTGTGCAGACTTCCCGGCAACGGCGCCAGAAATGGCTCATTGACGGGAGTCCAAATCTTGACTTGACCTTGCATAAGCCTCCCCGGCAACCGTGCCAGAAATTCTTCTTGCTACCTCTTGAGCACTGCGTTGGATTTTCCCGAAGAGGAGAGGATGATGCAGCAAAGTAGCGTAAGTATTTCCCTCAGTTTTTGAGAACCAAGGTATCAATCCAGTAGGAGGCTACGCGCGAGTCCCTCGTACCTACACAAAACAATAGCTCAACGCAACCAACGCGATTAGGGGTTGTCAATCCCTTCATGGTCACTTATGAGAGTGAGATCTGATAGAGATGATAGATAATATTTTTGGTATTTTTGGTATAGAGATGCAAAGTGAAAAGTAAAAGGCAAAGTATAAAAGCAAAGCAATAATAAAGTGATGGAGATTGATATGATGAGAATAGACCCGGGGGCCATAGATTTCACTAGTGGCTTCTCTCAAGAGCATAAGTATTCTACGGTGGGTGAACAAATTACTGTTGAGCAATTGACAAAATTGAGCATAGTTATGAGAATATCTAGGCATGATCATGTATATAGGCATCACGTCCGAGACAAGTAGACCGACTCCTGCCTGCATCTACTTCTATTACTCCACTCATCGACCGCTATCCAGCATGCATCTAGAATATTAAGTTCAAGAAAACAGAGTAACGCCTTAAGCAACATGACATGATGTAGAGGGATAGTTTCATGCAATATGATAAGAACCCCATCTTGTTTTCCTCGATGTCAACAATACAATACGTGCCTTGCTACCCCTTCTGTCACTGGGAAAGGACACCGCAAGATTGAACCCAAAGCTAAGCACTTCTCCCATTACAAGAAAAACCAATCTAGTAGGCCAAACCAAACTGATAATTCGAAGAGACTTGTAAAGATAACCAATCATACATAAAAGAATTCAGAGAAGATTCAAATATTATTCATAGATAGACTTGATCATAAACCCACAATTCATCGGTCTCAACAAACACACCGTAAAAAGAAGATTACATCGAATAGATCTCCACAAGAGAGGGGGAGAACATTGTATTGAGATCCAAAAAGAGAGAAGAAGCCATCTAGCTACTAACTATGGACCCGAAGGTCTGAGGTAAACTACTCACACTTCATCGGAGAGGCTATGATGATGTAGAAGCCCTCTGTCGGGTGGTGGGTGCGACATATGCCAATGGGTGGCTTATCTTTGTGGGAACCAGTAAGACATCGCCGGTGCCTGGAAGCGGGATGAGGCGAAGACATGCACGCCGGCGGATCTTACCCAGCTTCGGGGCTCTCCGAGGAGATAACACCCCTACTGCTGCTCTGCGGGGTCTCTTCATGCTCACTCGATGAATCAAGTAGCTACACAACGCTCCTTGAGCTGTTTTTGGGGGGAGGAGGAAGAAAGGGCACGGCTAGCCTGCTTCTTCTCCTTGCGTGGTGTCTAGAACTAGCAGGGGGTCCAACCCTTTGCATGGGTGCTCCGGGGGGTTTATATAGGCCTACCCCCCGGGGGTACAATGGTAATCCGGCTGGGCGCGGGGCCTAGCCGTCTGTGACTGTGCTCGCCGGCTTCTGCGCCGGCTGCTGGGGCCCGCCGACTGGTGGGTCCCGCCGGCTGCCCGCTCCTTGGTCGACAGGCAGGCCCCACTGCCCAGGGCTTGGTCGGCGGCTGGTCACTGTGGCTTTATCTTGTTGATGTGAGCTTCATCGTGGTAAGCGCGGCTACAGTACCGCCGCCTGTCGGGTGATCGCTGTAGCCTTACCGCGTCTTGTCTCCTTAATGGGGCGTCTTCCTCGAGGGAGGCGGCAAGCCGGCTGCGGGGAGCCGGCTCTGTCTTGGGCCGACTAGTTGGAGGCGTGGCCGCCTTCGGGCGTCTCTCTGCTCGAAGGGGCCCACCGTCGATGGGCCAAGCTGGCGGCCCGTCGTGGGTGATGCCAGAGTCAGCATGGCAACAGTGCTGCGCCGGACGGGTCACGCCTACCCCGTACGGCGCGCTGTGCCAGGCGTGCTCCGGGATCCGGGGTGGCAGGCTTTACTGTATCCACGCCCCGTCGCACCGCCGTTAGGTGGGTGCAAACTTTGTGGGTACGGTCTTGACCGCTTTATGGGGAGCCGCCTTCTCGGAGTCGGCCTTCTCATGGCCGGCTTCTTGGAATCGGCCTTCTCATGAGGGCTAAAGTCGGACCGCCTTCCGAACGCCGGCCTGGGCTGCAGCCAGCTAGGAGAAGGCGGCCCCATGTCTTGGATTCTTGAGAGCCGGGCGGGCTCGTAAGTTTTTTCAGAAGGGCCAGGGGGAGCTGGCTAGGCTACCCATGGCTATTTACTCCGACAGTAGTCCCCGAAGCTGATCGAGCTTCGAGGCGATCGGGGGGGCGAGGAGCTTGGTCAGCTTCCCATCCTGAAGAGCCGGCCTTGCGGGCGCATGCCGACTTCAGAGAGCTCTGCGTCTTACAGGCGGAAGGAGGGGGGACCTGCGTGCTGACCACGGGCCCCCTCCGCGGCCACGTGGCAGCGGGATCCTACGAGCGCACGCGCGCGACGGGATGCCGCCGCAGGCCCGGGCCCGCCACTTGCGAGTCTTGGTCCGAGCGCGGATCTTCCATGGCCCATAGGGGCCGCTCGCCTTCTCGGGGCAGTTTTGATTCGCCGTTAAGACTCGATAATCGCGGGACGCGGGGAGTGGGCACGATCGATCCCCACGCCTCCCCACGCCGCGCCTCCTCGGCTCCGCCACGTGAGCCTATAAGTTGGGGGAGGAGGGAGAGCGACGGAGGTTCGCACGCTCCCTCCCGCTCCGTCCCTCCTAACCCTCGTCTTCTTCCTTTCGCTGCCGCCGCAGCTTCCCGTCTCAGCGCCATCGCGTCTCCACGCCACCTCGCTCCCATGGTGTTGTCAGGCTCCTGGGACGGCTCCAACGTCCATGAAGACCACATGGAGTTCCTTCGCCAGACCCGGCGCCTGCCCGGCGCCGACCGCGTACAGGTCCGCCTGGCGCCCGCGAGGGAGATCTCGCCGGCGCCGGAGGAGGGCGAGCGGGTCGTCTTCCGCTCGCACTGCCTGCGCGGCTTCGGCCTCCCGGCGAGCGGGTTTCTGCGCTCCTTCCTCGACTTCTACAACCTCCAGCCGCATCACCTCACGCCCAATGCGGTGATGCTGCTGTCGGCCTTCGTCTCCCTCTGCGAAGGCTTCTTGGGGCTGCTCCCCACGCTGGAGCTCTGGGGAGAGTTCTTCCAGAGCAAGCTCGGCACAGTCGTCGCCGGCGTGCCCGCCCCCTGCGGAGCCTTCATCGCCATGAGGAGGGCGAGCGAGAACAATCCGTTCCCGCCCATCCCCCTGATCCAGTCGGTAAAGGTCTGGCAGAGATCTTATTTCTATGTGAAGAACGTCGCCGAGCAAGAAGACTACATCAACCTGCCGGCTTACGTAGCCGGCCCGCCGGCTGGGAGGCAGCCCTCGTGGAGCTTCCGGTCCCGGTCGTTGTCTCCGGCCGGGAACGCCGCCATCTCCCGGCTTCGGGTGCTGATTCAGTCGGAAGGCTTGCGCGGGGCCGACTTGGTGGCCGCCTTCGTGGAGCGCCGGATCCTTCCTCTCCAAAGCCGGCCCCACATGATGTGTCAGATGAGCGGCCGCTTCGACCCAAGCCGGCTGAGCACATGGGAGATGCCCCACGCGGAGGTGGCGCTCATGGTCAATTATATTGCCAACTGCAAGCTCGGCGGGGACTGGCAATACGGCAAGGCGCCGTATTCTCGCGCCAATCCTCCACCCGTGGTAAGTTTCTCTCTTTATCTTCTTTTTTGTCGTCAGCCGGCTTCGTGACGGCCGGCTTCTGACCAGTCGGTTCTTTGAGCAGAACCCTCTTCTTGCGCCGCCGGCCGGGGTGGCAGGGATTGAACGCCAGTACGCCCCCGACCGCACGGTGGATGACGTTGACGACCCGGACTTGGGGGCGGCCGCCATGGAAGACGCCGTCGTGGGGGACAGTGCCGAGCCCGGAGGCTCAAGGTTCACCGCGAGCTTCGAGGACTGGCCGGACGACTTCGAAGCCGAAGTCGCTCCGCGTCGCCAGCCGGCGGCCGACCAACAGGGCGCGGGCTCGTCTGTCGCGCCGGCTGCCGGCGGCGCGCAGAAGCGCCGGGCCGCTCTAGGCCTCTTCGGCAGTCGGCCGAAGAAGTCCAAGCCTTCCGCCGCGGCGACAAAGCGAGATGAGGCGGCCGCGAAGGCGGCCCGCTTCCGCAAGGCTGTGAAACAGCCCCAGGCGGTCTCGGCGTAAGTCTTCAATTACCTTGCCGCATTCTCGTTATTGTTCTCTTTTTCTTCGAATGTCTTCTTAACTTTTCCTCGCTTGCTGGACAGGGCGCCGCTTTCCCTTGAGCGGGGCCCGGGCGGCTCCGTCGTGGGGCCGGCTGGAGGGTCTTCGAGCTCCCGCCGCGTGGACCCCCGCGCCGATCTTAGGGAGGCCACAGAGCGGAACGCCCGCGAAGCGCGGGAGGAGCGCGAGGCGGCGGAGAAGGCGGCCGCCCAGGCGGCGAAGGAGCAGGCCGAAGCGGTAGCCAAGGCCCAGAGGGAGGCGGCTACCGCGGAGACGGAGGCGGAAAGCTCGCGCAGCCAGCCTCCGCTGCTCGCCGTTCCTCTCCGAGCCGTAGCCCCCGACACCCCGTTGCCCTTGGCGGAGGAGATCATCCAAGACCCGCCGCTGTTGGAGAGGGAGGAGGACCCCGTGGCCTTGGCGGGGAGAGCGCCGCCTGCGGCGCCAACCGGAGCGGGCCAAGGCGGTCAATCGTCAGCGGCGCCAGAGGAGCCGGCCGGAGGTAAGCCGGAGAGCAGAGCCGGCCTCGAGGTGCAGCTGGCGACGGGCCGGCGTGCTGGGGGAGGCGCCGCTCCGCCGGAGTTGCGCCGAGCCGCGGGCGCAGGCCAGCCGGCGGGAGATCTGGAGGCGGCCAGCACCGCCGTGTCCGAGTGGACTCCCAGCGGGGGGACTGGCGAGCTGGATGCGGCGGCTCAAGGGGTCCGGAGCCGGCTACAAGCTCAAGCCGCCCTGCTGCAACAGCTCAACCAAGAGTTCTTGTCAACGCGAACCACTATCCGGGTGAGTCCTTCGCTCTTGGCTGCTTTGCTTTCTTGATTTCTTCCGTGGGGGCGCGTCAGCGCACCCACTGGGTGTAGTCCCCGAGATTCGGGCCGACTGCTGCGCAGTTGGGTCGGATCTTTCTCGACGGCTATCTTACTTTGCTTTTTTCTGAATTTTCAGGAATACCACAACCTTCGTGCTGCCGCCTTCGACTCCCAGGCTCGAGAGTTGAGCCGGCGGACCGACGACCTGGCCGACAGCCGAAGTAAGTACTTGGTTTTGTCTGTCTCCTGTGGGGGCGCGTCAGCGCACCCACTGGGTGTAGTCCCCGAGATTCGGGCCGACTGCTGCGCAGTCGGGTCGGATCTTTCTTGACGACTCTTTTCTTATTGATTTTTCTTTTTCTTTGTCTTCAGGGGCCAACGCCGACTTGAGGAAGGAGCTTGGCGAAGCGAAGGCCGCCCTTTACACCAAAGAGGCCGAGTGCGCTGCCTTGGTCCAGGAACGGGATCGCCTGGCCAAGAAGCTGGCCGACCAAGAGGAAAGCCACAAAGCGGCCCTGCAGGCGGTGCGGGAAAGTGAAGCCACCTTGCTGGCGGAGTATGAGATGGAGACGGCGAGCTGGTCTGAGACCCGGCGAGCCCTGGACGAAGGCTTTGGCCGGATCGAGGACTTGATCGACGGTAAGTTGCCTTCCTCGGCCCTTCTCCTGCCCCTTGCCGCCTGGGTCTTTTGACTTATCTTGAGCTGTTGCTTGTTGTTTCTTGCAGATTACTTCCCGGGCTACTCCGCCTTCACCGCCCAAAGCATTGAGGCCCATCGCGAGGCGCACCGGCAAGCGGGGGCTGACATCGTGCCGGATGCAAACCGGACCCTTGAGGAGCAGCTCCTGGCTGTCCAGGCACGGTTGCAGCCAGCTCATCGGATGCTTCACCGGCTCCAATGTGCCGGGGCGCAAGTGCTGGCCGCCCTCTGGCCCGGCGAGACGATCCCCCGCACTCCAAGCCGAACTGCCGACTGGCTGGAGGTCGCAGTTGGTCGCTTTGAGGCTTGGAAAGCGTTAGCGGCCCGCCTCGGAGCCGGGCGGGTGTTGGAATTCGTTCGGGCTTGGTACCCAGGGATGAGCCTGGACCAGCTGCGCACTTGGCGGATGGAGGCCGATGCGGAGCTGGAGGCGGTGAGGCCGGCTATCACCCAACGGGCTTCGACGATCACCGAGTGCACTGACATCAGCGTTTTCGCACCCGAAATCGATGATGACGGTGTCGCTCAGCCGGAGGAGTGGTTCGGGCTGAACCCGGCGGTGGGCGAGGACTCGGCGGAGGAGATTGCCTCCAGCGACGAGGGTGAAGAAGACGAAGACGAGGACGGCGGAGACGTCGAGCCGGCTGGTGGAACAACCAGCCGACCTCAGGACGACCGTGCCTCCAGCAACGAGGCACGTGGAAGCGCGCCCTCTGCGGGAGGCGGCGACCAAGCCGAAGTTCGTCAGCCGGCCGCTCCTTCAGCCGGCACGACCGTCTCCGCCAACCAGTCTGGCTTGTCGGCCGCTCCGCCAGCTTGACCTGCCGTCTTTATCTTTCGTGCTTTGTTGTCTTTGAACAATCTTTGTTAAGTTTTCGCAGTTCCACCCACTGGGGTGTATCCAAACTATGTTGAATGCTGGCCTCTTGGAGGTCTTTTTTATGTAAATATTATCATGTGCATGTTTGGTTTCCATTCGCGTATGCTTGTTTATCCTTAGGCTTTTTCCTTTGCCGCCTTCCCTCTTTGGGGAGGCAAGTACTTGAGCTTTCTTGGATTAAAGTAAAGTGAATGGAAACCGGCCGGCCGGCTACTCTGGTAGCCAGTCGGTGGTGTGAGAAAAACCGGCTTTTGTTATATTAGTCCGTTAGTCCCTAGCCGTTTTTCGTGTGGGCGGTCGTTCCTACCTTTAACTCTTGCCAGCCGGACAGCCGGTTCTTCGAACTGCGACTTTTGGCAAGAGAAGGCTTGAGAGCCGGCACACTACTTGTCTGACTGCGGGTAGGACTTCTAACATAACTTCAGTCGGCCAGTCCCCGAGCCGACTAGTCGAACTCGGTGCCGGACGGAATAAGTAAATGATACGACAAGGTCATAAGCATGATACTTTTCATTCATAAATAAGGGATGGCAGTCCCCGAGCCCTCCTCGGGGAGCCTATTGTCTTGTACTTAATACAAAAGTTAGCGTGATACATACTGCCTTTCAACTGTAAAATCTTCGAAGGAGGTTGGCGTTCCATGGCCGTTCCGACTCCTTGCCGGAGTCGTCTCTCTTGCGTGCCTTCGGCTTCTGTGCGTCGATCAGGTAGTAGGAGTCGTTGCCTAGAGCTCTGCTGATGACGAAAGGGCCTTCCCAAGGGGCTGAGAGCTTGTGCTGGCCGGCTGTTCGCTGGATCAGCCGGAGCACAAGGTCGCCCTCTTGGAAAGATCTTGGCCTGACCTTCCGGCTGTGGTAGCGGCGCAAACCCTGCTGGTAAATTGCAGACCGGCTGAGGGCTAACAGCCGGCTTTCTTCCAGCAGGTCGACGCCGTCTTCTCGTGCTTCCTTGGCCTCCGCTTCCGTGTACATGGTTACTCGAGGCGAGTCGAATTCGATGTCAGTTGGGATGACCGCCTCGGCACCATACACAAGGAAGAAAGGGGTGAAGCCGGTTGACTTGTTTGGTGTAGTGCGCAGACTCCAGAGGACAGCCGGCAGCTCATCGAGCCAACAGCCGGCTGAGCGCTCCAGAGGTACAACCAGTCGGGGCTTGATGCCGGAGAGGATGAGGCCGTTGGCTCGCTCGACCTGGCCGTTTGACTGCGGGTGGGCGACGGATGCTAAGTCCAGCCGGATACCTTGGGCTGCGCAGAAACGTGCCAAGGCTCCTTTGGCGAAATTCGTGCCATTGTCGGTGATGATGCTGTGCGGCACGCCGTACCGAGTTGTTATGTCCGCGATGAACGTCACGGCAGTCGGCCCATTCAGCTTCTTGATCGGCTTTGCCTCAACCCACTTGGTGAATTTGTCCACGGCGACGAGCAAATGCGTCATGCCGCCGCGCGCCGTCTTGAATGGGCCCACCATGTCCAGTCCCCAAACGGCAAAGGGCCAAGTGAGGGGAATGGTCTTGAGTGCCGAAGCCGGCATGTGTTGCTTGGAGCTGAAGAGCTGGCATCCCTTGCAATGCTTGACTAATTCTTTGGCGTCATCCAAAGCAGTCGGCCAGAAGAAACCATGGCGGAAGGCTTTGGCGACAAGTGATCTTGAGGCCGCATGGTGGCCGCATTCTCCTTGGTGAATGTCTATGAGGATTGCAATGCCCTTCTCTTGCTCGACGCACCGTTGGAGGATTCTAGTGACGCTGCGCTTGAGTAGTTCTCTGTTGACGATTGTGTACGCTCCGGCTCGACGCTGGACTTGTCTTGCTTCTGTTTCGTCAGCCGGCAGGTCTTGGTTTACTAGGAAGTTGAGGATGGACTGAGCCCATGATGGAGCCGCGACTTCTTCTACTGCCAAAGTGGCTACTGCCACCAGGGTGGGCGGGCTGGGCGGTGAGGTGTTGGAGTCGGCCGCCAGCTGTGGTGCTGGTGCAGTCCCCGGGCCGGCTACCGCAGTCCCTGAGCCGGTCGTGGCAGTCCTCAAGCCGGCTGCCGAAGTCCTCGAGCCGGCTGCCGAAGTCCCCGAGCCGGCTGCCAAAGTCCCCGAGCCAGCTGCCGAAGCCGCGGGGCCGGCTACGGGGGGCTTGGGGTCGGCTACTTGATTCTTCGAGCCGGACCCGGCCGCACCGGGGTCGGGCGGCACGAAGATGGAATCGGATTCCGGAGACGGCTTGATAGACGGCTTGAGGAGGCGTTGTAGAGCGACGCCAGTTGGAATTGCTTGCCGAGTGGAGCCTATTCGAGCCAGGGCATCGGCTGGCTCGTTGTCGGCTCGTGGTACATGGAGGAACTCGCATCCTTCAAAGTATCCACTGAGTTGTTGGACCAGGAAACGGTAGCTCGCCATATTCGCGTCCTTGGCGTCCCAGTCGCCGGATGATTGCTGGACTACCAGGTCCGAGTCGCCATAACATAGGATCCGGCAAATGCCAAGTTCTTTGGCAAGCCGGAGCCCATGTATGAGCGCCTCGTACTCGGCCACATTGTTGGAGGCGGCAAAGTGGATCTGTAGCGTGTATCTGAGCTTGTCGCCTTTGGGAGAGGTAAGAACGATGCCGGCTCCCAAGCCGGTGCGCATCTTGGACCCGTCGAAGTGCATGCGCCAATGGGTGGAGTCGGGAGCCGGCGGCAGGTACTGGGTCTCGGCCCAGTCGACGAGGAAGTCGGCCAGTGCTTGGGACTTGATGGCAGTGCGGGGCTGGTAGAAGATCGTGTAGGGGGCCAGCTCGATGGCCCATTTCGCCACCCGGCCGGATGCATCCCGGCTGCCTATGATCTCGGCTAGCGGGGCAGTGCATACGACCGTGACGGGATGCTCTTGAAAGTAGGGCTTCAGCTTCTTGGCGGTGAAGTACACGCCGTAACACATCTTTTGGTAGTGCGGGTAGTTCTGCTTTGAGGCGGACAGCACCTCGCTCAAATAATACACCGGCCTCTGGACCGGCTGGGCTCGGCCTTCTTCCGGGCGCTGGACTACGATGACGGTGCTGACCACCCGGTTGGTTGCAACGATGTAAAGGAGCATGGGCTCTTTCTCAGTCGGCGCCGCGAGGACAGGCGGCGTGGCCAGCATCTTCTTCAGCTCGTGAAAAGCTTGGTCGGCCTGGTCGTTCCACTTGAAGTGAGTACTCTTCTTCATGAGGCGGTAGAGAGGGAGAGCTTTCTCTCCGAGCCGGCTCATGAAGCGGTTCAAGGAGGCCAAGCACCCGGTGAACTTCTGGATGTCTCGAAGCTTGGTGGGGATCGCCATTCTCTCGATGGCCTTGATCTTCACTGGGTTGCATTCGATGCCGCGTTCGGAGACCAGGAAGCCTAGGAGCTGGCCGGCTGGCACTCCGAACACGCATTTCTCGGGGTTGAGCTTGATTTGGAACCGGCGTAAGTTCTCAAATGTTTCCTTGAGGTCTCCCAGCAAGGTGCCGCGCTTCTCCGTCTTCACCATGATGTCGTCCACGTATACGTGGGCGTTTCTGCCGAGTTGCTTGAGGAGGCACTTCTGCATGCAATGCTGAAAAGTGGCACCGGCGTTTCTCAAGCCGAATGTCATAGTCAGGTAGCAGAAGGCTCCGAACGGCGTGATGAAGGCGGTCTTCAGGCGGTCGTCCGGATCTAGCTTTATCTGATGGTATCCGGAGTAAGCATCCAAAAAACTCAACAGCTCGCATCCGGCTGTGGAGTCTATCACTTGGTCTATCCTTGGCAGGGCGAAGGGATCTTTGGGGCAGGCCTTGTTGAGACTTGTGTAGTCTATACACATGCGCCACTTGTTGTTCTTCTTTAGCACAAGGACCGGGTTGGCGAGCCACTCTGGAAAGAAAACTTCCATGATAAAGCCGGCCGCCAAGAGCCGGGCTATCTCCTCCCCTACAATCCTGCGTTTCTCCTCCGACAGTCGGCGAAGGGGTTGTCTGACTGGCTTTGCGTCTTCTCGAACATGTAGTTTGTGCTCGGCGAATTTCCTCGGAACACCCGGCATGTCCTTGGGGGACCATGCGAAGATGTCCCGATTCTCACGGAGAAAATCGGCGAGCTCACCTTCCTATTTGCTGTTCAGGTTTGCCCCGATGACGGAAAACCTCTCTGGATGCTCGGGGTCAAGAGGTATCTTCTTCGTCTCCTTGGCCGGCTGGAAAGATCCTTGAGCATCATGCTCCTTGGGGTCGGGGGACACGGCCGACTGCTTGCCGGCTATGGCCACGACTCGGTCCAGCATCTTCTTCTCTTTGGCAATCACAAGGGACTCGGCCAGCTGGCTGCTGGCCGCTGCGCACTCGGAGGACTTCTTGTAGTCACCGGCTACGGTGAGGACGCCTTTGGTGCTTGGTATCTTCATCTTGAGGTATGCATAGTGGGGAACCGCCATGAATTTGGCCAAGGCAGGTCGGCCCAGTAATGCATGGTAAGGGCTCTCCAGGTCCACCACTTCAAACCAGATCGCTTCCCGGCGGAAATGCTCCTTGTCCCCAAAAAGTACATCAATCTTGATTTTGCCAATGGGGGCGCAGGACAGGCCGGGTACGATGCCGTGGAACACTGTCCGAGTGGGCGTGAGCTGTTTTGTCTTGACGTTCAACTTCTCCAGGGTGTCACGATACAGGATGTTGATGCTGCTCCCGCCGTCTATCAACACACGGGAGAAGCGGGCGGCGCGTCTGTCCGTTGCAAGGGTGGCTTCCAGGACCAAAGCATAAGAGCCGGGAGACGGCATCACCTCCGGATGGTCGGCCCGGCTCCAGCTGATGGGCTTTTCTGACCAATGCATGTGTCCAGCGGGGTTGGCAGCGACCACGCCAACTTCCTGGCGCTCTTGGCGTTTGCTGCGCCGGTCTTCGGGCTGGCTTGTAAAGACGATGTAGGTTGCTTGCTCATCAGGGAACTCGTCATGCACGGCTCCGACTGCGGGCCGAGCGGCCGGAGGCGGCGGAGGCGGAGGCGGCGGGCCGGCAGGCGGAGGCGGCACGAGCCCCTCGCCCTTAGAGATTCGGGTGAGCCAGTGGCACTTCCGGGTCGTGTGGTTGGACGGCTTCGCGCCGCTGTGGAACTTGCAAGGGGCGTCGAGGGTTTGCTCGTAGGAGAAGGCGGGCTGCCAAGCCGGCCTGCCGCCCTTGGGCTTCTTGGGCGCCGGTCGTTCTTCAGGCGGTGCATCTTCGACTGTGGCCACCTGCCGGCTGGCGGGAGGCGGCGCGGGGCCCTTGCGCTTGTGGTCGTTCGAGTTGGGGTGTCGGCCGGAATCCCCAGCCGGCGTCTTGGGCGCCGGGTTGAGTACCTTTCCGGACGCGTCTACCCGAAGCTCGGTCTTCATCGAGGAGTCGGCGGTGGCGTACTTGTCCGCTATGTCCAGAAGCTCGTCGAGGGTAGCCGGCTCGTCGCAGAGGAGCTTGTGCTTGAGGAGGGTGCCTTCTCGGCATCCGGCTGTGAAGTATTCTATGGCTTGTACCTCGTGCACCCCTTCACAGGAGTTGCGGAGCTCGGCCCAACGCGTGAGGTAATCGCGAGTGGACTCGGCGGGGCCTTGTACGCACAAGGAAAGCTGTCTGGGCTTGGGAGCCCGCTTGTAGGTGCTGGTGAAGTTGCGGATGAAGGCTTCTGTGAAGTCTAGCCAGCTGTTGATGCTACGCGGCTTGAGGCTGTTGAGCCAGGTCCGCGCCGTGCCCTGCAGCATGAGGGGCACGTACTTCACGGCGACGCGCCGGTTGCCGTTGGCTATGCTAACTGCGGTGGAGTAGTCGATCAACCAATCTTCCGGCTTCACGGAGCCGTTGTACTTGGGCGTGTCTCTTGGGAGCGAGAACCCTTTGGGAAAGGGCTCGTCGCGGATGCGGGGGCCAAAACAAGGCGGGCCGACATCGTCTTCTTCTTCCAACGCCAGGGATCGCGCCAGGCGGTCGATCCGATGGCGGGCGTCGTTCTCGCCGATTCCTTCGCGGCGGCCCAGCCGGCCGCTGAGAGTCGGGTGCGCCACTGGCGGCGAGGCGGGATATCTCTCTCCACGGGGCGGAGGCGGAGGCGGGTCGCCCCGCCATTCCATGGCTCGGGGATGACCGTCCGCGTCCCGCTCGATGGAGATCCGGGTCCGGCTGCGGCTGGTAGCCGGCTCCTTCTCGCGTCGCGCGCGGGTATTGCTCGTAGTCGGCGTCCGGGACGTCGCGCCGTGTTCTCGGCGCGGGGGAAGGCTTTCCGCGCGAGCGTCGGCTTCGTGCCGCTGCGCGGCGGCGTCAATCAATTGCTGGATGCGCCGGGTCATGTGGGGAAGGTCTTCGGCCTCCAGGCCGTCCAGCTCGTCTACGGCCGCCTGGGCGGCACGCAAGTTCTCGAGCGGAGTGGCATAGACCGGGCGGTCGACTCCCAGCGTGTCGGCGATGACGGCGCCGCGTTGCTTGACAAGGCCGGCCCGGCTTGGCCCGCCCGGGGCCGGCGTGCCGAAGGCGGCGCGGTCAGCTTCGCGCTGGTAGGCCTCAGTGAGGCGTCTTACGGAGGCCAGCCTCCGGCCCTCTGCGAGGAGGGCGAGGCGGCGTGCTTCCAGTGCTTCGTCGTCGGCGTCGGCCGGGAGAGGAGCGGACAAGTCGTGGGCCGCCGCGCGCGAGGCGTCGTGGGCGCTCTCGTCGGCCAGGCCGCCGTGGCCGACAACCATCACTTCGGCGGTGACAGCATCGCAGCCGTCGGCTCGAGGAAGCGGGTCGTTGTAGATCGCGACGTTGGTGGGGAAGGTGTCGTAGGAGGCCGTGTCGGAGTCGACAGGCATCGGGTCGGTGGAGCCAACCGACTCCAGGTCCGCAGCGGGCTCGCTGGAGACATGGAGCTGGCCGAGAAGGTTGGCGAGGCGGTCAGTGCCCGCATCGGAGGCGAGCTCGTCGGAGATGAAGGTCTCGTCGGGGAGATCGGCGAGGCCGCTTGCCGCGCAGATGCTGGTGACGCCTTGCAGCGCGTCGTGGCAAGCGCCATCGGGCGTGCCGGGCTGGCTACGCTCGCTGGGGAGGAAGAGGGTTCCCGTCCAGAACGGTGGGCGCCAAATGTCGGGTGGTGGGTGCGACATATGCCAACGGGTGGCTTATCTTTGTGGGAACCAGTAAGACATCGCCGGTGCCTGGAAGCGGGATGAGGCGAAGACATGCACGCCGGCGGATCTTACCCAGCTTCGGGGCTCTCCGAGGAGATAACACCCCTACTGCTGCTCTGCGGGGTCTCCGCATGCTCACTCGATGAATCAAGTAGCTACACAACGCTCCTTGAGCTGTTTTTGGGGGGAGGAGGAAGAAAGGGCACGGCTAGCCTGCTTCTTCTCCTTGTGTGGTGTCTAGAACTAGCAGGGGGTCCAACCCTTTGCATGGGTGCTCCGGGGGGTTTATATAGGCCTACCCCCGGGGGTACAATGGTAATCCGGCTGGGCGCGGGGCCCAGCCGTCTGTGACTGCGCTCGCCGGCTTCTGCGCCGGCTGCTGGGGCCCGCCGACTGGTGGGTCCCGCCGGCTGCCAGCTCCTTGGTCGACAGGCAGGCCCCACTGCCCAGGGCCTGGTCGGCGGCTGGTCACTGTGGCTTTATCTTGTTGACGTGAGCTTCATCGTGGTAAGCGCGGCTACAGTACCGCCGCCTGTCGGGCGATCGCTGTAGCATTACCGCGTCTTGTCTCCTTAATGGGGCGTCTTCCTCGAGGGAGGCGGCAAGCCGGCTGCGGGGAGCCGGCTCTGTCTTGGGCCGACTAGTTGGAGGCGTGGCCGCCTTCGGGCGTCTCTCTGCTCGAAGGGGCCCACCGTCGATGGGCCAAGCTGGCGGCCCGTCGTGGATGATGCCAGAGTCAGCATGGCAACAGTGCTGCGCCGGACGGGTCACGCCTACCCCGTACGGCGCGCTGTGCCAGGCGTGCTCCGGGATCCGGGGGTGGCAGGCTTTACTGTAGCCACGCCCCGTCGCACCGCCGTTAGGTGGGTGCAAACTTTGTGGGTATGGTCTTGACCGCTTTATGGGGAGCCGGCTTCTCGGAGTCAGCCTTCTCATGGCCGGCTTCTTGGAGTCGGCCTTCTCATGAGGGCTAAAGTCGGACCGCCTTCCGAAAGCCGGCCTGGGCTGCAGCTAGCTAGGGGAAGGCGGCCCCATGTCTTGGATTCTTGAGAGCCGGGCGGGCTCGTAACTTTTTTCGGAAGGGCCAGGGGGAACCGGCTAGGCTACCCATGGCTATTTACTCCGACACCCTCCGTGATGATGGCCCTCTCCGGTGGAGCTCCGGAACAGGCCCCAAGATGGGATCTCGTGGATACAGAAAGTTGCGGCGATGGAATTAGGTTTTTGGCTCCGTATCTGATTGTTTGGGGGTACGTAGGTATATATAGGAGGAAGGAGTACGTCGGTGGAGCTTCGAGGGGCCCACGAGGCAGGGGGCGCGCCCTCCACCCTCGTGACCGCCTCATGGCTTTCTTGACAGAGGGTCCAAGTCTCCTGGGTCTTATCTGATGAGAAAATCACGTTCCCGAAGGTTTCATTCTGTTTGGACTCCGTTTGATATTCTGTTTCTCCGGAACACTAAAATAGGCAAAAAAACAGCAATTCTGGGCTGGGCCTCCGGTTAATAGGTTAGTCCCAAAAATAATATAAAAGTGGAAAATAAAGCCCAATATAGTCCAAAACAGTAGATAATATAGCATGGAGCAATAAAAAATTATAGATACGTTGGAGACGTATCACGCGCATCACGTCGGCTCTCGATGGTGGTTCGAGCGTCTTCAAGGGCTCGCTCCCGAAGAACTTGGCGCTGATCGCGATGGGTCCGTGGATCGGACGATGCTATGGAAATGTTATCACAAGCGTCATCATGACAGATCGACACCCGCGGTAACTTGCATGGGGGAGGATAGTGCACCATGGCGGCATCACCTCCGGCCCTTCCTCCGCTGGAATGCGGTGGCTCGATGGAGCGTCGGCCTATGAGCCCCGCCGGTCACAGCTCATCTTTGTTGGCAATACCGACAAGGCTCCAGACGGTGGCTCTCCACTCGTCGAGCTTCTCCGCAGCAGGTGGAAAGTCAAGGAGCAGTTGCGCGCGCGCCAAAGCTTCTGCTGGCGTGGGTGGTGGCGAAAGCTGCATGGACCATGACGCGCTTCGACTTCTAACCATGTTAGAAGGAGCTCTATCATGGCCTTGCGGCTGTACGCCATTTTCGCCAGTACTTCGGCGTGCATGATGACCTCCTTCGTCCTGCGAAGGGTGCACAGGACTCTTCCCAGGTCGGCGCCCGGGGTCACCAGCGCGGTGACGCTGCTCATCGCGCACGACTTGGGAAGAGCGCATTGTGGGCGCCGGCGCAGGCATCTTGGAGGTCACCACGCCGCTGGTGGGTGGCATGGCGCTGCCCCTGGAGGGCCCCGCGCCGCCTATGGGGGGCCCAACTCCTTCTCTGGATTTGGTGACGTGCGGCTCGTCGTCGTGCGCATGAACGATGCCGCTCGCCAGGCTTTGACTGCCAGAGCGATGTGGGTGTTCGCAGGCCGCGCCTCGGGTTCTGTGCGCGACCACCCCGCTACTTTCCCGCACCGATACGGGCAGTCCGGCTCCGGATGAACCGATCGCCGTTGTCGCCTTCCTCTTGGGAGCCATGGCGACGAAGAACTGCTAGACTAGCTACCAGACTGGATTTCCATAGCTGCGGTCCCTACCTGGCGCGCCAAAGATGTCAGTGGAAACGACACCTATGGGATCAACGAAATCCCTACTACGGTTGGCGAGCGCGAGGTTGTGGAAAGAGCGGGTCTAAGAGCTAGCACAAGGGTCGTTTACCCAGGTTCGGGCCGCGAGGATCGCGTAGTACCCTAGTCCTGCTTTGGTGTATATCTGAAAGTTCTTAAGCTAGCTATGGTGCATGACTTGCTCGAGGAGCCAAATCCCTCTCCAGTATGCCTCGGGCCTCCTTTTATAGTCGAACGAGGCACCACAGTGGCACACAGGAGGTGGAAAGGGTACAGTGTACAAGCTTATCGCCTGTCATTACGGGACAAGACGCATTAAGTGCGTTCCTTAGGTGTCCCCTCGCTTTATCAGGGACGTAAACAAGGCTCGTCCCATCCGTCGCCGCCTCGCCTTGTCTTGACACGCACCCTGGCCAGCGAGGCATGTGGCGCCATGTAGGCTGGCTGGCTGCTGAGGTGGTGCGGTGGCAGCATCTTCACGAAGATCTGCATGCCACCATGCAGGTGCTTGCTGAGTTGGCCTCGGGGCCACACGTCGCCACACAGGTGCTCACCTGACTGGCCGGGCTGGCAGCTGCATGGGAACGGCGGTGGAGCCTTGGCGTCACGGGCCTAGCCGCGGCCCCGCTGAGGTCCTCGGCAAGGGTCTTGCCGGGGCCCCGGCAAGGGTCTTGCCGCGGCACGGCGGTCGCGGTCGTCCCCGGCAAGGATGTTGCCGGAGGTCTCGTCTTCTGGTCTTCATCTGACTTTGCATGTTTGTGATCTTCACAAAGATCTGCATGCCACCATGGAGGTGCCTCCCGAGCCTCGGTTCCAATGTGGTCGATGATGTTGGAAACCTCGGGCTCAAGGGTGGCGCGCTCCACTGGTGTTGGGCAAGTTGCCCCAGCAAGGCTCTTGCCGGGGCTGCGGAGGCTGCCCCGGCAAGGGTCTTGCCGGGGGAGTCCACCTCGCCCTCTTGCTCTTTGTGTTTCTGGTCTTCGCGTTGCTTGATTGTCTTGTGGCTTCGGCCTCCCTCCTCTGCCCTGCTAAGTGTGGCCGCGGGCGCGGCTCTGACTGTCCATGCACAGGTAAAGGGGTACAAAGTAGAGCCCCTACTTCTGTACACCGACAAATTATGTCCTTAATGCACCACTATGTGACAGACCTATTGCAGGAGCAGATGCAGACGTTATGAACGTTTGGCAAGCTCGATATGATGACTACTTGATAGTTTAGTGAACCATGCTTTACGGCTTAGAACCAGGACTTCAAAAATGTTTTGAACGCCACAAAGCATATGAGATGTTCCAAAAGCTGAAATTGGTATTTCAGACTCATGCCCATGTCGAGAGGTATGAGACCTCTAACAAGTACTTTGCCTACAAGATGGAGGAGAATAGCTCAGCTAGTGAGCATGTGCTCCGAATGTCTGGGTACTACAATCGCTTGAATCAAGTGGGAGTTAATCTTCCAGATAAGATAGTGATTGACAGAGTTCTCTAGTCACTATCACCAAGCTACTAGAACTTCATGATGACCTATAATATGCAAGGGATGACGAAAACGATTCCCGAGCTTTTCACGATGCTGAAATCGGCGAAGGTAGAAATCAAGAAAGAGCATCAAGTGTTGATGGTTAACAAGACCACTAGTTTCAAGACAAGGGAAAGAAAGGGAACTTCAAGAAGATTGACAAGCAAGTTGTCACTCCCATGAAGAAGCCCAAAGCTGGACCTAAGCCTGAAACTGAGTGCTTCTACTTCAAAGGGAATGATCACTAGAAGCGGAACTACCCCAAATACTTGGCGGATAAGAAGGAAGGCAAAGTGAACAAAGGTATATTTGATATACATGTTATTGATGTGTACCTTACTAGTGTTCATAGTAACCCCTGAGTATTTGATACCGGTTCAGTTGCTAAGATTAGTAACTCGAAACAGGAGTTGCAAAATAAACAGGGACTAGTTAAGGGCGAGGTGACGATGTGTGTTGGAAGTTATTCCAAGGTTGATACGATCACCATCGCACACTCCCTCTACCTTCGGGATTAGTGTTGAACCTAAATAAATGTTATTTGGTGTTTGCATTAAGCATGAATATGATTAGATCATGTTTATTGCAATACAGTTATTCATTTAAGTTAGAGAATAATTTTTGTTCTCTTTACATGAATAATACCTTCTATGGTCATACACCCAACGTGAATGGTTTATTGATTCTCGATCGTAGTGATACACATATTCATAATATTGATGTCAAAAGATGCAAAGTTGATAATGATAGTGCAACATACTTGTGGCACTACCGTTTAGGTCATATTGGTATAAAGCGATGAAGAAACTCCATGCAGATGGATTTTTGGAATCACTTGATTATGAATCATTTGATACTTGTGAACCATGCCTCATGGGCAAGATGACTAAGACTCCGTTCTCCGGAACAATGGAGCGAGCTAATGACTTATTGGAAATAATACATACCAATGTATGCGGTCCGATGAGTGTTGAAGCACATGGTGGGTATCGTTATTTTCTCACCTTCGGTGATGATTTAAGTAGATATGGGTATATCTTCTTGATGAAACATAAGTATGAAACGTTTGAAATGTTTAAAGAATTTCGGAGTGAAGTGGAGAATCGTCCTAACAAGAAAATAAAGTTTCAGCCTGATAAGCTCGAATCAAAATCGGAGAAGTGCGTCTTCATAGGATACCCTAAGGAAACAAATGGGTACACCTTATACCACATATCCGAAGGCAAGATCTTTGTTGCCAAGAATGGATCCTTACTAGAGAAGGAGTTTCTCTTGAAACAAGTGAGTGGGAGGAAGAACTTGATGAGGTAAATGTACCTCCTCTCGAATTGGAAAGTAGCACATCAGAGAAAACCGTTCCGTGATGCCTACACCAACTAGAGAGGAAGCTAATGATAATGATCATGAAACTTTAGATCAAGTTGCTACATAATTTCTTGGGTCGACCAGAGCATGATCTGCACCAGAGTGGTACGGTAATCCTGTCCTGGAAGTCATGTTACTAGACCAAGGCAAACCTACGAACTATGAAGAAGCTATGATGAGCCCAGATTCTGACAAATGGCTTGAGGCCATGAAATCTTAGATAGGATCCATGTATGAGAACAGAGTGTGGACTTTGGTGGACTTGCCCGATGATCGGCAAGCCATAGAGAATAAATGGATTTTCAAGAAGAAGACTGATGCTGATGGTAATGCTACTGTCTACAAATCTTGACTTGTCGCAAAAGGTTTTCGACAAGTTCAAGGGGTTGACTACGATAAGACTTTCTCAATCGTAGCGATGCTTAAGTCCATCCGAATCATGTTAGCAATTGCCACATTTTTTAAAATCTAGCAAATGGATGTCGAAACTGCATTCCTTAAATGGATATCTCTAAGAAGAGTTGTATATGATGCAATCAGAAGGTTTTCTCGATCCTAAAGGTGCTAACAAGGTGTGCAAGCTCCAGCGATCCATCTATGGACTCGTGCAAGCATCTTGGAGTTGGAATATACGCTTTGATGAGGTGATCAAAGCAAATGGTTTTATACAGACTTACGGTCAAGCATGTATTTACAAGAAAGTGAGTGGGAGCTCTGTAGAATTTCTGATATTATATGTGGATGACATATTGTTGATTGGAAATGATATAGAATTTCTAGATAGCATAAAAGGATACTTGAATAAGAATTTTTCAATGAAAGACCTCAGTGAAGCTGCTTACATATTGGGCATCAAGATTTATAGAGATAGATCAAGACGCTTGATAAGACTTTCAATGAGTACATACCTTGACAAGATTTTGAAGTAGTTCAAAATGGATCAGTCAAAGAAGGAGTTCTTGCCTGTATTGTAAGGTGTGAAGTTGAGTAAAGACTCAAAACCCGACCACGGCAGAAGATAAAGAGAGAATGAAATCCATTCCCTATGTCGTGGGAGTAAGTTTGGCAGTAAGAATAGGGGGTACGTAGGAGGAGAAAAGGTCCTGGCTACGGTGAGGTTGTACGCGCAAGTTTTACGAGTTCAGGCCCCTCTCGGAGGAGGTAAAAGCCCTATGTCTCGGTGCCCTGAGGCTGTGTCGATTGGATATGCGTGAATGTTACAAGGGGTGTGAACCCTTGTGCCAGAGGAGGAGGGTAGCTTATATAGAGTGCGCCAGGACCCTCTCAGACCTCCGTTACACAGGGTTCAATGTGAATTAAGATGGGGCGTTACTAGTAATGCCAACCATAAATGATCTTTAAGACTACAGAGTGAACGCCTGGCTGTTGCCATCCTGGGGTGAATTTAGATCTTCTGTACTCCGAGTGGTTCTCCATATGGTCGAGTGACTATGTTGTGGTCGAGTGGAATTGGGGTATCCAAGTGGAGTCTTCTTTCTAGTGGATTGCACTTCAGGGTGATTCCAGTCAGTACTTTATGTTAGTCCTTTAATGTCTTTGACTGTAGGTCAGTGTCCTTGGGTAGGGTGTCTAGGTCAGGCCTAAGACCCTACCCTAGGTACATGTCCTCGTCACCCTATGCCTCGGCCATACGTTCTATAAAGTATGCCATGCTGTGTACCAAACCTGTTGTGTACCTTGCCATGAGTTTGGCAAGGGGGTACAATAGTGATCTAGGAGTAGATCACTGGACAGCGGTAAAAATTATAATTAGTTAACTTAAAGAGGACTAAGGAAATTTTTCTCGGCTATGAAGGTGATAAAGAGTTCATCGTAAAGAAGTTACGTCGATGCAAGCTTTTACACTGATCTAAATGACTCCAAGTCTCAATCTAGATACGTATTGAAAGTGGGAGCAATTAGCTAGAGTAGCTCCATGCAGAGCATTGTAGACATAGAAATTTGCAAAATACATACGGATCTGAATGTGGCAGACCCATTTACTAAACTTCTCTCGCAAGCAAAACATGATCACACCTTAGTACTCTTTCGCTATTAATCACATGGCGATGTGAACTAGATTATTGACTCTAGTAAACCCTTTGGGTGTTGGTCACAAGGTGATGTGAACTATGGGTGTTAATCACATGACGATGTGAACTATTGGTGTTAAGTCACATGGCGATGTGAACTAGATTATTGACTCTAGTGCAAGTGGGAGACTGGAGGAAATGTGCTCTAGAGGCAATAATAAAGTTTTTATTTTTTATTTCCTTATTTCATGATAAATGTTTATTATTCATGCTAGAATTATATTAACCAGAAACTTGATACATGTGTGGATACATAGACAAAACACTGTGTCCCTAGTAAGCCTCTACTAGACTAGCTCCTTAATCAAAGATGGTTAAGTTTCCTAACCATAGACATGTGTTGTCATTTGATGAATGAGATCACATCATTAGGAGAATGATGTGATGGACAAGACACATCGGTTAGCTTAGCATATTGATTGTTCAGTTTATTGCTATCGCTTTCTTGATGTTAAATACATATTCCTTCGACTATGAGATTATGCAACTCCCGAATACCTGAGGAATACCTTGTGTGCTATCAAACATCACAACATAACTAGGTGATCATAAATATGCTCTACAGGTATTTCCAAAGGTGTTTATTGGGTTGGCATAGATCGAGATTAGGATTTGTCACTCCGAGTATCGGAGAGGTATCTCTAGGCCCTCTCGGTAATACACATCATAAGAAGCCTTGCAAGCAAAGTGACTAATGAGTTAGTTGCAGGATGATGTATTATAGAACGAGTAAAGAGACTTGCCGGTAACGAGATTAAACTGGGTATGAAGATACCGACGATCGAATCTTGGGCAAGTAACACGCCGATAGACAAAGGGAATAACGTATGTTGTCATAACGGTTCGACCGAAAAAGATCTTCATAGAATATGTGGGAGCCAATATGAACATCCAGGTTCCGCTATTGGTTATTGACCGGAGAGGTGTCTCGGTCATGTCTACGTAGCTCTCGAACGTTGACGATATAATATTATATGAGTTATGTGATTTGGTGATCGAATGTTGTTCGGAGTCCTGGATGTGATCACTGACATGACAAGGAGTCTCGAAATGGCCGAGAGGTAAAGATTGATATATATAGGACGATGGTATTCAGACACCGGAAGTGTTCCAGCGTGTATCGGGTATTTATCAGAGTACTAGAGAGGTTACCGGAACCCCCGGGGGGAAGATATGGGCCATATGGGCCATGAGAGGGGAGCACACCAGCCCACAAGGGGTGGAGCACCCCCCCATGGCAGGAGGCCGATTGGGTGAAGGAAAAAGGGGGTTCGCCCCCCCCCCCTCCTTTCTCTCTTCCCCTTCCCTTTCTTTTCCGGTGAAAAAAAGGCAGGGGGCGCCACTTGGGGAAACACCAAGTAGGATTCGGATCCTACTTGGGGCGCCCCCTGGCTGCTCCCTCCTCCCCCCCACCTATATATATGTGGGAGGGGGCGCCTAGCACACCCCAGACCTTATCTTAGCCGTGTGCGGCGCCCCCTCCACAATTTACGCCTCTGGCCATAATTTCGTAGTGCTTAGGCAAAGCCCTGCGGAGATCACTTCACCGTCAGTGTCACCACGCCATTGTGCTGACGGAACTCATCTACTACCTCGACATCTTGTTGGATCAAGAAGGCGAGGGACATCACCGAGCTGAACGTGTGCAAAACTCGGAGGTGTCGTACGTTTGGTACTCGATCGGTGGATCGCGAAGAAAGTTTATTGCTATTATAATAATGATCACGATTCTACTATGTTCGTATTTTGTTTTTACCGACACCTCTCTCTGTCTAAACATGTGGACATGATTATCGATATCGGCTTTCGCTTGAGGACAAGCCTGGTCTAACCTTGGGGAGTTGATACATCCATTTTGCATCATGTTTTCCTACTGTTATTTATAGTGTTTTTAATCATTATAACACTTTATGGAGCAATTCTAATGCCTTTTCTCTCTTAATAACACATGAAGAGGGAGATTGCCAGCAGCTGGAATTCTGGACCTGAAAAAGCTACTTCAGAGATACCTATTCTACACATCTCCAAATGAGCTGAAATTTCACGAGGATTTATTTTGGAATAAATAAAAATTATTGGAGAAAAAAAGTACCAGAGGGGGCCACCCAGGTGCCCACTAGGCACCAGGGTGCGCCCACCCCCTTGGCGCGCCCTGGTGGGTAGTGGGGCCCTGGCTAGCCTCTGGTGCCCGTCTTCTGGTATATAAGCCCATTTGCCCTAAAAAAATAAGGAAAGGACTTTCAGGATGGAGCGCCACCATCTCGAGGTAGAACTTGGGCAGGAGCACTTTTTCTCTCCGGCGGAGTGATCCCGCCGGGGATACTTCCCTCCGGGAGGGGGAAATCGAAGCCATCGTCATCACCAACAACCCTCTCTTCGTGGGAGGATCAATCTTCATCAACTTCTTCACCAACACCATCTCATCTCAAACCCTAGCTCATCTCTTGTTTGCAATCTTTGTATCAAAACCTCAGATTGGTACCTGTAGGTGACTAGTAGTGTTGATTACATCTTGTAGTTGATGCTAGTTGGTTTATTTGGTGGAAGATTTTTTTCCATATCCATTATGCTATTTAATATCCCTCTGACCTTGAACATGAATATGATTTGTGAGTAGTTGCTTTTGTTCTTTGGGACATGGGAGAAGTTGTTGGGGAACGTTGCAGAAAATCAAAAAAATTCCTACGGTTTCACCAAGATCCATCTAGGAGTTCATCTAGCAACGAGTGATTGGATTGCATCTACATACCTTTGTAGATCACGCGCGGAAGCGTTCAAAGAACGGGGATGAGGAAGTCGTACTCGACGTGATCCAAATCACCGGAGATCCTAACGCCGAACGGACGGCACCTCCGCGTTCAACACACGTACGGTCAGCGTGACGTCTCCTTCTTATTGATTCAGCAAGGGGAAAGGAGAAGTTGAGGAAGATGGCTCCATCAGCAGCACGACGGCGTGGTGGTGATGG
The DNA here is from genome assembly GCF_018294505.1 of Triticum aestivum. Lineage (NCBI taxonomy): Eukaryota > Viridiplantae > Streptophyta > Magnoliopsida > Poales > Poaceae > Triticum > Triticum aestivum. The sequence continues at coordinate 673,806,113 of NC_057806.1, forward strand.
AGCTGCAGTACTCCGGCAGGGCTTCGCCAAGCACTATGGAGGAGGAGGATGTGTTGGAGAGGGAGAGGGAGGCACCAAAGATGTGTTGGAGAGGCCCTCCTTCCCCCACTATATATAGGGAGTCCAAAGGGGGGGCGGCCCTAGGAGATCCAATCTCCTAGGGGGGGTGCGGCCAAGGGAGGAATCCCTCCCCCCCCAAGGCACCTAGGGGGTGCCTTGCCCCTTTGGGACTCTTCCCGACTTGAACCCTAGGCGCATGGGCCTCTTGGGGCTGGTGCCCTTGGCCCATGTAGGCCAAGGCGCACCCCCTACAGCCCATGTGGCCCCCGGGGCAGGTGGCCCCACCCAGTGGACCCCCGCGACCCTTCTGGTGGTCCCGGTACAATACCGGTGACCCCGAAACTTGTCCCGATGCCCGAAATAACACTTCCTATATATAATTCTTTACCTCCGGACCATTCCGGAACTCCTCGTGACGTCCGGGATCTCATCCGGGACTCCAAACAACATTCGGGTTACTGCATATACATATCCCTACAACCCTAGCGTCACCGAACCTTAAGTGTGTAGACCCTACGGGTTCGGGAGACATGTAGACATGACCGAGATCGCTCTCCGGTCAATAACCAACAGCGGGATATGGATACCCATGTTGGCTCCCACATGCTCCTCAATGATCTCATCGGATGAACCATGATGTCGAGGATTCAAGCAACCCCGTATACAGTTCCCTTTGTCAATCGGTATGTTACTTGCCCGAGATCTGATCGTCGGTATCCCAATACCTCGTTCAATCTCGTTACCGGCAAGTCACTTTACTCGTACCGTAATGCATGATCCCGTGACCAGACACTTGGTCACTTTGAGCTCATTATGATGATGCATTACCGAGTGGGCCCAGTGATACCTCTCCGTCATACGGAGTGACAAATCCCAGTCTTGATCCATGTCAACCCAACAGACACTTTCGGAGATACCCGTAGTATACCTTTATAGTCACCCAGTTACGTTGTGACGTTTGGTACACCCAAAGCACTCCTACGGTATCCGGGAGTTACACGATCTCATGGTCTAAGGAAAAGATACTTGACATTGGAAAACTCTAGCAAATGAACTATACGATCTTGTGCTATGTTTAGGATTGGGTCTTGTCCATCACATCATTCTCCTAATGATGTGATCTCGTTATCAATGACATCCAATGTCCATAGTCAGGAAACCATGACTATCTGTTGATCAACGAGCTAGTCAACTAGAGGCTTACTAGGGACATGTTGGTGTCTATTATTCACACATGTATTACGATTTCCGGATAACACAATTATAGCATGAATAAAGACAATTATCATGAACAAGGAAATATAATAATAATGCTTTTATTATTGCCTCTAGGGCATATTTCCAACAGTCTCCCACTTGCACTAGAGTCAATAATCTAGTTACATTGTGATGAATCGAACACCCATGGAATTCTGGTGTTGATCATGTTTTGCTCTAGGGAGAGGTTTAGTCAACGGATCTGCTACATTCAGGTCCGTATGTACTTTACAAATATCTATGTCTCCATCTTGAACATTTTCACGAATGGAGTTGAAGCGACGCTTGATGTGCCTTGTCTTCTTGTGAAACCTGGGCTCCTTGGCAAGAGCAATAGCTCCAGTGTTGTCACAGAAGAGCTTGATCGGCCCCGACGCATTGGGTATGACTCCTAGGTCGGTGATGAACTCCTTCACCCAAATTGCTTCATGTGCTGCCTCCGAGGCTGCCATGTACTCCGCTTCACATGTAGATCCCGCCACGACGCTCTGCTTGCAACTGCACCAGCTTACTGCCCCACCATTCAAAATATACACGTATCCGGTTTGTGACTTTGAGTCATCCAGATCTGTGTCGAAGCTAGCGTCGACGTAACCCTTTACGACGAGCTCTTCGTCACCTCCATAAACGAGAAACATTTCCTTAGTCCTTTTCAGGTACTTCAGGATATTCTTGACCGCTGTCCAGTGTTCCTTGCCGGGATTACTTTGGTACCTTCCTACCAAACTTACGGCAAGGTTTACATCAGGTCTGGTACACAGCATGGCATACATAATAGAACCTATGGCTGAGGCATAGGGGATGACACTCATCTCTTCTATATCTTCTGCCGTGGTCGGACATTGAGCTGAGCTCAATTTCACACCTTGCAACACAGGCAAGAACCCCTTCTTAGACTGATCCATATTGAACTTCTTCAATATCTTATCAAGGTATGTGCTTTGTGAAAGACCTATGAGGCGTCTTGATCTATCTCTGTAGATCTTGATGCCTAATATATAAGCAGCTTCTCCAAGGTCCTTCATTGAAAAACTCTTATTCAAGTAGGCCTTTATGCTGTCCAAGAGTTCTATATCATTTCCCATCAAAAGTATGTCATCTACATATAATATGAGAACTGCTAGAGAGCTCCCACCCACTTTCTTGTAAACACAGGCTTCTCCATAAGTCTGCGTAAACCCAAACGCTTTGATCATCTCATCAAAGCGAATGTTCCAACTCCGAGATGCCTGCACCAGCCCATAAATCGAGCGTTGGAGCTTGCACACCTTGTCAGCATTCTTAGGATCGACAAAACCTTCCGGCTGCATCATATACAATTCTTCCTTAAGGAAACCATTAAGGAATGCCGTTTTGACGTCCATTTGCCATATTTCATAATCATAGAATGCGGCAATCGCTAACATGATTCTGATGGACTTTAGCTTCGCTACCGGTGAGAAAGTCTCATCGTAGTCAACCCCTTGAACTTGTCGATAACCCTTAGCGACAAGCCGAGCTTTATAGATGGTCACATTACCATCCACGTCTGTCTTCTTCTTAAAGATCCATTTATTTTCTATGGCTCGCCGCTCTACGGGCAAGTCAGTCAAAGTCCATACTTCGTTTTCATACATGGATCCTATCTCGGATTTCATGGCTTCCAGCCATTTGTTGGAATCCGGGCCCGCCATCGCTTCTTCATAGTTCAAAGGTTCACCATTTTCTAACAACATGATTTCCAAGACAGGGTTGCCGTACCATTCTGGTGCGGAACGTGTCCTTGTGGACCTTCGAATTTAAGTAGGAGCTTGATCAGAAGTATCTTGATCAACATTAACTTCCTCTCTAGTCGGTGCAGACACCTCAGGAACATTTTCTTGAGTTGCGCCATTTTCCGGTTCAAGAGGTAATACTTCATCAAGTTCTACTTTCCTCCCACTTACTTCTTTCGAGAGAAACTCTTTCTCTAGAAAGGACCCATTCTTGGCAACAAAGATCTTGCCCTCGGATCTAAGGTAGAAGGTATACCCAATAGTTTCTTTAGGGTATCCTATGAAGACGCATTTTTCCGACTTGGGTTCGAGCTTTTTAGGTTGAAGTTTCTTGACATAAGCATCGCATCCCCAAACTTTTAGAAACGACAGCTTAGGTTTCTTCCCAAACCATAATTCAAACGGTGTCGTCTCAACGGATTTCGACGGAGCCCTATTTAAAGTGAATGCGGCAGTCTCTAAAGCATAGCCCCAAAAAGATAGCGGTAAATCGGCAAGAGACATCATAGATCGCACCATATCTAATAGAGTGCGATTACGACGTTCGGACACACCATTACGCTGAGGTGTTCCAGGCGGCGTGAGTTGTGAAACTATTCCACATTTTCTTAAGTGTGTGCCAAATTCGTGACTCAAGTATTCTCCTCCACGATCTGATCGCAAAAACTTGATTTTTCTGTCACGTTGATTCTCAACCTCACTCTGAAATTCCTTGAACTTTTCAAAGGTTTCAGACTTGTGTTTCATTAAGTAGACATACCCATATCTACTCAAGTCATCAGTGAGGGTGAGAACATAACGATAGCCACCGCGAGCCTCAACGCTCATTGGACCGCACACATCAGTATGTATGATTTCCAATAAGTTGGTTGCTCGCTCCATTGTTCCTGAGAACGGAGTCTTGGTCATTTTACCCATGAGGCATGGTTCGCACGTGTCAAATGATTCGTAATCAAGAGACTCTAAAAGTCCATCAGCATGGAGCTTCTTCATGCGTTTGACACCTATGTGACCAAGGCGGCAGTGCCACAAGTATGTGGGACTATCATTATCAACCTTACATCTTTTGGTACTCACACTATAAACATGTGTAGCATTACGCTCAAGATTCATTAAGAATAAACCATTCACCATCGGAGCATGACCATAAAACATATCTCTCATATAAATAGAACAACCATTATTCTCGGATTTAAATGAGTAGCCATCTCGTATTAAACGAGATCCTGATACAATGTTCATGCTCAAACTTGGCACTAAATAACAATTATTGAGGTTCAAAACTAATCCCGTAGGTAAATGTAGAGGTAGCGTGCCAACGGCGATCACATCGACCTTGGAACCATTCCCGACGCGCATCGTCACCTCGTCCTTCGCCAGTCTCCGCTTATTCCGCAGCTCCTGCTTTGAGTTACAAATGTGAGCAACTGCACCGGTATCAAATACCCAGGAGCTACTACGAGTACTGGTAAGGTACACATCAATTACATGTATATCACATATACCTTTCGTTTTGCCGGCCTTCTTGTCCGCTAAGTATTTGGGGCAGTTCCGCTTCCAGTGACCACTTTCCTTGCAATAAAAGCACTCGGTCTCAGGCTTGGGTCCATTCTTTGGCTTCTTCCCGGCAGCTTGCTTGCCGGGCGCTGCAACTCCCTTGCCGTCCTTCTTGAAGGTTTTCTTACCCTTGCCTTTCTTGAACTTAGTGGTTTTATTCACCATCAACACTTGATGTTCCTTTTTGACTTCTACATCTGTTGATTTCAGCATTGCAAATACTTCAGGAATGGTCTTTCCATCCCCTGCATATTGAAGTTCATCACAAAGCTCTTGTAGCTCGGTGGAAGCGACTGAAGGATTCTGTCAATGACCGCGTCATCCGGGAGATTAACTCCCAGCTGAGTCAAGCGGTTATGTAACCCAGACATAGTGAGTATGTGCTCACTGACAGAACTGTTTTCCTCCATCTTACAGCTGAAGAACTTGTCGGAGACTTGATATCTCTCGACCCGGGCATGAGCTTGGAAAACCATTTTTAGCTCTTCGAACATCTCATATGCTCCGTGTCTCTCAAAACGTTTTTGGAGCCCCGGCTCTAAGCTATAAAGCGTGCCGCACTGAACGAGGGAGTAGTCATCGGTACGTGCCTGCCAAGCGTTCATAACGTCTTGTTCTGCAGGGAGAACAGGTGCGTCACCTAGCGGTGCTTGTAGGACATAATCTTTCTTGGCAGCTATGAGGATGATCCTCAGGTTCCGGACCCAGTCCGTGTAGTTGCTGCCATCATCTTTCAGCTTGGTTTTCTCTAGGAACGCGTTCAAGTGGAGGACTACGTTGGCCATTTGATCTACAAGACATATTGTAAAATATTTAGACTAAGTTCATGATAATTAAGTTCATCTAATCAAATTATTCAATGAACTCCCACTTAGATAGACATCCCTCCTGTAATCTAAGTATAACATGATCCGAGTTAACTAGGTCGTGTCCGATCATCACGTGAGACGGACTAGTCAACATCGGTGAACATCTTCATGTTGATCGTATCTTCTATACGACTCATGCTTGACCTTTCGGTCTTCTGTGTTCCGAGGCCATGTCTGTACATGCTAGGCTCGTCAAGTCAACCTAAGTGTTTTGCATGTGTAAATCTGTCTTACACCCGTTGTATGTGAACGTTAGAATCTATCACACCCGATCATCACGTGGTGCTTCGAAACAACGAACTGTCGCAACGGTGCACAGTTAGGGGGAACACTTTCTTGAAATTATTATGAGGGATCATCTTATTTACTACCGTCGTTCTAAGTAAACAAGATGCATAAATATGATAAACATCACATGCAATCAAATAATAAAAGTGACATGATATGGCCAATATCACATAGCTCCTTTGATCTCCATCTTGGGGCTCCATGATCATCTTGTCACCGGCATGACACCATGATCTCCATCATCATGATCTCCATCATCGTGTCTCCATGAAGTTGCTCGCCAACTATTACTTCTACTACTATGGCTAATGCGTTTAGCAATAAAGTAAAGTAATTTACATGGCGTTTCCCAATGACACACAGGTCATACAAAAAATAAAGACAACTCCTATGGCTCCTGCCGGTTGTCATACTCATCGACATGCAAGTCGTGATTCCTATTACAATAGCATGAACATCTCATACATCACATATAGATCATTCATCATTCATCACAACTTTGGCCATATCATATCGCAAAGCACTTGCTGCAAAAACAAGTTAGACGTCCTCTAATTGTTGTTGCAAGTTTTACGTGGCTGAAGTAGGGTTCTAGCAAGAACGTTTTCTTACCTACGTGAAAGCCACAACGTGATTTGTCAACTTCTATTTACCCTTCATAAGGACCCTTTTCATCGAATCCGCTCCAACTAAAGTGGGAGAGACAGACACCCGCCAGCCACCTTATGCAACTAGTGCATGTTAGTCGGTGGAACGGGTCTCACGTAAGCGTACGTGTAAGGTTGGTCTGGGCCGCTTCATCCCACAATACCGTTGAAGCAAGATAAGACTAGTAGCGGCAAGAAAGTTGACAACATCAACGCCCACAACCAATTGTGTTCTACTCGTGCAAGAGAACTATGCATAGACCTAGCTCATGATGCCACTGTTGGGGAACGTTGCAGAAAAACAAAAAATTTCCTACGGTTTCACCAAGATCCATCTAGGAGTTCATCTAGCAACGAGTGATTGGATTGCATCTACATACCTTTGTAGATCACACGTGGAAGCGTTCAAAGAACGGGGATGAGGAAGTCGTACTCGACGTGATCCAAATCACCGGAGATCCTAGCGCCGAACGGATGGCACCTCCGCGTTCAACACACGTACGGTCAGCGTGACGTCTCCTTCTTCTTGATCCAGCAAGGGGAAAGGAGAAGTTGAGGAAGATGGCTCCAGCAGCAGCACGACGGCGTGGTGGTGATGGAGCTGCAGTACTCCGGCAGGGCTTCGCCAAGCACTATGGAGGAGGAGGATGTGTTGGAGAGGGAGAGGGAGGCACCAAAGATGTGTTGGAGAGGCCCTCCTTCCCCCACTATATATAGGGAGTCCAAAGGGGGGGGCGGCCCTAGGAGATCCAATCTCCTAGGGGGGTGCGGCCAAGGGAGGAATCCCTCCCCCCCAAGGCACCTAGTGTTGGGGAACGTAGCAGAAATTCAAAATTTTCCTACGCATATCACCAAGATCTATCTATGGAGAGACCAGCAACGAGTAGCAAGGGGAGTGCATCTACATACCCTTGTAGATCGCTAAGCGGAAGCGTTCAAGTGAACGGGGTTGATGGAGTCGTACTCGTCGTGATTCAGATCACCGATGATCTAGTGCCGAACGGACAGCACCTCCGCGTTCAACACACGTACAGCTCGACGATGTCTCCCACGCCTTGATCCAGCAAGGAGAGAGGGAGAGGTTGAGGAAGACTCCATCCAGCAGCAGCACAACGGCGTGGTGGTGATGGAGGAGCGTGGCAATCCTGCAGGGCTTCGCCAAGCACCTACGGGAGAGGAGGAGGTGTCACGGGAGGGAGGGAGGCGCCAAGGGCTCAGGTATGGATGCCCTCCCTTCCCTCCACTATATATAGGGGCAGGGGAGAGGGGGGAGGCGCAGCCTTGCCCCTTACTCCAAGAAAGGGGTGCGGCCAAGAGAGGGGGAGGAGTCCATCCTCCCCAAGGCACCTCGGAGGTGCCTTCCCCTTTGAGGACTCTTCCCTTTCCTAGGTTCCTAGGCGCATGGGCCTCTTGGGGCTGGTGCCCTTGGCCCATGTAGGCCAAGGCGCACCCCCTACAGCCCATGTGGCCCCCCGGGGCAGGTGGCCCCACCCGGTGGGCCCCCGGGACCCTTCCGGTGGTCCCGGTACAATACCGATGACCCCGAAACTTGTCCCGATGGCCGAAACAGGACTTCCTATATATAAATCTTTACCTCCGGACCATTCCGGAACTCCTCGTGACGTCCGGGATCTCATCCGGGACTCCGAACAACATTCGGTAACCACATACAAACTTCCTTTATAACCCTAGCGTCATCGAACCTTAAGTGTGTAGACCCTACGGGTTCGGGAGACATGCAGACATGACCGAGACGTTCTCCGGTCAATAACCAACAGCGGGATCTGGATACCCATGTTGGCTCCCACATGTTCCACGATGATCTCATCGGATGAACCACGATGTCAAGGACTCAATCAATCCCGTATACAATTCCCTTTGTCTAGCGGTATGGTACTTGCCCGAGATTCGATCGTCGGTATACCGATACCTTGTTCAATCTCGTTACCGGCAAGTCTCTTTACTCGTTCCGTAACACATCATCCCGTGATCAACCCCTTGGTCACATTGTGCACATTATGATGATGTCCTACCGAGTGGGCCCAGAGATACCTCTCCGTTTACACGGAGTGACAAATCCCAATCTCGATTCGTGCCAACCCAACAGACACTTTCAGAGATACCCGTAGTGTACCTTTATAGCCACCCAGTTACGTTGTGACGTTTGGCACACCCAAAGCACTCCTACGGTATCCGGGAGTTGCACAATCTCATGGTCTAAGGAAATGATACTTGACATTAGAAAAGCTTTAGCATACGAACTACATGATCTTGTGCTAGGCTTAGGATTGGGTCTTGTCCATCACATCATTCTCCTAATGATGTGATCCCGTTATCAACGACATCCAATGTCCATGGTCAGGAAACCGTAACCATCTATTGATTAACGAGCTAGTCAACTAGAGGCTTACTAGGGACATGGTGTTGTCTATGTATCCACACATGTATCTGAGTTTCCTATCAATACAATTCTAGCATGGATAATAAACGATTATCATGAACAAGGAAATATAATAATAATCAATTTATTATTGCCTCTAGGGCATATTTCCAACAGTCTCCCACTTGCACTAGAGTCAATAATCTAGTTCACATCGATATGTGATTAACACTCAAGGTCACATCCCCATGTGACTAACACCCAAAGAGTTTACTAGAGTCAATAATCTAGTTCACATTTACCATGTGATTAACACTCGATGAGTTCTGGGTTTGATCATGTTATGCTTGTGAGAGAGGTTATAGTCAACGGGTCTGAACCTTTCAGATCCGTGTGTGCTTTACAAATCTCTATGTCATCTCCTAGATGCAGCTACCACGTTCTATTTGGAGCTATTCCAAATAACTGTTCTACTTGGAGCTATTCTAAATTGTTGCTCCATTATACGTATCCGGTATCTCTACTCAGAGCTATCCGGATAGGTGTTAAGCTTGCATCGACGTAACCCTTTACGACGAACTCTTTTACCACCTCCATAATTGAGAAAATTCCTTAGTCCACTAGTTACTAAGGATAACTTTGACCGCTGTCCTGTGATCCATTCTTGGATCACTCTTGTACCCCTTGACTGACTCATGGTAAAGCACACTTCAGGTGCGGTACACAGCATAGCATACTGTAGAGCCTATGTCTTAAGCATAGGGGACGACCTTCGTCCTTTCTCTCTATTCTGCCATGGTCGAGCTTTAAGTCTTAACTTCATACCTTACAACTCAGGCAAGAACTCCTTCTTTGACTGATCCATCTTGAACACCTTCAAGATCATGTCAAGGTATGTGCTCATTTGAAAGTACCATTAAGCGTTTTGATCTATCCTTATAGATCTTGATGCTCAATGTTCAAGTAGCTTAATCCAGGTTTCCATTGAAAAACACTTTCCAAATAACCCTATATGCTTTCCAGAAATTCTACGTCATTTCTGATCATTAATATGTCAACAACATATACTCATCAGAAATTCTATAGTGCTCCCACTCACTTCTTTGGAAATACAAGTTTCTCATAAACTTTGTATACACCCAAAATCTTTGATCATCATCAAAGCATACATTCCAACTCCGAGATGCTCACTCCAGTCCTCAGAAGGATTGCTGGAGCTTTGCATACTTATTAGCATATTTCAGGATAGACAAAACCTTTCGGTTGTATCACATACAACCTTTCCTCAAGAATCGTCGAGGAAACAATGTTTTGACATCCTATCTGCAAGATTTCATAAATAATGCAGTAATTGCTAATATAATTCCAACAGACTCTTAGCATCGCTACGAGTGAGAAAGTCTCATCGTAGTCAACTCCTTGAACTTGTCGAAAACATCTTAACGACAAGTCGAGCTTTCTAAATGGTGACATTTACCATTATCGTCTGTCTTCCTTTTAAAATCCATATGTACCTAACAGCCTTACGACCATCAAGTAGTTCTTCCAAAGTCTACACTTTGTTTTCATACATGGATCCTATCTCGGATTTTATGGCCTCGGGCCATTTATCGGAATCCAGGCCCACCATCGCTTCTCCATAGCTCGTAGGTTCATTGTTGTCTAGCAACATGACTTCCAAGATAGGATTACGTACCACTCTGAAGTAGTACATATCCTTGTCATCCCACGAGGTTTGGTAGTGACTTGATCCGAAGTTTCATGATCAATATCATAAGCTTCCACTTCAATTGGTGTAGGTGCCACAGGAACAACTTCCTATGCCCTGCCACACACTAGTTGAAGAGACGGTTCAATAACCTCATCAAGTTTCCACCATCCTCCCACTCAATTCTTTCGAGAGAAACCTTTCCTCGAGAAAGGACCCAATTCTAGAAACAATTCATATTGCTTTCGGATCTGAATTAGGAGGTATACCCAACTGTTTTGGGTGTCCTATGAAGATGTACTTTATCCGCTTTGGGTTCGAGCTTAATCCTGAAACTTTTTCACATAAGCGTCGCAGCCCCAAACTTTTAAGAAACGACAACTTAGGTTTCTCTAAACCATAATTCATACGGTGTCATCTCATCGGAATTACGTGGTGCCCTATTTAAAGTGAATGTGGTTGTCTTTAATGCCTAACCCATAAACTATCGTGGCAGTTCGATAAGAGACATCATGGTATGCATTATATCCAATAGGGTGCAACTATGATGTTCGGACACACCATCACACTATGGTGTTCCAGGCTGTATCAGTTGTGAAACAATTTCCACAATGTCTTAATTCTGTGCCAAACTCGTGATTCAGATATTCATCTCTATGATCATATCATAGATCTTTTATCCTCTTGTCACGACGATCTTTCAACTTCACACTGAAATTACTTGAACCTTTCAATAATTCAGACTCGTCATTCATCAAGTAAATATACTCAACATCTACTCGAATCATCTGTGAAGTAAGAACATAAAGATATTCACTGCATGCCTCAGCACTCATTGGACTGCACACATCAAAATGTGTTACTTCCAACAAGTTGCTATCTTGTTCCATCTTACTGAAAACGAGGCTTTTCAGTCATCTTGCCCATGTGGTATGATTTGCATGTCCCAAGTGATTCAAAATCAAGTGAGTCAAAACGGTCCATTTGCATGGAGTTTCTTCATGCATATACACCAATAGACATGGTTCGCATGTCTCAAACTTTTCAAAAACGAGTGAGCCCAAAGATCCATCAATATGGAGCTTCTTCATGCGTTTTATACCGATATGACTTACGTGGCAGTGCCACAAGTAGGTGGTACTATCATTACTATCTTTTGGCATGAACATGTGTATCACTACGATCGAGATTTAATAAACCATTCATTTTAGGTGTAAGACCATTGAAGGTATTATTCAAATAAACAGAGTAACCATTATTCTCCTTAAATGAATAACCGTATTGCGATAGACGTAATCCAATCATGTCTATGCTCAACGCAAACACCAAATAACAATTATTTAGGTTTAACACCAATCTCTTTGGTAGAGGGAGCGTGCGATGCTTGATCATATCAAGCTTGGAAAAACTTCCAACACATATCGTCAGCTCACCTTTAGCTAGTCTCCGTTTATTCCGTAGCCTTTTGTTTCGAGTTACTAACACTTAGCAACCGAACCGGTATCTAATACCCTGGTGCTACTAGGAGTACTAGCAAAGTACACATTAACACAATGTATATCCAATATACTTCTATCGACCTTGCCAGCCTTCTTATCTACCAAGTATCTAGGGTAATTCTGCTCTAGTGGTTGTTCCCCTTATTACAGAAGCACTTAGTCTCGGGTTTGGGTTTTACCTTGGGTTTCTTCACTAGAGCAGCAGCTGATTTGCCGTTTCATGAAGTATCCCTTCTTGCCCTTGCCCTTCTTGAAACTAGTGGTTTCACCAACCATCAACAATTGATGCTCCTTCTTGATTTCTACTTTCGCGGTGTCAAACATCGCGAATACCTCAAGGATCATCATATCTATCCCTGATATGTTATAGTTCATCACGAAGCTCTAACAGCTTGGTGGCAATGACTTTGGAGAACCATCACTGTCTTATCTGGAAGATCAACTCCCACTCGATTCAAATGATTGTTGTACTCAGACAATCTGAGCACAAGCTCAACAATTGAGCTTTTCTCCTTAGTTTGCAGGTTAAGAAAATCGTCGGAGGTCTCTTACCTCTTGACGTGGGCACGAGCCTGAAATCCCAATTTCAGCCCTCGAAACATCTCATATGTTCCGCGACATTTCGAAAAACGTCTTTGGTGCCTCAACTCTAAACCGTTTCACTGAACTATCACGTAGTTATCAAAACGTGTACAAACGACGTTTGGGGTTCAGCACACTGAGCGGTGCATTAAGGACATAAGCCTTCTATGAAGCAATGAGGACAATCCTCAGTTCACGGACCTAGTCCGCATAATTGCTACTATTAACTTTCAACTAATTTTTCTCTAGGAACATATCTAAACAGTAGAACTATAGCGTGAGCTACGACATAATTTGCAAAAAACTTTTGACAATGTTCAGGATAATTAAGTTCATCTTATGAACTCCCACTCAGATAGACATCCCTCTAGTCATCTAAGTGATTACATGATCCGAGTCAAACTAGGCCGTGTCCGATCATCACGTGAGACGGACTAGTCATCATCGGTGAACATCTTCATGTTGATCGTATCTTCTATACGGCTCATGTTCGACCTTTCGGTCTCCGTGTTCCGAGGCCATGTCTGTACATGCTAGGCTCGTCAAGTTAACCCTAAGTGTTTTGCATGTGTTCTGAGGCCATGTCTGTACATGCTAGGCTCGTCAACACCCGTTGTATTTGAACGTCTGAATAAAACACCCGATCATCACGTGATGTTTTGAAACAGCAAACTGTCGCAACGGTGCACAGTTAGGGGAGAACACTTCTTGAAATTGTTGTAAGGGATCATCTTATTTACTACCGTCGTTCTAAGCAAATAAGATGTATAAACATGATAAACATCACATGCAATCAAATAGTGACATGATATTGCCATCATCACTTTGCTCCTTTTGATCTCCATCTTCGGGGCTCCATGATCATCGTCGTCACCGGCATGACACCATGATCTCCATCATCATGATCTCCATCATCGTGTCTTCATGAAGTTGCCTCGCCAACTATTACTTCTACTACTATGGCTAACGGTTAGCAATAAAGTAAAGTAATTACATGACGTTTAAGTTGACACGCAGGTCACAAATAAATAAAGACAACTCCTATGGCTCCTGCCGGTTGTCATACTCATCGACATGCAAGTCGTGATTCCTATTACAAGAACATGATCAATCTCATACATCACATATATCATTCATCACATCCTTTTTGGCCATATCACATCACATAGCATACCCTGCAAAAACAAGTTAGACGTCCTCTAATTGTTGTTTGCATGTTTTACGTGGCTGCTATGGGTTTCTAGCAAGAACGTTTCTTACCTACGCATGAACCACAACGTGATATGCCAATTGCTATTTACCCTTCATAAGGACCCTTTTCATCGAATCCGATCCGACTAAAGTGGGAGAGACAGACACCCGCCAGCCACCTTATGCAACTAGTGCATGTGTGTCGGTGGAACCGGTCTCACGTAAGCGTACGTGTAAGGTTGGTCCGGGCCGCTTCATCCCACGATGCCGCCGAATCAAGATAAGACTAGTAACGGCAAGCATATTGAACAATATCGACGCCCACAACTACTTTGTGTTCTACTCGTGCAAAGAATCTACGCAATAGACCTAGCTCATGATGCCACTGTTGGGGAACGTAGCAGAAATTCAAAAATTTTCCTACAAATCACCAAGATCTATCTATGGAGAGACCAGCAATGAGTAGAAAGAGAGTGCATCTACATACCCTTGTAGATCGCTAAGCGGAAGCGTTCAAGTGAACGGGGTTGATGGAGTCGTACTCGTCGTGATTCAGATCACCGATGATCTAGTGCCGAACGGACAGCACCTCCGCGTTCAACACACGTACAGCTCGACGATGTCTCCCACGCCTTGATCCAGCAAGGAGAGAGGGAGAGGTTGAGGAAGACTCCATCCAGCAGCAGCACAATGGCGTGGTGGTGATGGAGGAGCGTGGCAATCCTGCAGGGCTTCGCCAAGCACCTACGGGAGAGGAGGAGGTGTCACGGGAGGGAGGGAGGCGCCAAGGGCTCAGGTATGGATGCCCTCCCTTCCCTCCACTATATATAGGGGCAGGGGAGAGGGGGGAGGCGCAGCCTTTCCCCTTACTTCAAGAAAGGGGTGCGGCCAAGAGGGGGGGGGAGGAGTCCATCCTCCCCAAGGCACCTCGGAGGTGCCTTCCCCTTTGAGGACTCTTCCCTCTAGGGTTCCCTAGGCGCATGGGCCTCTTGGGGCTGGTGCCCTTGGCCCATGTAGGCCAAGGCGCACCCCCTACAGCCCATGTGGCCCCCCGGGGCAGGTGGCCCCACCCGGTGGGCCCCCGGGACCCTTCCGGTGGTCCCGGTACAATACCGATGACCCCGAAACTTGTCCCGATGGCCGAAACAGGACTTCCTATATATAAATCTTTACCTCCGGACCATTCCGGAACTCCTCGTGACGTCCGGGATCTCATCCGGGACTCCGAACAACATTCGGTAACCACATACAAACTTCCTTTATAACCCTAGCGTCATCGAACCTTAAGTGTGTAGACCCTACGGGTTCGGGAGATATGCAGACATGACCGAGACGTTCTTCGGTCAATAACCAACAGCGGGATCTGGATACCCATGTTGGCTCCCACATGTTCCACGATGATCTCATCGGATGAACCACGATGTCAAGGACTCAATCAATCCCGTATACAATTCCCTTTGTCTAGCGGTATGGTACTTGCCCGAGATTCGATCGTCGGTATACCGATACCTTGATCAATCTCGTTACCGGCAAGTCTCTTTACTCGTTCCGTAATACATCATCCCGTGATCAACCCCTTGGTCACATTGTGCACATTATGATGATGTCCTACCGAGTGGGCCCAGAGATACCTCTCCGTTTACACGGAGTGACAAATCCCAATCTCGATTCGTGCCAACCCAACAGACACTTTCAGAGATACCCGTAGTGTACCTTTATAGCCACCCAGTTACGTTGTGACGTTTGGCACACCCAAAGCACTCCTACGGTATCCGGGAGTTGCACAATCTCATGGTCTAAGGAAATGATACTTGACATTAGAAAAGCTTTAGCATACGAACTACATGATCTTGTGCTAGGCTTAGGATTGGGTCTTGTCCATCACATCATTCTCCTAATGATGTGATCCCGTTATCAACGACATCCAATGTCCATGGTCAGGAAACCGTAACCATCTATTGATTAACGAGCTAGTCAACTAGAGGCTTACTAGGGACATGGTGTTGTCTATGTATCCACACATGTATCTGAGTTTCCTATCAATACAATTCTAGCATGGATAATAAACGATTATCATGAACAAGGAAATATAATAATAATCAATTTATTATTGCCTCTAGGGCATATTTCCAACACCTAGGGGGTGCCTTCCCCCTTTGGGACTCTTCCCTTCTTGAACCCTAGGCGCATGGGCCTCTTGGGGATGGTTCCCTTGGCCCATGTAGGCCAAGGCGCACCCCCTACAGCCCATGTGGCCCCCGGGGAAGGTGGCCCCACCCGGTGGACCCCCGGGACCCTTCCAGTGGTCCCGGTACAATACCGGTGACCCCGAAACTTGTCCCGATGCCCGAAATAGCACTTCCTATATATAATTCTTTACCTCCGGACCATTCCGGAACTCCTCATGACGTTCGGGATCTCATACGGGACTCCGAACAACATTCGGGTTACTGCATATACATATCCCTACAACCCTAGCGTCACCGAACCTTAAGTGTGTAGACCCTACGGGTTCGGGAGACATGTAGACATGACCGAGATCGCTCTCCGGTCAATAACCAACAGCGGGATCTGGATACCCATGTTGGCTCCCACATGCTCCTCGATGATCTCATCGTATGAACCATGATGTCGAGGATTCAAGCAACCCCGTATACAGTTCCCTTTGTCAATCGGTATGTACTTGCCCGAGATCTGATCGTCGGTATCCCAATACCTCGTTCAATCTCGTTACCGGCAAGTCACTTTACTCGTACCGTAATGCATGATCCCATGACCAGACACTTGGTCACTTTGAGCTCATTATGATGATGCATTACTGAGTGGACCCAGTGATACCTCTCCGTCATACGGAGTGACAAATCCCAGTCTTGATCCATGTCAACCCAACAGACACTTTCGGAGATACCCGTAGTATACATTTATAGTCACCCAGTTACGTTGTGACGTTTGGTACACCCAAAAGCACTCCTACGGTATCCGGGAGTTACACGATCTCATGGTCTAAGGAAAAGATACTTGACATTGGAAAACTCTAGCAAATGAACTATACGATCTTGTGCTATGGTTAGGATTGGGTCTTGTCCATCACATCATTCTCCTAATGATGTGATCCCGTTATCAATGACATCCAATGTCCATAGTCAGGAAACCATGACTATCTGTTGATCAACGAGCTAGTCAACTAGAGGCTTACTAGGGACATGTTGGTGTCTATTATTCACACATGTATTACGATTTCCGGATAACACAATTATAGCATGAATAAAGACAATTATCATGAACAAGGAAATATAATAATAATGCTTTTATTATTTCCTCTAGGGCATATTTCCAATAGAAGTCTTGTCATAAACTATCATGTGAATTTGGTATTCGTTTGATATTTTGATGATGTGTATGTTGTTATTCCCTTAGTGGTGTTATGTGAACGTCGACTACATGACACTTCACCATCTTTGGGCCTAAGGGAATGGATTGTAGAATAGTAATTAGATGATGGGTTGCTAGAGTGACAGAAGCTTAAACCCTAGTTTATGCGCTATTCCATAAGGGGTGATTTGGATCCATATGTTTAATGTTATGGTTAGATTTATCTTAATTTTTCTTTCATAGTTGCGGATGCTTGCAAGAGGGGTTAATGATAAGTGGGAGGCTTGTTCAAGTAATAACAGCACCCAAGCACCGGTCCACCCACATATCAAATTATCAAAGTAGCGAACGCAAATCAAACAAACAAGATGAAACTATCATTTACAATGTTGATCCAGTTGTGCCTACTGCTTATATTGAAAAAACACCTTTCCCTATTAGGATAAAGGGACATGCTAAAGTTTCAGCCGTGGTTAACAAAAGTAATGTTAGAGGAGCTAGACCCTCTGAACAAATTAAAGTTGAACCTAATGTTTCTATGGTTAAAGATCTCTTGGTTGATAATATAGATGGGCATGTTATTTATTTCTGTGATGAAGCTACTAGAATTGCCAAACCCAATACCAAATATAAGAATAAGCATGTTGTTGGCATGCCTGATGTCTTTGTTAAAATAGAAGATCATTGCTATCATGGCCTATGTGATTTGGGAGCTAGTGTTAGTGCTATCCCGTTTACTCTTTATCAAGAAATTATGAATGATATTGCACCTGCTGAAATAGAAGATATTGATGTTACTATTAAGCTTGCAAACAGAGATACTATTTTACCACTTGGGATTATTAGAGATGTTGAAGTCTTGTGTAGAAAAAATAAAATATCCTACTGATTTTCTAGTTCTTGGTTCTCCACAAGATGATTTTGTTGGGTAGCGCAGTAATTTCAAAAAAAAATCCTACGCGCACGCAAGATCATGGTGATGCATAGCAACGAGAGGGGAGAGAGTTGTCTACGTACCCTCGTAGACTGTTCGCGGAAGCGTTATATCAACGCGGTTGATGTAGTCGTACGTCTTCACGTCCGACCGATCCAAGTAGCGAAAGCACGGCACCTCCAAGTTCTGCACACGTACGGCTCGGTGACGTCCTCGCCTTCTCGATCCAGCAAGAGGGGCGAAGTAGTAGATGAGTTCTGGTAGCACGACGGCGTGGTGACGGTGTTGGTGAAGAACAATCTTCGCAGGGCTTCGCCTAAACACTACGAAAACTATGACGGAGGATAAACTAGAGGAGACGGGGTTGCCGACACACGGCTTGGTGTTTCTTGGTGTGTCTTTGGTGCTAGCCCTGCCCCTCTATTTATATGTTGAGCCATGGGGTCATAACTTGGAGTAAAAGCCTCCATAAAGTCGGTTTCACCTGAAAGGCAAGAGTCCTTCTCGGACTCCAGGGCCAGACGCCAGGGTTCCCGGCGTCTGGACCCAGACGCTAGGGACCCTGGCGTCTGGCCCCTGGACTCTGCAAAACTTCCTTTTGCGCTTTCCAAAAACCTTGTGGGCTTTCCCTTTTGGCCCAAATAAAGTGTTCCCGTACCCAAACATTTCGGGAAACATCCGGAACCCCTTCCGGTGATTTCCGGAACCCTTCCGGTGACCAAACACTATTATCACATATATCAAACTTTATCTCTGGACCATTCCGGAGTTCCTCGTCATGTCTGTGATCTCATCCCGGACTCCGAACAACATTCGGTCACCAACATACATAACTCACATAGTACTATATCATCAACGAACGTTAAGTGTGCGGACCCTACGGGTTCGAGAACTATGTAGACATGACCGAGACACCTCTCTGGTCAATAACCAATAGCGGGACCTGGATGCCCATATTGGCTCCTACATATTCTACGAAGATCTTTATCGGTCAGACCGCATAACAACATACGTTGTTCCCTTTGTCATCGGTATGTTACTTGCCTGAGATTCGATCATCGGTATCCAATACCTAGTTCAATCTCGTTACCGGCAAGTCTCTTTACTCGTTCTGTAATACATCATCCCGCAACTAACTCATTAGTTGCAATGCTTGCAAGGCTTATGTGATGTGCATTACCGAGAGGGCCCAGAGATACCTCTTCGACAATCAGAGTGACAAATCCTAATCTCGAAATACGCCAACCCAACATCTACCTTTGGAGACACCTGTAGAGCTCCTTTATAATCACCCAGTTACGTTGTGACGTTTGGTAGCGCACAAAGTGTTCCTCCGGTAAACGGGAGTTGCATAATCTCATAGTCATAGGAACATGTATAAGTCATGAAGAAAGCAATAGCAACATACTAAACGATCGGGTGCTAAGCTAATAGAATGGGTCATGTCAATCAGATCATTCAACTAATGATGTGACCTCGTTAATCAAATAACAACACTTTGTTCATGGTTAGGAAACATAACCATCTTTGATTAACGAGCTAGTCAAGTAGAGGCATACTAGTGACACTAAGTTTGTCTATGTATTCACACATGTATTATGTTTCCGGTTAATACAATTCTAGCATGAATAATAAACATTTATCATGATATAAGGAAATAAATAATAAGTTTATTATTGCCTCTAGGGCATATTTCCTTCAGTCTCCCACTTGCACTAGAGTCAATAATCTAGATTACACAGTAATGATTCTAACACCCATGGAGCCTTGGTGCTGATCATGTTTTGCTCGTGGAAGAGGCTTAGTTAACAGGTCTGCAACATTCAGATCCGTATGTATCTTGCAAATCTCTATGTCTCCCACCTGGACTAGATCCTGGATGGAATTGAAGCGTCTCTTGATGTGCTTGGTCCTCTTGTGAAATCTGGATTCCTTTGCCAAGGCAATTGCACCAGTATTGTCACAAAAGATTTTCATTGGACCCGATGCACTAGGTATGACACCTAGATCGGATATGAACTCCTTCATCCAGACTCCTTCATTCGCTGCTTCCGAAGCAGCTATGTACTCCGCTTCACATGTAGATCCCGCTACGATGCTTTGTTTAGAACTGCACCAACTGACAGCTCCACCGTTTAATGTAAACACGTATCCGGTCTGCGATTTAGAATCGTCCGGATTAGTGTCAAAGCTTGCATCAATGTAACCTTTTACGATGAGCTCTTTGTCACCTCCATATACGAGAAACATATCCTTAGTCCTTTTCAGGTATTTCAGGATGTTCTTGACCGCTGTCCAGTGATCCACTCCTGGATTACTTTGGTACCTCCCTGCTAAACTTATAGCAAGGCACACATCAGGTCTGGTACACAGCATTGCATACATGATAGAGCCTATGGCTGAGGCATAGGGAACATCTTTCATTTTCTCTCTATCTTCTACAGTGGTCGGGCATTGAGTCTGACTCAACTTCACACCTTGTAACACAGGCAAGAACCATTTCTTTGCTTGATCCATTTTGAACTTCTTAAAAATCTTGTCAAGGTATGTGCTTTGTGAAAGTCCAATTAAGCGTCTTGATCTATCTCTATAGATCTTTATGCCTAATATGTAAGCAGCTTCACCGAGGTATTTCATTGAAAAACTCTTATTCAAGTACCCCTTTATGCTATCCAAAAATTCTATATCATTTCCAATCAGTAATATGTCATCCACATATAATATCAGAAATGCTACAGAGCTCCCACTCACTTTCTTGTAAATACAGGCTTCTCCAAAAGTCTGTATAAAACCAAATGCTTTGATCACACTATCAAAGCGTTTATTCCAACTCCGAGAGGCTTGCACCAGTCCATAAATGGATCGCTGGAGCTTGCACACTTTGTTAGCTCCCTTTGGATCGACAAAACCTTCCGGTTGCATCATATACAACTCTTCTTCTAGAAATCCATTCAGGAATGCAGTTTTGACATCCATCTGCCAAATTTCGTAATCATAAAATGCGGAAATTGCTAACACGATTCGGGCAGACTTAAGCATCGCTACGGGTGAGAAGGTCTCATCGTAGTCAACCCCTTGAACTTGTCGAAAACCTTTTGCGACAAGTCGAGCTTTGTAGACAGTAACATTACCATCAGCATCAGTCTTTTTCTTGAAGATCCATTTATTCTCAATTGCTTGCCGATCAACGGGCAAGTCAACCAAAGTCCATACTTTGTTCTCATACATGGATCCCATCTCAGATTTCATGGCTTCAAGCCATTTTGCGGAATCTGGGCTCACCATCGCTTCTTCATAGTTCGTAGGTTCATCATGATCTAGCAGCATGATTTCCAGAACAGGATTACCGTACCACTCTGGTGCGGATCTCGCTCTGGTTGATCTACGAGGTTCAGTAGTATCTTGTCCTGAAGTTTCATGATCATCATCATTAGCTTCCTCACTAATTGGTATAGGTGTCGTAGAAACAGTTTTCTGTGATGTACTACTTTCCAATAAGGGAGCAGGTACAGTTACCTCATCAAGTTCTACTTTCCTCCCACTCACTTCTTTCGAGAGAAACTCCTTCTCTAGAAAGGATCCATTCTTAGCAACGAATGTCTTGCCTTCGGATCTGTGATAGAAGGTGTACCCAACAGTCTCCTTTGGGTATCCTATGAAGACACATTTTTCCGATTTGGGTTCGAGCTTATCAGGTTGAAGCTTTTTCACATAAGCATCGCAGCCCCAAACTTTAAGAAACGACAACTTTGGTTTCTTGCCAAACCATAGTTCATAAGGTGTTGTCTCAACGGATTTTGATGGTGTCCTATTTAACGTGAATGCGGCCGTCTCTAAAGCATAACCCCAAAATGATAGCGGTAAATCAGTAAGAGACATCATAGATCGCACCATATCTAGTAAAGTACGATTACGACGTTCGGACACACCATTACGCTATGGTGTTCCGGGTGGCGTGAGTTGCGAAACTATTCCACAATTTTTCAAATGTACACCAAACTCGTAACTCAAATATTCTCCTCCACGATCGGATCGTAGAAACTTTATTTTCTTATTACGATGATTTTCAACTTCACTCTGAAATTCTTTGAACTTTTCAAATGTTTCAGACTTATGTTTCAAGTAGATATACCCATATCTGCTTAAATCATCTATGAAGGTGAGAAAATAACGATATCCGCCACGAGCCTCAATATTCATTGGACCACATACATCGGTATGTATGATTTCCAACAAATCTGTTGCTCTCTCCATAGTACCGGAGAACGGTATTTTAGTCATCTTGCCCATGAGGCACGGTTCGCAAGTACCAAGTGATTCATAATCAAGTGGTTCCAAAAGTCCATCAGTATGGAGTTTCTTCATGCGCTTTATACCGATATGACCTAAACGGCAGTGCCACAAATAAGTTGCACTGTCATTATCAACTCTGCATCTTTTGGCTTCAACATTATGAATATGTGTGTTACTACTATCGAGATTCATCAAAAATAGACCACTTCTCAAAGGTGCATGACCATAAAAGATTTTACTCATATAAATAGAACAACCATTATTCTCTGATTTAAATGAATAACCGTCTCGCATCAAACAAGATCCAGATATAATGTTCATGCTCAACGCTGGCACCAAATAACAATTATTTAGGTCTAATATTAATCCCGAAGGTAGATGTAGAGGTAGCGTGCCGACCGCGATCACATCGACTTTGGAATAGTTTCCCACGCGCATCGTCACCTCGTCCTTTGCCAGTGTTCGCTTAATCCGTAGTCCCTGTTTTGAGTTGCAAATATTAGCAACAGAACCAGTATCAAATACCTAGGTGCTACTGCGAGCTCTAGTAAGGTACACATCAATAACATGTATATCACATATATCTTTGTTCACCTTGCCATCCTTCTTATCCGCCAAATACTTGGGGCAGTTCTGATTCCAGTGACCAGTCTGCTTGCAGTAGAAGCACTCAGTTTCAGGCTTAGGTCCAGACTTGGGTT
Source organism: Triticum aestivum (assembly GCF_018294505.1). NCBI lineage: Eukaryota > Viridiplantae > Streptophyta > Magnoliopsida > Poales > Poaceae > Triticum > Triticum aestivum. The sequence continues at coordinate 673,829,205 of NC_057806.1, forward strand.
TCTTCTCCTGAGCAGAAACTTGCTTGCCGTTCTTCTTGAAGTTCCCCTTCTTCTTCCCTTTGCCCTTTTTCTTGAAACTAGTGGTCTTGTTAACCATCAACACTTGATGCTCCTTCTTGATTTCTACCTCCGCAGCTTTCAGCATTGCGAAGAGCTCGGGGATAGTCTTGTTCATCCCTTGCATATTATAGTTCATCACGAAGCTCTTGTAGCTTGGTGGCAGTGATTGGAGAATTCTGTCAATGACACAATCATCTGGAAGATTAACTCCCATCTGAATCAAGTGATTATTATACCCAGACATTTTGAGTATATGCTCACTGACAGAACTGTTCTCCTCCATCTTGCAGCTATAGAACTTATTGGAGACTTCATGTCTCTCAATCCGGGCATTTGCTTGAAATATTAACTTCAACTCCTGGAACATCTCATATGCTCCATGACGTTCAAAACATCGTTGAAGTCCCGATTCTAAGCCGTAAAGCATGGCACACTGAACTATCGAGTAGTCATCAGCTTTGCTCTGCCAGACGTTCATAACATCTGGTGTTGCTCCAGCAGCAGGCCTGGCACCCAGCGGTGCTTCCAGGACGTAATTCTTCTGAGCAGCAATGAGGATAATCCTCAAGTTACGGACCCAGTCTGTGTAATTGCTACCATCATCTTTCAACTTTGCTTTCTCAAGGAACGCATTAAAATTCAACGGAACAACAGCATGAGCCATCTATCTACAATCAATATAAACAAGCAAGATACTATCAGGTACTAAGTTCATGATAAGTTTAAGTTCAATTAATCAAATTACTTAAGAACTCCCACTTAGATAGACATCCCTCTAATCCTCTAAGTGATCACGTGATCCAAATCAACTAAACCATAACCGATCATCACGTGAGATGGAGTAGTTTTCAATGGTGAACATCGTTATGTTGATCATATCTACTATATGATTCACGCTCGACCTTTCGGTCTCCGTGTTCCGAGGCCATATCTGCATATGCTAGGCTCGTCAAGTTTAACCTGAGTATTCTGCATGTGCAAAAACTGGCTTGCACCCGTTGTAGATGGACGTAGAGCTTATCACACCCGATCATCACGTGGTGTCTGGGCACGACGAACTTTGGCAACGGTGCATACTCAGGGAGAACACTTCTTGATAATTTAGTGAGAGATCATCTTATAATGCTACCGTCAATCAAAGCAAGATAAGATGCATAAAAAGATAAACATCACATGCAATCAATATAAGTGATATGATATGGCCATCATCATCTTGTGCTTATGATCTCCATCTCCGAAGCACCGTCATGATCACCATCGTCACCGGAGCAACACCTTGATCTCCATCGTAGCATCGTTGTCGTCTCGCCAATCTTATGCTTCCACGACTATCGCTACCGCTTAGTGATAAAGTAAAGCATTACATCGCGATTGCATTGCATACAATAAAGCGACAACCATATGGCTCCTGCCAGTTGACGATAACTCGGTTACAAAACATGATCATCTCATACAATAAAATTTAGCATCATGTCTTTGGCCATATCACATCACAACATGCCCTGCAAAAACAAGTTAGACGTCCTCTACTTTGTTGTTGCAAGTTTTACGTGGCTGCTACGGGCTTAAGCAAGAACCAATCTCACCTACGCATCAAAACCACAACGATAGTTTGTTAAATAGACTCCGTTTTAACCTTCGCAAGGACCGGGCGTAGCCACACTCGGTTCAACTAAAGTTGGAGAAACTGACACCCGCCAACCACCTGTGTGCAAAGCACGGCGGTAGAACCAGTCTTGCGTAAGCGTACGCGTAATGTCGGTCCGGGTCGCTTCATCCAACAATACCGCCGAACCAAAGTATGACATGCTGGTAGGTAGTATGACTTATATCGCCCACAACTCACTTGTGTTCTACTCGTGCATATAGCATCAAACCATAAAAACCTAGGCTCGGATGCCACTATTGGGTAGCGCAGTAATTTCAAAAAAAATTCCTACGCGCACGCAAGATCATGGTGATGCATAGCAACGAGAGGGGAGAGAGTTGTCTACGTACCCTCGTAGACTGTTCGCGGAAGCGTTATATCAACGCGGTTGATGTAGTCGTACGTCTTCACGTCCGACCGATCCAAGTACCGAAAGCACGGCACCTCCGAGTTCTGCACACGTACGTCTCGGTGACGTCCTCGCCTTCTCGATCCAGCAAGAGGGGCGAAGTAGTAGATGAGTTCCGGCAGCACGACGGCGTGGTGACGGTGTTGGTGAAGAACAATCTTCGCAGGGCTTCGCCTAAACACTACGAAAACTATGACGGAGGATAAACTAGAGGAGACGGGGTTGCCGGCACACGGCTTGGTGTTTCTTGGTGTGTCTTTGGTGCTAGCCCTGCCCCTCTATTTATATGTTGAGCCCTGGGGTCGAAACTTGGAGTAAAAGCCTCCACAAAGTCGGTTTCACCCGAAAGGCAAGAGTCCTTCTCGGACTCCAAGGCCAGACGCCAGGGTTCCCGGCGTCTGGACCCAGACGCCAGGGTTCCCGACGTCTGGACCCAGACGCCAGGGACCCTGGCGTCTGGCCCCTGGACTCTGCAAAACTTCCTTTTGCGCTTTCCAAAAACCTTGTGGGCTTTCCCTTTTGGCCCAAATAAAGTGTTCTCGTACCCAAACATTTCGGGAAACATCCGGAACCCCTTTCGGTGATTTCCGAAACCCTTCCGGTGACCAAACACTATTATCACATATATCAAACTTTATCTCCGGACCATTCCGGAGTTCCTCGTCATGTTCGTGATCTCATCCCAGACTCCGAACAACATTCGGTCACCAACATACATAACTCACATAGTACTATATCGTCAACGAACATTAAGCGTGCGGACCCTACGGGTTCGAGAACTATGTAGACATGACCGAGACACCTCTCTGGTCAATAACCAATAGCGGGACCTGGATGCCCATATTGGCTCCTACATATTCTACGAAGATCTTTATCGGTCAGACCGCATAACAACATATGTTGCTCCCTTTGTCATCGGTATGTTACTTGACTGAGATTCGATCGTCGGTATCCAATACCTAGTTCAATCTCGTTACCGGCAAGTCTCTTTACTCGTTCTGTAATACATCATCCCGCAACTAACTCATTAGTTGCAATGCTTGCAAGGCTTATGTGATGTGCATTACCGAGAGGGCCTAGAGATACCTCTCCGACAATCGGAGTGACAAATCCTAATCTCAAAATACGCCAACCCAACATCTACCTTTGGAGACACCTGTAGAGCTCCTTTATAATCACCCAGTTATGTTGTGGCGTTTGGTAGCACACAAAGTGTTCCTCCGGTAAACGGGAGTTGCATAATCTCATAGTCATAGGAACATGTATAAGTCATGAAGAAAGCAATAGCAACATACTAAACGATCGGGTGCTAAGCTAATAGAATGGGTCATGTCAATCAGATCATTCAACTAATGATGTGACCTCATTAATCAAATAACAACACTTTGTTCATGGTTAGGAAACATAACCATCTTTGATTAACGAGCTAGTCAAGTAGAGGCATACTAGTGACACTAAGTTTGTCTATGTATTCACACATGTATTATGTTTCCGGTTAATACAATTCTAGCATGAATAATAAACATTTATCATGATATAAGGAAATAAATAATAAGTTTATTATTGCCTCTAGGGCATATTTCCTTCAGATTTATGTCCCATAATATTTGGTAGACCTTTCTTGAACACTGTTAATGTTAAGATTGATTGCGCTAGAGAAACTGTCAGTGTTAACTTTGGTGATGTGTCTCATGAATTTAATTTCTCTAAGTTTCTTACACAACCTCATGATAAAGAATTTCCTAGTAAAGATGAAATGTTTGGTCTTGCTTCTATTGTCATACCTCCAACTGATCCTTTAGAACAATACTTGTTGGATCATGAAAATGATATGCACTTGCATGAAAGAAATGAATTAGATAAGATGTTCTTTGATCAACCACCTATTCTTATACACAATTTACCTGTTGAAACTCTAGTAGGTCCTCCACCACCTAAAGATGATCCCGTGTTTGAATTAAAACAATTACCTGATACTTTGAAACATGCTTATCTTAATGAAAAGAAAATATATCCTTTTATTATTAGTGCTAACCTTACAGAGCATGAAGAGAAGAGATTACTTAAAACTCTAAGGAAGCACCATGCTGCTATTGAATATACTCTTGATGATCTTAGGGGCATTAGTCCCACTTTATGTGAGCATAAAATTAATATGGAGCCTGATGCTAAACCAGTTGTCAATCATCAACGACGATTGAATCCTAAGATGAAAAAAGTGTTAAGAACTGAAATATTAAAGCTTCTGGAAGTAGTTATAATTTATCCCATGACTAACAGTAGATGGGTAAGTCATGTTCATGTGTCCCTAAGAAAGGAGGCATTACAGTTGTTCCTAATGATAAAAATGAACTCATTCCACAAAGAATTGTAACTGGTTATAGGATGATAATTTATTTTAGAAAATTAAACAAAGGTACTAGAAAGGGTCATTACCCCTTACCTTTTATTGATCAAACGTTAGAAAGATTATTTAAGCACACACACTTTTGCTTCCTTGATGGATATTCTGATTTCTTTAAATACATGTATCACAACCTGATCAAGAGAAAACCACTTTTACTTGCCCTTTTGGAACTTATGCTTATAGACGCATGCCTTTTGGTTTATGCAATGCACCTGCTACCTTTCAAAGATGTATGACTGTTATATTCTTTGACTTTTGTGAAAAGATTGTTAAGGTTTTCATGGATGACTTTTCTATTTATGGGACTTCTTTTGATGATTGCTTAAGCAACCTTGAATGAGTTTTGCAGAGACATGAACAAACTAATCTTGCCTTGAATTGGGAGAAGTGTCACTCTATGGTGAATGAAAGTATTGTCTTGGGGCATAAAATTTCTGAACGAGGTATTGAAGTAGACAAAGCTAAAGTTGATGCAATTGAGAAAATGCCATGTCCTAAAGATATTAAAGGTATAAGAAATTTCCTTGGTCATGCTGGTTTTTATAGGAAGTTTGTTAAAGATTTTTCTAAAATTTTCTAGGCCTCTTACTAGTCTTTTGCAAAAAGATGTTTCATTTATTTTTTATGATGATTGTGTAAAAGCATTTGACACACCTAAGAAAGTATTAACCTCTGCACCTATATGTTCAACCATCTGATTGGAACTTTTCTTTTGAAATTATGTGTGATGTTAGTGATTTTGTTGTTGGTGTTGTTTTAGGACAAAGAGTTGATAAGTAACTAAATGTTATCCATTATGCTAGTAAAACTCTAGACAGTGCTCAAAAAAATTATTTTACTACTGAGAAAGAATTTTTAGCAGTTGTGTTTGCATATGACAAATTCAAATCTTACACAGTTGATTCTAAAGTAATTGTTCACACTGATCATGCTACTAGCGACTAATCGCTAAGTATAGTTGGCCCTTGATGTATGTGCATTTTTTTAGCAGATGATGTATGTGCACTTGGGACATCCTCGGTCCAAGGATAGCTAGATGGCCACCCACTTACCAAGCTCATCGGTGTATGGCCTATTTACATTTAATAAATCTTGGTAAATGTGTTCTAAACATACATTCCAAAGTTTTAGTTTAATAATGAAAATATTTCTATATTAAAAAATGTACATGTACATTAATATAAGTGTCCAAGGGTCCTTTTTTTAAATGTTCATGTATACAAAAAAACAATCATGTAACTCTTTTGATATTCATGTATTTTCAAAAGTCCATGTAAAAAATGATTAATTGGTGCGTGTCAACATATATGTTGGCATACTTGTTTTATTTAATAAATTTTCACATATTTTAAGTGAAATGTTGATCTCATGTTCAAAAGGGTTTATGTATAAGAAAAAATATATTAATGTATTTCAGAAAAATGTTGCATTTAAAAATTTATATATGTGAGAAAATTGTTCATGCACGTTTAAACATATGTTCATATATATACTTTTCAAATATATTTGTGTATTTTCCTGAAACAATAAGCAAAAAATAAAAACATTATATAATTTAAAAATAAAACATATGACTGTGAAAGAACGTGAAAACAAAAGGAATCGGAGAGAAATAGAATACAGAATATAAAATAAAATAGAAAAGGAAATAAAGAACGAGAAGAAGAAAGGAAAAGGAATGTGGGACGTTATTGGGCCGGCCCACGGAGTAAACATTTCAGGCGTGAGGGTGAACTCCGTAATTCGCAAACAGCAAAGAAGAAGAAAACGCCCGTGTTCCTAACCTAGAGCCGCCGCCACCTGCCCTGCCGCCGCCCTCTTGCAGCGACTCCCCTGCCGCGCCGCCCCCCTCTTGCAGCGACTCCCCTGCCCCGCCGCCCCACTCTTGCAGCGACTCCCCTGCCGCGCCGTCCCCCCTCTTCCTCGGTCCCTCAATCTTCGCGGTTCCCCCAACGCCGTCAATGCCTCTGGTACGTCGGCAGTGGCGGTAACCGCAGGCTTGGGGTGCCATAGTTCAAAGTTTACGCCAAACATCATCATAATCTCAAAATAGCAACAACTCGATGAATATTTACTGTTGAGCATATAGTTTTTTTTTTTTGCAATTGTGGAGAGGGTGCCATGGCACCAGGGCACCCCCACTAGATCCGCCACTGTACGTCGGTGTGCTTCGGGCAGATAGGGATATAAATGTCTGAAGTAAATGTCCTTGCAGATTCCGGATAGATAGGGCTGTACCATGTGTGTCCCACATCTCAAACAGGATCCTGTGTTAGGGAAGATGATTTCATCCACTAGCACATAGTAGTAGTTGTATTTATCGTACTAGCAAAAGGCACATGCTTCGCATGTACAGCCAACTTAGATTGTCAAGATTGCATAAATAACTTAGCTCTGAATATTTACATAATTTCACTACAATTAATCACTTAAATTTATAGCATCAAAAATAGATGTGACATCTGAGGGTAGTAACAAAATCTTAGTCCCTTCTTAAATGATTATCAAGTGTAGTGTGTGTGGCAAAACTAAGTTATGACTTATCTAGCTAGCATTGAACCATTAATTCGGTCAAAAGTTCCTTAATGTATAATGTTTTTTCTTTCTTAACATATAGATGGCGATATTTCCTATGGAATTCTTGCATGGATTTATTCGATGTCCTACTGGGTTTTTTATTATCCATAATATTCTTTCGCTATTTTTTAGTTTCTACTATTCTTTCATTATTTTCTCTAAACATTGATGGTGAAACGTAGATAGTTTATTCCATTTTTTACCGTCACTAATACAAGTTATGAAGTACAGTTTATTCAAAACTATAATTTTACTCCTCCATTTGCTTTGGATTTTTCATTGTACAAACAATTCAACATCAATAGAAAATTTAGAGAAACTCAAACACTTTGCAATGGTTTGTATGACAACAAGTTATATTTCTAAATGCAAGAGGTACTATCTCTATGTTGACTGATTACTTTTTATAAATAAATTTGCATCAAAAATGTTATATACTCAATCAATCCACAACGGGTAGATGCACTATATGCAAAGCTGGGTCGGTGTATACATTTTTGTAGAGCCTCGCGATGTGCAAGTCGCCTCATTAAGAAATTGCAATTTCTGAAGCGGCAAAGAACAAAAATTTGTTTGACATATAATTTCTTATTTATGTCTGCATGCACAATATTAGTTATCTTGTATTTCAAGCTTTTATATCGTATTTCAAGCTTGCAACAATACGTACACCCGGAACTTTTTGTTCAGGATATACTCTCGGGCGTGTTAAATTGGTGTACACCTTTTTTTAACCATGTACACATTCTCTTAGCAAATGTGTTTTTCTCCATTTCCGCCTTTCTTTATTGTTTATAGATGAAACATTTTTTATATCTCAGGTGCTAATATTAGCGCACTCCCTTTTAATGGGCTCTGCCCTGTATGCATTGCCATGGTCCAAGACTCCTAGAAGACTCCCGATTCTTTCAATCGTTTTCTATATCTTCTTTCCAAAGCCTGCCACCTGACACAGGAGCACAGTGCAGCGCTAAGGCCCACCACGAATTCCTTTGACGTTGGCCGGGATCACAAAATTCCGGTGGTGGTTACACTGCCACGTTGTTCAAGATTTCAACACACTGATTGCCAGCCGTCCGATAGGAAAGATTCAATGGCCTATATGCTTTGATACTCATACACTATATAATAGTATAGATATTTAGTGCACATTTTCCTCCTGGAAGTAAACCACCGGCAGTAATTCATTTTTTTAGCGCATTCAATCCAGTACCTCATTCTATTTAATTATTGTTTCAACTTAGGTCCAACGTATTAGGTTTCTTTAGTGAATTTTCCGTTCTTTGAAAGCTCAGTTTTTAGCTAACTGAGGTGGTCTTTTTTTCTCTCTGTTGTTTTCAGGTTCCAGCAGACTATAAGAATGTCATACGTCCTCTATTTGACAAAGTAAGACCATGTGTTGTTTCTATTGAAGCATATGCCAAGGCTGTCATCAAAGAGGAAACATTGCCATTGGCAGATGAACATAAGGATGTCACAAACGTCAAAAAGGAGGAAAACAAATGGAAAGCTGCTGGGACCGGATTTGTAGTTCACTGCAGCAATAATTTCACGGTTGTAACAGTGCATACATCTTTCAAGTTCCAAGGCCAAAACGCAGTTGTGAAGTTCTCGGATGGAACGGAAGCTACCGATACAAGGGTGATTAAACTGAAAGGGCCCATGAACCTTATTGTGGCAAATATTCCTCATGGTGATTGGAAAGCAGTTCGGTATGACCAAATCAGAGAGGACGGGTATTCTCAGATTGTGCTCTCCATTTTCTCCCTAATGTATTGGCGATTACCGTGTGTATGTCGTATTATGTACGTTCAAACAACCTTGTGTTTCCTCATTTGTTATTGTACCTTTATTTCGGAACTCAGTTAATTGTTGCATTTGTGTTGCAGTTCGCCAAGATGCACTGCTGTCCTTGCCAATGGCCGCAAGGTCCCTGGAAGTGAGCAGACCTTCAGCTTCAACCTTCCAGTGGCAGGAAAACAACGGAAAGACGAATATGAAAATCATGATAAGCAGTTTTGTTACTTGAGAGATTACGTTCTTGGAGCTCCGGTCTTCGATACATATGGAAAACTTGTTGGATTTGTTAATCAATGTGGAAAGGCTTTTGACTTTAAGTTCGGCGTGAGATCAGAATATTTACAAGATGCATTGTATAAGTGGTTGGCGGGGAAACAATGGAAGGTATGACTCAATTCAATATGTTCAGTTTGACTGAAAATTGAGCTATCATTCATGTTGCAAAAGAAAAAAAAATTGTTCATAAATTTATACCTAGGTAGTTCAAAAGCTATGTGCACTTTTACGAAATCAGATGGTTCTTGATCTTATAGGTTTTTCTTTTTTTCAATAGGATGTACTCAACCCAAGGTCGCAGATTTGGCATCCAGACGACAAGGAGCACGTTGATTCGTCAGTGGGACTGAGGGGAGGTGTAGGGGGTTTGCCGCATGTGCCTCTGGATCAAGAAGACAACTTTCAGTTTGATTCGTCGGTGGGACTAAGGGGAGGTGTAGGGGGTAGGGGGTTTGCCGTATGTGCCTCTGTAGAAGAAGACAACTTTCAGTTTGATTCGTTAATAGCTAGTGGCGACAAGGAAAAGGAATCTGAAGGAGAGAAAGTGGTGGTGGTGGACAAGGTCAGCTCAGACATTGTGGATCTTCGTACCAACAATTTCGTAGCAGACGGTGTTATCACCAAGTACTTGAAACATTTATCTTCTACTAAGCTCAATAATGATGATGAAGTGTATCTTGCTGATGCAACGGTGTCTTCGGCGTATGCTCAAGATGCTTCAGCCATCAATGTCGAGTTACTACGACGCAGTCGCCTTGTGCTCTTGCCGGTTAACAACAACACCAATTTTGGGCGGGCAGACATGGGCACACATTGGTCTTTATTCCTTATTGATGCCATCAACGGGCCACCACCACAGTTCTACCACATGGATTCTCTGGATGGACTAAACCGTTCTGCTGCAGATCGTCTTGCTACAGCACTCGGTGCAGTCTTCCCTGACGCACCCGGTGTTGTGCAGGTGTCCACACCAAGACAAAAAAAATCGTATGATTGTGCAATATATGTCATGGCGTTGGCAAAAAGTATCATTACATGGTGGAAAAGCAGAACCGAGTCCACAAAGCATTGGATGCAAATGATACAGACAGACGTGACCGAAGAGAATGTCCATACCTTGAGACACGACTTTGCTGATCGACTAGAGCAGGATGAAAAAAATCAAAAGGTTGAGTGCAATAAGGAGGAGAAAGCCAAGGAGTGATGCCAGCCTACTTGTGCGCTGACTTGTAGGTTAGTCTTTTCTTCTATCCTCTCCTTCAGAAGCTTAATAAGACCATCATCTATCTCCCTCCCCATATGCATCTGGATTTGAGGCACTTCTGAAGCTAAGAAGAGTGATGGTAAAGGCTCATTTAGTATGGTTGTTTAATACAGCTGTCCATGTGTTTATAAGAATAACAAATCAAATTGTGTGGAATCTCCCTTTTTTATATATTCTAAGAGCCACGACAAGATCTATGTTTCCAAATTCGTCTAACAGTTGCCGGTGCACAGTACTCATGGGAGAAATTGCACATACTATAAGGACATTGGTGCCGAGGGTGCTGTTGTTGGATGGCAATATTGAGTCTTTCTGTACCATATTTTGTACTTGTGCTACATTATCTATGTTGTGCGCCCTTGAAATTGCCCGTGCAGTCAAGATTTGACCTAAAGTTTACCATTCATTTACTGGATCAGGAACTCGTTTTTTTGGTGGATTGCGGCTAGGGGAGCTTATCTGGCAGCAAGGACTGAATGAGACTGAACTGGTCGTTTGGGCCATTGCATTTTTTGGCGACAAAGTCACTCCCATCATCTTAGAAAAGGTCTAGGGCAGTGCTTGGTGTTAGCCAGTTAGTTAGATTTTGCTTTCACTTGTTTGGCCGATGCTTGAGCCAGCCTGGGAGCACTTGGCCTATTTTAGTCGTTGTTTTCCTCTCGGTGTAAGAAGATTCATTCACATGCAGGGATCTCCTGCACGGTTCCAAAAACAAATTCAGGCTAGGTAAAATTCATACTGAACTGTAGCGCTTTGTGTGTTACACTGTTTGTCAAGCACTTGATTTTGCGTCAATCAATCAATCAGGTCTTGGTGAGTAGAATCAACGAAACACCTAAGAAGTCTTAACTATTAGTGGTAGTTTGATTGAGAAGGAAAACTGCATGCCCATGAAAGTGTTATGTAATTCCTGCTTGAGCGCTTTGATGCATGGATCTTATCTTGTTTATAATATATTCCCTGGCGAATGGTTTACTATTCGGTGGCAATTACATATGCAAGATAGAACATATTTATAACTCTGTTTTGTGCTGTGGCGTTAGTATGAAATTTATCCTTGTCCCAGTTAGAATAGTTTATCTGGTCTGGTCGATCCAGATGAAGGGATCAAGTGCTTCTGCAGGCTGCTGGGAAGCCTTACTTGGTCATGACCCCTACCTACAGATTCCATCTGGCATCTTCCTCTTGTTTGCAGTGTTATCTTTGTGAGGCTCTGGAGAGGTGGAGATGCTGAATTCCAGTTTGTATCATCATCAAAAAAGGGCACAAGCAAGATATGAAGCATGGGGAAGACAGCACTGATCAAGTGTAAAACACAAGAAAATACAGCAGAGGAAAAGAATGCTTCAGATGTTTCTTTCTTTCTATCATCATCAGAATGTGTGCTGCCTGCTGCTAGCCTGGACTTGATCAATGTTCTCTTCCCCATGTTCTACCATTAAGTCGCCTTCCTGCTTGTTTTGCTTACTTGGACTGGCTCGGAACCTTGGTGGTTTTGCTCCTGTGTGCTGTGGCAGAAGCACTTATGTACAGGGGGAGAAGCTAGCTAGCTGTGGTTTCTTAGTTGGACTATGATATTTGGCACATGTGTGCCATATAAGCAAAACTGCCACACCTCTACTTCCTTCACTCTAAATAGATGCATACATTAGCTTGATTCTTTCTCCTTTCACGTGCATTTCTTCTTCTAACTAGATGACCCGGTGCGCCAAATGGCGCAGAGACCCATTTGAAACCATGTTCATGTGGAGAAATAGTTGCCTTTTTTTAGTAACTTTATGTTTGATCAAGAATAGAGACCATGTCAAACCCGAAGTGTTTTCAACGTGTATTTGGACAATGTGCCATTTGGCTCTATGTTACCCAAGTAAGGTGCAAGGTCCAAATTCAAGCATCAAGGGTAAAACCTTTTGTAACAGAAACGTTTGCATTTGTAGGGATAGCATTTCTGCCAAGTTATACATGACTTTCAAAGATCAGTAAACTGAATCCGAAATTTACAGGTTGTAGAGGAAAAAATTCTTGAAATGCCATTAGATAGGTACACAAACAATGAACATAGGGAAAAAAAATTAGTGCATGATCCCAACCTTCTTGCTAACAACCAGCACAACAACAACCACTCCTAATAATTGGCATTGGATAACTGATATTTTTTGTGTAGATAAATCATTAATCTCCATAGGGGTAGGAGCTCCCTTGTTCAATTGAGGGGTATGACTTTGACCGGATCATCACGCTTGTTTCTGCAACATCACACTTGTTTTTGTGAATAAAAACTCTTAGAGAATATAGACCCTCAAAAAGGAAAAACACTCCTTGGGAATGGATGGTTGAGACCGCTCCGACATGTGTTTTCGTTCTGTCGCTTGCTGTTTGGGGAGAGTAAACTCTAGGTGGCTAGGGCAAACTCTTCCCTCAAAACTTCACTGGCGAGCCTGTGGATTCACCTTCCCTTTGCTGCCGCTCCATCAACCGGTGGTGGGAATGGGAATCTCGTTGCCTTCGATCTGGTTAGTTGTTTAGGTCACGTTTTTTAGTCCTCGCAGGTGCGACACTCGAGCGGATGGTGGCGCTACTTCTTCGAGTTTGTCTTTCATGTCCCGATCCTACTCGAGTTCGTCCATTTGAACATAGCCGACAAAGCTCTGGTGTAGATTCCTGTCGTCTCCTTGGGGTGATGAGGTTAGGGTTTCTCGTCATGTGGCAGGATTTGGTGTCAGATGCTTCAGATATAGGCAAGGGTTCAATGATGACAACTACGGCTCCAGGTACTGAACAAGGGGCACATGTATGAAGACTTCTCAGCTATCATTGACCAGGTCAAGTCGGATCCCGTAGGGGAGCGGCGATAGCGGCGCGTCAGCAACAGTAGTGGCTATGCGATGGTCTTGGAATCGCAATGTAATTTTTATTATGTTTGATATGATTTGTATTTTCAATGAACATTGATAATAGATATGGATAATTTTTGAAAAAAATAATTGAGTGCTAAGATTTTTACCGGTTGTCACACTTGTTTATGTGAATAAAACATATTCCCTCAGTCTCATAATGTAAGACATTTTTTAACACTGATGTAGTGTCAAAAAGTATTTTATATTATGAGACGGAAGGAGTACCTGAGAATAATAGATCCTTTAAAAAGAAAATAAATACTCCTTGGGAGTAGATTTTTTTTCTCCCCTTGGAATAGATGGCTAGCACCTACGAGCGCTCATATATGCATTTTCCCGGTGGGCCACAACGTATACAGGTGCAAGTGGCAGTGGGATACAACGTTCACGGGGGGCTGTGGGCCACAATGGTTCAGCGTGAGCAAGTGGTAGTCTCCCACCGGATAAGCCACCATGCCACGCGTGTCTGGTGTGTGTGGGTTTGGCTGTGCGCGTGTCCTCTCATGGGGGTAGCCACTCAGTTCAGCTCTGGACAGAGGAGACTGGCGATTTGGATCCGCCGTAGTGTTGTTCTGGCCGTCTTGGGCGAGGAGGTTCCGGCCATCGGTGCTGCTTTCCCCGGCTGCTTCTTGGGTGGAGGAGGTTCTGGCCGTCGGTGCTGCTTTCCCCGGCTGCTTCTTGGGCGGAGGAGGTTCCGGCCGTCGGTGCTGCTTTCCCCGGTAGCTTCTTGGGCGGAGGAGGGAGCTTGGTCCATCTGTTCACCCAGCCGCCTGGATTCATAGGGGACATGTCCACGATTCAGCGCCCACCCGACGTTGTCACCAAGGTAATAAATAATCCATTCTAATCCATCCTGATTCTCCTGAAGAAGCATATTCGCTTGATTAGCAGGGTCTTCTACAACAGTATTATGCTCATGCAAATCACCACAGATAGCAGCATCTAATTTAACTTGATTGAAAAGTACTTAGAAAAGGCAAGCTAACATACCATGTACAATAACCATCCTGGACATCTGGATGTCCAGTATTACAGTGGAATGAGTTGATTTTGCACCTGTAAAACTGAAACTGATTTCTAACTTCCTCTCCTTCTTCAGTAGGGTGATCTGCATTGGTTTTAGACATCAATCTATATAGCCCCGGTCTTCCAATCTATGGTTGAGCTTTATCTTCTGCTGGTATGCGGCGACATCAAGCAGAGTCATCATTGACAAATGGATCTGTTTAAGATTGTTTGATGTCAGGTATGGACTTCAATCATATAGTAAAAAGGCAATAGGAGAGACACATGAAACACAATTTGGCCCTAAAGCATATGCTAACAATGGGGTGTTACTGATAAGCAACCTTGATTTGGTATATGTGAGACAAGTTGTCATATAGTTCTAAGCATGTTTCTATAAACTGTTGTAATTAGGCTAGGGTAATTTATAAAGATGATGGCCATAGAACATAAATACTCTCTCTGTACACTAATATAAGACATTTTTGCAGTTCAATTTAAACTGCAAAAATGTCTTATGTTAGTGTAAAAAGGGAGTATGATATAGATGAAGTAAACACTGCATTTTCACAAAAATAGTGATATTATGATTGAACATAGATTCAGAGGCGATAAATCATTAACACCGACCATACTTCATTGTGCGCCCATAATCCACAAAATCAGAAGCAAACGCATGCTCAATAGTCTTAATCATAATGATAGATTTAAGGGAAATGACGCACATGGGTAGCGTTGGAGGAGGCACCCATATTTCCTTGAGCATATATTCGACTTTGTGCTGAGCATCGGTAATAAGTCTTGCCCTTGATGCAATAATAGGCTTGGCAATATTCTAGTTGTATTCGTCCATATCATCCACCGGCACATCACTTTCGGTGGTATCATCTTCCTCTAGGTTGTCACTATTGCCAATTTCCTTAATACAATAGCAAAGAACACTTTGTTAGTTGCAAAATAAAAAAGTAGAAACACGTAAAGCGTGTACAGGTGGTTGATGTAGCACGTATTAACAAAGTATATTAATAGAAAGGTACTGACAGGTGATTAATGTAGCGGTATTAAGAAAATTCGCCACTTCTAGGCTCCACTTCGGAGCCGTCCGCACCAACTTTCCTAGAGCTATCTTGCCCGCGTCCCGTTTTGAACCTATGATTGCCAGGAGAACAGAATAAGTAAATCATTATGTTTCCTTGATCATAAACACTAAACAGTCTTTACTAAAGCATTAAGATTGTCACTGACCTTCTAAGAGGAGGCTCAAACTTTTTTGCCGATCCTTCTCATCTCCAAGAAACAATAGGTTGAACTAATCATGCAAAATATAGAATTTTATCAACATTTGAAATAACATAGCACCAAATAGCATACTATCAGCGGTCTCCGATTCGAGACCAGCAAAATACATATGTATGCAAGGCAACATCGGTTTTCAAAGGGGAATGACTGGTTTAGCACCCCCATTCACATGTGTATTAATCAAGGCATCTGAATTACAACATTGCAGACAACATAATATGGCCACAAAATCCTGGAGGTTCGACCCGTGATGCACCACGAAATTCACCATCAATAAGCCATTCTGGAGTTCGTGTAGCACTAATATTAGCATAAGGTGGTTTACGTACCAGTTTTAATGTAACACTTTTCTAGAATTTTGATTAACACGGCTACTAACTACCAGTGTCACTAATGCCCAAATAGATGAACATGTAAAATACATGGCATGGGCGACAGACCAAAATCAAAGGCTAGCAGATGTGCGCCATGACACTGATTAGTGATCACATGACTTTGATAGGTAATACCGAATCACATGAAAAATATAGTGTCCAATAGACCATATGCGGAGAGAGTTTCATGTTAAGAGAATGAAGAAAATGTTGCAGGTCAAGAAAACAAGTATAAGAGCTTATATATAGAACAGTTTAAACTGAGCAGGTGCCCTGTCACATATTCTGTGGAATGAAATTATATGAAAAGAATGTTGTAAGTCAAGAAAACAAGTAGAAGAACTTATATATAGAACGGTTTAAACTGAGGAGATGCCCTATCACATATTGTGTGGAATGAAATTATATGACCAATTTACCCTGTAATGGTTGTCATCTAACTCGGTAGGAAAGAGAGCCCAACCGGCATGGTGTTTGGAGGGCCTATTTGTGCTATTTTTAAATATTGTTACCAACGTTGAGACTGAATTAAGATGAAGCTAGCTACTATACAGATTGGGCATATAAGCCTAGTAGATGTGTTTTTAGGAGTGTAATGTGTTTACGACAATGTATCAATCTAGTTATCAGGGATGTAACCAACAACACATTAACTTAAAGGCCTAAGCAATAGAGTGCAACGATACACATATTTTCGGCAAATGGCACTCCATCGGCAATGAATTGGCATACATCACAACATAGATTAATGCTGGTCGTATGAAAAAATACCAACATAGATTAATACTGGCACACATCAGTAATCAAGTCCTAATTACAGTTGCAAAATAGCCAAAACCAGCTAGTTGCTCAATGTTGCAACCATTCTGCACCAGCAGTACTTACTTGCTACCATACACGTTGCATCGACTCAAGCATTGGGAACTTTTGATAGAGGCTATATTTTTAAACCATTTGTTCACGTACTAACATTTTGATCCGAGAGGCATATTTTTTAAAATTTTGGGATACACCCTGTATGATAAGAACAATAGACAAATGAATCAAAAAGGCTGGATTTACCCAAGAGTACCAACCTTTCTTTAGCATGTTTCAGAAGAATAACAGCGCCAGATTAAGTGAAGCAATCTTTCGCTTGAGTTGCTTGTCCTTGGTCGTTTCCAGAATCCTGGCACAAAATAAGCTTGAAGGAGAGCAAGCATGAGAAGAAAATAATAATGTAAACAGAACACGACGCACAGAACACACAGGTAGAGCGAGTAAAATGGTGTATATGAAATGAGCAAAACAATGGAAAGTCAGAGAAGGAAGGCAGAACCTTGGCAGGAAGAAAGGCAGCACACGAGGCGGCGGGCCGGCAGAACAGCAACAAGAACCGCAGACCCACTATTCTAACTTACAACATTGGGTCCGACGGGGGATGGGGATGAACTTGCAACACACTTCCACACAAGTAAGTTTCTTACAGATGCATTTCTTTATAATAAAACTGGTTGCTTGACAGTATACACATTTACAGAAATATGAACTTCTTTTCACCTAGATGGATGGATCTTCCCATAGATTTCATACACCCTGTATGACTTCTTTGTTAAGGGGTGGGTAATCAAACCTGACACTTATTTTTGATAGTTTTTCTCCAATCTCCTGAAGATAGGAGAGCAACACACTGTAAATAAACAAACTTCATAATCTCAATAATACTTAATACTTGACAAAGTCAGGATTGTAGTAGCCTTGCCATGACATCAGCCACAATATATTTCTCAGTTATCACAAGGACACTGTATAATGCTGACATGCCAGTGGAGAGCATAGTGAACACAATAGTGCTGAAGAAACTTGTCTGTGATCTTCTCTAGATATGGTTATAACATCACCTTGTATGAATACATCATGGCATAATTGAAGGCATTAGACAATATTCTACATGAACTGGGTGGTCTATTTAATGTTCTTAATGGATCCATGTACAAAGATAAGAATTTGACAGTATGAAAAGTAGAAGAACACATGTGTAGTTATTCACAGAAACAGAGAAGTAACTATAATCCAAATAATGCTTCAGCAACAAAATATACTTGCTCTTAACTGGACAGCAGCCGTTGCTGGCAAAGTGTTGTTGGCCATCTGAAGAGTAGGTGCCAGAGAGAGAGAGAGGAGTGGGGCCTGATTTTGGCTGTCATCAGGGTCGGGTTCCGCCTCTCTTAACTTATTTCTTAGCTATCAGAAGAACACTGTATAAAGTTAGTATTCTTTCTCTGAACAAATCAAGTGTAATAACAAGCAGAGATTATATATTCCTAAGCTATCAGAAGAACAATGATTTGTGGGAAATCGAAGGAGCGATACATAGAAAGGACGGGTTAGAGACCAAACTTTGTATACTTCATTTGGCTGAATCATCTACAGTTGAAAGTATATCCGTGTATGACGGTGGAAAAGTAGCAAAACACATGACGGTGGAACAGCAGCAAAACACAATATTGCAGCAGAGCTTAAAGCAGGTGCAAGGTCTGAACAAGGTTGATTATAGTCTAGTTCTGAGTGTTAACTGTAATGCTGCATCAGCTATAACAAGTTGTTCATGTTGCAATATATTGGTGTTTATGCCCAGTCCAAATGTAACTTATGTACTGAACAAAATAGGACGTACGAACCTGATTATCAGGTAAAATAGCATATTTTGAGTAGTCAGATTCCCCTTGGGCAAGCTCTTTAGCCCCATCATACATTAACTGCGCAAATTAAGCTCATTACTCGGGAAAAAACACTTACAAACCACTCCCAAAAGAACAATATAAAGCTGCCTACATGATCCTCACTAAGCAATAAGAGCAAAAACTATATTAAACACACTCGTTGCAGTATTGGCATACTTTGATTGTCTGGTACACGATGACATGGTTGACTGTCGTATAGCCCTTGTATTCCGCCACATCAAAGCCGGTCCAGAAAAGAAGATTTATCTGGAGATAGATGTTCAGAAAAATGTAAGGTATACTATTTGTCACTGGGATTGTAACTTTCCAGGGAAGAATACAATGGGATCTTGCCTGCATAGATATCATGGACTTTCCTGATTCTCCAGCCCCTTAAAAAGAAAACATCACATATTAGGAACCAGGATTTCCTGATTTTGAAACAGGGTAAAGAAGACGGCTATCGGGAATTGGTCCAACTAATATTTTGAAGAGGAGGGGAGAGGGGGAAGGGGAGGGATGCGGTGCCATATCACCGTCGACCGGCGTCGTTTGTACAGCCACGCCGCCAGTAAGGTTGAGCGAGAGGGTGCTGCCGGCATGGACCTCGTCAAGCTCCTGGCATCCAGTCACCGCTATCGCTCCCATGCTCCCTGCCACCTCCATGTTTCTCCCAGACCTCGGTGGTAGGCAGAGGGGCCGCCGCCACCCCTCTCCCTGGGCGCCACCTCCTCCCCCATCGGGTGGATGCTCCTCGTTTCTTCCACTCCCAGGACGCCAGATCCCCTTCCACTCCCGGGACGCCAGATCCGCGGGCTCACCGCTGTTTAGCCGGAGAAAAACAAGATGGAGTAGATGCTGGCCAGGAGGTCGCTCGGCTCGGCCCAGGCGAGAGCACGGGAGGAGAAAAGGGAAGGGGGGGGGAGGCGGCGCAGTGGAGACCAGGGGAGGAGGGGAGCGGGGCTCGAGAAGTGGAGGGATTGGCTGCTTGGAGACGAATGGGATTGGGGGCTAGGTTTTCACCGCGCCCTACGATCCAGCCCCACGCCTCTCGCTTTCTCACCTAGGACGCACGCAGGACGCACCAATACACTGGGCCCGTAGACATTTGAGGCCCACCCGTCATGGACAAGGAAGCAAAACAAATGAGTCACGGAGGACTAACGGCCACGACTTTGACAGCAGCGTAAAAATCCATGTTGCTGTGAAATCGTGCGGCCACAACGCACGCGCGCCGCGAATGCCCCTGGAATGGCGGGTACTCTACCAGGCTTTATATGTTAGACAGGACGCACGCGGGACGCACCAATACACTGGGCCCGTAGACATTTGAGGCCCACCCGTCATGGACAAGGAAGCAAAACAAATGAGTCACAGAGGACTAACGGCCACGACTTTGACAGCAGCGTAAAAATCCCTGTTGATGTGAAATCGTGCGGCCACAACGCACGCGCGCCGCGAATGCCCCTGGAATGGCGGGTACTCTACCAGGCTTTATATGTTAGATTAGATACATACACTAGAGGATAAAAAAGATGATGTCATTCTAGATTCTCTTTATTCAAAAATTTAAAATGTTTTGTAGCTCAAACCGTCGGTCCGGTGTAAAAATGTTTTTACATAAAAGATTCGTCGCGACGAGATCTTCGAAACTAGATCCCATGTTGACATGTTCCGATGATTTTTTTAGCCAAAATTTACCATGCCTTTTATATGCAAGTTCTGTGCTATTTTCACATAAGTTATCGGAGGCATAAAATGGTTCACCGACACTGCAGTTCATATATTACCATGATGTATTCATATAAGTTATCGTGCATGTGGTTCTTATATTACCATGTTGTTTTTAGGCCTGCGGTTCGTATATTACCATGCTCTTTGGTCAATGTTATAGCGATGCTTGTACATGAGTTATCAGCCGCGGTTTATATATTACCATGATGTTTAATGGGGGGGGGGGTATTTTTAACATTTTTTCCCGCTTGATCAAAGTTACTGTGGTGTTTGTATGCAGGTATGTGAGGCGTATGTAACCATTCTATTTACACAAAATTTACGGGGTATGTTTTCAACAATTTCTCCACCGAGTAAAATATTACCATGGTATTTGTAGGTAAGTTATCAGGTATGCGGTGGGTATATTACCATGGCTATCTTTTCAAAAAAAATCTCCAGACCGAATTTACCGCGGTGTTTGTACCTAAATTATCAAGATTGTGGTGTGTAATTTACTATGTTGTTTACATACAAAATCTAGCAGTGTATTTTTCGACCACTTTTTACTACTCTTTCCCAAATCAAGATTATTACCGTGATATTTACACACAAGTTACCGGGGTATATTTTCAACAACTTCATCCACCCAAATCAAACTTATCATGGTGTTTGTGAGTAACTTATCAGGTCTGCAATGCGTACATTACCATGCTATCAAACAAAATTTACCAACGATATGTTTCCAACTACTTTTTCCGTGGGTCAAAGCTAGAGTACTGTTTTTGCGTAAGTTTTTGTATCTACAGTAAATACATTACCGTGCTATTTACCTAGAAGTTATTGGGGGTAATGTTCTTCAACGAAAAAAATTCAGGGTCAACAAGTTATCATGGTGTTTGAACAAGAGTTATCAGGTCTCCGGTGGGTAAATTATCATGTTATTACACATAAGTTACCGAGGGTTTACTTTTCAATAACTTCCTCCATCCGGGTCAAAGTTATCATGGTGTTTTTGCTTAAGTTTTCAAGTTTGTGGTGCGTATGTTACCACGATGTTTACACAATTTACCGAGGGTACGTTTCCAACAATTTTTTCCCCTAGATCAAAATTAACGCGATGTTTTTGTGTAAGTTATCATGTCTGCAATGTGTATACTACCATGCTATTTGCATAGAAGTTACCAGGATTTGTCTTCAATAATGTTTTTCTGGGGTCAAATTTACCATGTGGTGTTTTTACGTAAATTATCAGGTATGTCGTGCATAAATTACCATAATATTTACACAGAAGTTATAAATGATATATTCTTGTAATATTTTATTTCGGGTTAAAGTTGTCATGGTGTTTTATGCGCAAGTCGGTAGGTCTTAAAATGTAGTACAAGTGATCTACTAGAAAAGCCTCTGAAATGATGTAAAAGTATAAGAACAGAGAGACATATAACCTCATTTGTACTACTGAAATGATGTAATGTCAAGCGTCTGAAATAGCATGAGTTTTCATAACTTTTACATCATTAAGGTTTAGTATAGAATATGGGGATTTTTAGTAGTAAGTGTCAAAGTCTTTAGTAGTATAAACCTCAAGTTCAAAGGCTTTTAGTACTGTTTGAGGTTCTGAAACTTGTTCTTTAGTAGTGTATGAGGTTGAGAGGTTCTTTAGCGTATGAGATTCAGTAGTAAAAGTTTTCAAACCTAATTTCAGCAGTACAAATAAGGTTCTTTAGTAGTATACTAGTATAGTGTATGACTTTTCAGTAGTTCATTTGTATTCTACTAATTAAAAAAATATCATACGACCAAGCGTCAAGTTCAGAGGTTCTTAGTATAGCATGAGCCAAGCGTCAAGTTTCAGTTTCAGAACAACTAGTTTAGACTGGACTGTCAACTTTCAGTTTTAGAACAACAAGTTCAGACTTAAAACGTATGGGAAGAAGAAGTGCTCTCGTCAGAAACCACATAGGCAGGTGAGTCGTATGCTTGATCAACGCACCAGGAGGAGTAACGATCAAGCATTAATAAGAGGTAAAAAGGATCTCTGCTATTTGGTGATGGTTTGATGAGGATGTGGAGTGGTAATGCCCAGTTTTCAGTTAAGAAAATATTGCTTTTCTTCACAAGTTTCAGATATAAGGCCACGAGACAGATAACCTCACCACCGTCCACTGCTTTCAGTACGAAGCGTGCTGCTCGAGCCGCCTGATAATTTTGGCTCGGCTGTGTCTCTCTCTGCCTCCCGGTGGAAAGCCCGTTTCCACGACGGCATGTGCGTGCGTGCATGAACGATTTCATCAGGAAAATAAGGCCATGAACGACGACGACCTGGGACGCGCGGAAGGCGGCGTCGTGCAACTACAGCGGGCGCGCCGGCCCCGCGCCGGCCGCGCGTGGCGGAGGTCCAGATGCTGCACTGTCTCCCACTCCATCGCGCCGCCGTGGAGCATCAATCAGGAAGGTCACGCCGGGGGATCCCGTCCCGTCGCTGGCAGGACGAAGGAGGAGCGGGGCGACGGCTGTGTTGCCTTCAGGAGGAAGGGAAAGCAAGCCGACGGGCCTACTCTTCGGGAGGAAGAGTGGATAGTGGCCTCGTTTGTGGATGGAAGGAGGCCCGGGCGTCGGGGCAGTTGGGATGCAGTCGCACGAAAGATTGTGGTGGGCGTTCTGGGCGTTCGAGCAAAAACTTGTGCGTCGCGTGATCCAAATCGAACGGCACCTGATGCGTTAAGTCGTTTTTGCAATCTGCCACACGGTTGCCACATACATATTTCGTTCTTAGTTTGATGGAAATCATTTTTCTTTCTTTTCTGTTGCTCCTCCATCCATGCATGCGTGCTCGAGTGATAGCTTCTTTTATACCAGTATATATATATATATATATATATATATATATATATATATATATATATATATATATCTTGTAAAAGAAGATAATGCAGAAGCAGCTGGCAATTGGAACTCTGGTCAATTACTGGATATAATTTCATTCAGCGAGTGTGCACTGTGCAGTGTCTATTAAAAGAAACTAATTATATATGCTCCAACCATTGAACATAAAGAAAATGAAACCATCGAGGCATAAGATAAAAGAAAAGCCAGAAATAAATTTAAAAACTGAGCACTCCCAGTCTGATCTGATCAAGACACTCTTTTCTAGGGATCTGGGCAAGACACTTGAGCGACAATCATATATGGTTGACTCATGTCATTAGTTAGCGCCTTCCTGCCATGTTGCACTTCCTAACACTGCCTTGCTGCCACGTTGCAACGAGCCGAGGATAACGGGGCATGGAAGCGTGGAGCGGCGGTTGCGGGGGGCGCCTCCGTCCTTCCCGCGCGCGTGGCCGTGGCCGTGGCCGTGGCCTCTCCCTCGCCTCCACCATTTCTGGGTCGCCCCCGCCTCTCCCTCGGCCCGAGACACCACGCGCTCGGCCGGACATCCATGCCCATGGGGCCGCGCCTCCTGCAGCACTACCGCTCCCGCTCCGCCTCCTACGCGCGCTCCCCGGACGCCGACGCCCTCCACGGCAGCCCCGGCCCCGGCACCGCGGCCGCCGCCGACGCCCTCGACTGCCCCTTCGGCCACCTCCATGGCCTCTCCCGCGCCGACGTCCGCGAGGCCGCCTACGAGGTCTTCTTCATGTCCTGCCGCGCCGGCGCCGGCGGCAGCGCCAAGGGCGCCGCGTGGGACGGCGGGGAAGGCGGGGACGCCTCGCCCAGGATCGGCGCGGGGCCCAGGGGCGGCACCGGGATGAACGTCGTCAACAGCCGGGTCAAGCGCGCGCTCGGGCTCAAGGCGCGCAGGGCCACGCAGCCGTCCACCGCCCTGCGCAGCGGCAGCTTGAACGCCTCGTCCGCGCCGGGGTCCCCCGGCCGCGCCGTGCGGGCGCCGGCCGGCTCGCCCAGGGCCAGGCGGCCCATGACCTCCGCCGAGATCATGCGGCAGCAGATGCGCGTCACGGAGCACGGCGACGCGCGCCTCCGAAAGACGCTCATGCGCACCCTCGTCGGACAGGTCCGTTCATGCACCGCCATTGACGCGCCGGTTTCGTGCAATGCATGTGTTCGATACTTCGATCAGATTTCATGTACGTTCTGAATGGAAATGCAGGTGGGAAGAAGAGCGGAGACGATCATCCTGCCGCTGGAGCTGCTGCGGCAGCTCAAGCTGCCCGACTTCGCCGACGGCGCCGAGCACCACCAGTGGCAACGCCGCCAGCTCAAGCTCCTCGAGGCGGGCCTCATCCTGCACAGCTCCGTCCCGCTCGACCACCGCCACAGCGCCTCCGTGCTCCGGTTCCGCGAGGTCATGGAGGCAGCCGAGGCCCGCGCCATCGACACCGGCAAGGCCTCCGACGCCATGCGCGCCCTCTGCGACGCCGTGCTCGCGCTCGCCTGGCGCTCCGCCCCCGCCGGCGAGGCCTGCCACTGGGCCGACGGGTACCCTCTCAATGTGCTCCTCTACGTCTCCCTCCTCCAGGGCATCTTCGACCTTAGGGACGAGACCGTCTTGCTCGACGAGGTGGACGAGCTCCTGGAGCTCATGAGGAGGACGTGGGCGACGCTCGGCATCAACCGGATGCTGCACAACGTGTGCTTCGCTTGGGTCCTCTTCCAGCAGTACGTGGCCACCGGGCAGGTCGAGCCGGACCTCGCCGGCGCGGCGCTCGCGGTGCTCGCGGAGGTGGCCGCTGACGCCGGCGCCAGGCAGGACAACCCACGTGACCCCGTGTACGCGCGGGTCTTCTCCACCGCTCTTGGCGCGATACGTGACTGGTCCGAGAAGCGCCTGCTTGACTACCACGAATGGTACGGGAATGGCGGCACCGGCACCTGCACCGCGGCGTTGGAGTGCGCTCTGTCTTTGGCGCTCGGCGCCGGCAAGATCATCGCCGAAAGTGTGCACGCGGATCACGAATGCGGCGGCGATCGCGTCGATTACTACATCCGTTGCTCGATGAGAAGCGCCTTCACAAAGGTCCTCGAGAGCGGGCTCGGGCAGGAGAACGGCATGGTCTCCGGCCACCAGCGCGACGTCGACGACACCAGCGGGATCCTGACGCAGCTCGCCAGGGACACGGAGGAGCTGGCGCAGTGGGAGCGCGAGTGCTTCAGCCGGGAGCTTAGGCGGTGGCACCCGTTCCCGGCGGCGGTGGCCGCGGCGACCCTGCACGGCTGCTACGGCGTGGTGCTGAAGCAGTACCTGGGCAAGGCCGTCTGCCTGACCGACGAGCTGGTGCGCGTGCTGCACGCGGCGGGCAGGCTCGAGAAGGCCCTAGTGCAGATGGTGGTGGACGACGACGGCGAGCCGGTGGTGCGGGAGGTGGTGCCCTACGACGTCGAGTCCGTCGTGGTCGGCTTCCTCCGGACGTGGGTCGAGGAGCGGCTCAGGGTCGCCAGGGAGTGCCTCCTCCGAGCCAAAGACACCGAGGTGAGCTTGCCTCCATTGATCACGCATGTTCATGCTCCATTCCTGCAAAGTGTCTCAAACTAACTCTGTCGTGGCATGGCATGGTCACGTAGAGCTGGACCGCGAGGTCCAAGAATGAGCCGTACGCGCAGTCGGCGGTGGACCTGATGAAGCTGGCCAAGGCCACCCTGGACGAGTTCTTTGCGATCCCGGTGAGCGCGAGGGACGGCATGCTGCAGGACCTCGCCGACGGCCTCGGCGCCGTCTTCCAGGACTACGTCTCCTTCCTCGCCTCCTGCGGCAACAAGCAGAGCTACCTCCCGCCGCTGCCGGCGCTGACGAGGTGCAACCAGGACTCGACGATCAAGCGGCTGTGGAAGAGGGCGGCGGTGGCGCCGTGCCGGGCGCCCCTGACGAGCGGGCGCGGCAACGCGTCGTACCACGGCGGAGGCCAGAGCGTGAGCGCGGCCGGCGGGCACAACCCACGGCCGTCCACCAGCCGCGGCACGCAGCGCCTCTACGTCCGGCTCAACACGATCCACTACATCCTCAGCCACATCCAGGCGCTGGACAAGTCGCTCTCCTTCTTCTCCGCGGGCGGGGGAGCATGCACCTCGCCGTCCACCACGAGCCGGCTCCTCGCCGCGCCGTGCTGCCACTTCGACCACGCGCGTACCGCGGCCCAGACGGCGATCGCCCACGTGGCCGAGGTGGCCGCGTACCGGCTCATCTTCTTCGACTCGCACCAGTCGTTCTACGACGGCCTCTACGCGGGCGGCGTGGCCGACGCTCGCATCCGGCCGGCGCTCCGCACGCTGAAGCAGAACCTGTCGCTGCTCGTCTCCCTCCTCGTGGACCGCGCGCAGCCGGTGGCGGTGCGGGAGGTGATGAAGGCCTCGTTCCAGGCGTTCCTGATGGTGCTGCTGGCCGGCGGCAACCACCGGAGCTTCACGAGGGAGGACCACGGGATGGTGGAGGAGGACCTGCGGAGCCTGAAGCGGGCCTTCTGCACGCGCGGGGAGGGCCTGGTGGCGGAGGACGTGGTGGAGAGCGAGGCGGAGGTGGCCGAGGGCGTGGTCGCGCTCATGGGGCAGACGGCGGAGCGGATCGTGGAGGAGCTGAGCATCGCCACGACGACGACGACGGCGGCGGCGTGCGGCGGGTCGCCCCGGGCCGCTCTGCCGGTGCCGCTGACGACGAGGCGGTGGTGCCGGACGGACCCGGACACGGTCCTCCGCGTGCTCTGCCACCGCGACGACGAGGCCGCCAGCCAGTTCCTGAAGCGCGCGTTCCAGCTCCCAAAGAGGAGGTGACAATAGGCTTTGCATGCACCACTATTTGCAGCCAGGTGCAGACTCTAATTTGTGTGGACAAGTGGATTATGTGTGTGTTGGAAGCAAATAATTGATCGCTTGAAGCGTTTGCAAATATAGTTCCCATTTTTCACTGCAGGGGAAGAGAAGTTTGCCTGATACTATCTGAAATTTTCTGCTCTTTCC
Organism: Triticum aestivum; assembly: GCF_018294505.1. Lineage (NCBI taxonomy): Eukaryota > Viridiplantae > Streptophyta > Magnoliopsida > Poales > Poaceae > Triticum > Triticum aestivum. Next base: position 673,856,545 of record NC_057806.1, read on the forward strand.
TCTTGTATTGCAGATGCTAATGCATCATCTCAGATGTTAATAGGAATCCTAGGTTCATATTCATGTGAGCTACAGAGTTATATGCTTGCATGTATGCACTAGTGATGCTAATATTAAGCCTCCAATACAGACAGTGTTGTGAGGTTCCGCAGATAACTGAAGTTCAGAACATGAAAAGTAGGCAGGTACAGTTCAGAAAGGTGAAAACGAACTCAAATGCAGCAGTACATTCTACCTCTATTATTGACAGAAGGGTGACATAATACGTAGAACATCATATCGACAATGCCACAGAAAAAGAATACCATGCTATATAGAATGCTGAGATGTTTACAAACACATAAAAGAATAGAAAGCTCTCTCTCCCATGGAGCAATCTCTCACTCACTCACTCACACTGTATCTTCTTAATTCACAGCTCTTACTTTCTATCCCTCTGCACAGAAAAGCAACCATCCACCATTGTCACCCACTGTCGACGAAATACCGCCGGAGTGGAAGGAGATGAAGATCCATCACAACCAAATCCAAAGGAGCACCATCGCAACCAGAGTCGCTTGTCGGTCGAAGAACACGTCCACCGCGAATGTGAAAAGACTAGCCTCGCTGATCCGACTAACCAGAGAGGAACACGAGCCATCGACCTTCCGGCGCTTCCCAGGAGAGCACCACTGAGATGGTGGGCGTCGAGGCAAATTTATTCGACGGAGTGACGCTGTCGCCGTCATCGAAGCCGTGAAAACTATTCTTATGTTTTTGTCCCTCAAGTTCCTCAAAAAAATAGACTTGTTTTTCAAGATTTTTTAGGTATATATTTTGTCCTTCAAGTCTCAAAACCGGATAAGTATGGTCCAAAACCTGATTTTTTAGCACATTGACTGGGGGTTGACTAGGTTTGACCAAGTTCGGCCGGGCTTGACCACGTTTGACCGATGGACAGTAAATTTCAAAAAATCTAAAATTTTGTGACAACCAACATGCTTGGGTGCGATTGGTGCGTGTAAATGTTTGTGGTCAAATAACATCTGAGGAGCTCTAAAAAACAAATTTTGGCTTTTTTAGCCAAAATTAGTTGTTGTTTTTGCCACGAGATCTTCGGATGTTTTTTTTTTTTTTTTGCGAGGAGATCTTCGGATGTTGAAACACCACACAAATTTCCATGCACCCAAGCATCTTGGTTGCCACAAAATTTCAGAGTTTTTTAATATTTATTGCTATTTTTTTGAATTTACTGTTCGTTCATCAAACCTGGTCAAACCCGGTCAAATCTGGTTAAAATCTGATTTTGGACCAAACTTATTCGGTTTTGAGACTTGAAGGACCAAATTATACCAAAAAACTTGATAAATCAAGTCTATACTTTCGGGGAATTTGAGTGACAAAAACATACTTATTCCTAAACTATCTACAGGCCGAAGTAGAAGCTCCCACGGGCTGCCGGAGCAGCAGATGGAAGCAGGAAGATCCCACGGGCTCGCCGCCGGCGGTTGAAGATGGGAAGTGGATCCTCGCGCTGTTCGTCGCTCACCAAAGAGAAAACTGGATCGTGGGGAAAACTGGACAGTTTGTTCAGGTGAAGGGAATCCGTTTGCAGATAACTGAATGAAAAGCAGGCAGGTACAGTTCAGAAAGGTCAAAACGAACTCAAATGTACATCACATACTGATTATTGACAGAAGGGTGAAACAATAATACATCATATTGACAATGCCACACAAAAAGAATACCATGCTATATAGAATGCTGACATGACATGTTTACAAACACATAAAAGAATCTCTCACTCATGGAACAATCTCTCACTCACTCACTCACTCACTGTATCTTCTCTCTTAATTCACAGCTCTTCTTTCTAGCCTATTTCATCATAATTCAGGAGGGCAGTTCACCATTTTCATCATGCCAAGTTCTGCAACGGGTAAAAACATCGTGAGCACCACACATTTGGAGCCCGCAAATGCATCAACCAAAGCTCAATTCGCTAAGAGCTCACCTGCCCAAATCTGCTCCTGGTCTTCATGAACCCGCCTCTCGTCACCGAATCGTCAGGGCCGCCCTTGGCGCCGCTGCAGTTCCAGTAGGCCCCCACGGTGCCCAGGATGGGCATGTCGTCGGGGCTCGGGCTCGGGGACCGCGACCGCCTCGGCGACGAGTTGGCCGACGAGATCTTGATGTCCTCCACGGTGAGGGCGCCGAGGATGGGCCGGTCCTCCCGGCTGATCGGCGAGTAGGACCGCACCGAGTAGTTGCTCTCCGGCGTGCCCGAGGAGCCCAGCCACGTCGAGAGGCTCGCGTCCACCGACGCCTCCTGCTTGCTCGGCGTCCTCGGGGTGTAGTCCCAGCTCCCCGCCGGCTTCTCTTGCTTCATGGCCGGGACGGTCGCCGGGTCGTCGGAGAGCGTGACCAAGTTCTCCTTCTCCGAATCCTTGGGCGCGGCGGTGTGAGGCTTGGTGGCGTCCTTCCACTGGCTGAAGCTCTCCACCGAGTTGAACACCTCGGCTGCGGCTCCAGTCTGGCCGGCGCTGTCCTTGGTGGTCTTGGGCGCCGGGAGCAGGAAGAGCGACTCGCACGCCTCCTCCTCGCCGCGCGCGATGCCCAGCAGCCCGCCGTGCTCCTCGTCGTCGTCCACCGCGCACTCGTCGATCCCATCCAAGCCGTCCTCCTCCTCCTCGTCGTCGTCATCGTACTCATCGTCGTCGTCGTCGTAGCAGTCCTCGTAGTCGCTGTCGTCGTCGGCGCCGGCGCAGTTGCGGTACCTGTGGTTGAGCGGGAACGCCTCGGATTTCGCGCACTGGGGCCCCAGCAGCGTCCACGCCCCCTCGCCGCCCGCCGCGGCGCGGCCCTCCTCCTCCTCTGTCGCGGCCTCCTCGCCCTCGGGGATCGGCGGCGCGTCGTAGGCCGTCACGTTGGGGTCGAACGTCACCTTCTTCTTGGCGACGACGGCCAGGCACAGATCATCGGCGGAATCCCTAATCAACCAGAAAAAAAAAACAGAGATCAAATCCCTAATTTATAACCAGAAAAATGAAACCGAAATCGATCGGCCAACAGCAGCCGGTCAGTGAGTGAGACCAGCTGTAACACCGGATGGGACAAGGATCGAACCTGAGCTCGAGGAGGGTGGCGAGGAGCGGGGCGGCGTCGGCGTCGCGGTGGGCCTTGGAGGGGGAGCGGGAGGGGGAGCGCTGCTTGCGGCGGCGGTGGCGGCGCTCCTTCTTGGACTTGTCGCCCCCGAAGCAGCCGAGGAAGCAGCCCATGGCCGGCCGGGGGGCGCGTCGGTGGCTTGTCGGCGCAGGCGAGCGGGAAGCGGCGGCGGCGAGGTGGATGTTTGGGGTGGGGGAGACGGAAGAGAATGTGGGCTAGGAGTAGTAGTGAAGGGGGCGCGGCATTTGGGGGGGAGGGGAGAAGCTGCCGTTGGGGGAAAAGGGCAAAGCCCGAGTGGTAACGGTCGTGTTGACCCAGCTGGCATGTGACCGTTGGATGCGCGGACGGAACGGATGGGATCCCATGACGGAGCAAGGAATCCGAGGCCGCCACAATGGGCCGGGCCGGGCCGTCGGAATCCTATGTGCGTTTGTGTGGCGGGAATTGCGTCGCACTGCATGCAGGCCTGTGGCATACATTTACCCTTTTTTTTTCTCTTAAATTTGTTTTACTCCCCTAAAAAAAACTTAATTTTGTTTTACCCTTTTTTAGCCTAATAAAATAAACCTTTTTGTGTGCGTAGCATTTAGCTTTCTTGTACTAGTTACACATGTCAGGATACTGATTTACACAATATCAGCACACAGACAGAGTGCTAAAAAAGGTGTCAAAAATGTATGATAAGAAAGCTAAATGTAAGACATTTTGAGACTTGTAAATAACGTATTATACTTACAAGTCTAAAACATCTTATATTTATGAGCAGAGGAAGTGGTAAATTACTGAGCTCTGAGCAAGCTTATATTCTGCCGGAGAAGAAAAAAAAAGAGGTCCCTTTTGATAAGAGTGAACTGCCTGATAGGGCACATGAATGTGACAAACCTTGCACTTTGCAATTACAGCATCCATTGATGGCATCAATCAATTCATGCAACAATAATGTTAACCGTGTCATGGCAGCAACAGACACACACACACAGGAACATCAGCTAGTTAGTTAACATGCCAAGAGGCAGATACTATTGACAAAAATCGGTCGCAATTCCAACCCCGCAAAAATGCCCGTGTCTGATTTCTAAGAGCATTTTGCTTATCACACATAACGTTACTCGTCAGGAAGAGAGCAAGGCTGCTGCTGCCAACGCTGCGGGTCCCTTTTTACCCTTTCTAACTGCTGTGTGGTGATATCTCAAAATTCTGACGCAACTTCCTGCTGCTTGCGCATTCAACAGATTATATGGGCTCGTCGTCGCCAGTCCTTGCTAGGTCGCAGCCCTGACTTGCACTACATGAGATAGTTTGAGCCTGTTGGAGTGAACCTTTTTCTATACAAGACTGTTAGGCCAATGCATAACATTAAGATACAGCTCTTGCTAAACACTCATACTCTCCACCTGCGCAAGATGCACCGGAGATTCAGCACTGCAATATTTACATGACTGAGCATATGCAAGTATCCAAATAATCATCATCCGAGTCACTTGAATCACTGCAAATTGTCAAAAAAAAAAACAGATGGCAGAGCAATTAGAGGAAGAAAATCAAGACAAGCAAATGTCAGCATGGACTCTTTTTTTCTTGTGATGGGTACATGGACTTTCTTGAACAACCAACATAATGACAGTCCAATGAGACCTTTTTAGATACCACCTCTTTAGATGCATGGGGTTATTAACGTATTGTATCTCGGCCAAGATACTACGATTCCAAATGAGATCATTTTCTATTAGCACATACATCGTACCCAATGTGGATTCTACTGTCAGTTGATGCCAGCAGAAAGAAAGACTGATGAAACAAATTATTTATTACGCGCCTGCAACTTCTAAAGCCTATAAAGGTACTGGTCATTTAAAAAAAGCAAAATGTGGAACTGTAAACTGATCTCCGAGGACTAAAGGGTGCAATAAATATGCAACGGCAGTCAGGTGAAGTAAATATACTGAGAGAGGGAGAGGGAGAGAGAATCATATGCCAACAAGTTTCACTGGGATAATTAATGTGTAATATACTAATACTGCTGTGATTATACTGGTCTATTTCAAAATCTTTTAATACCATCTAGCATCCCAAAAGAGAACAACATTTTCAATTAACACATATCATCGCACCTTATGTCGGTTCTATTATAAAGCTGGTGCCAGTACAAAGAAAGACAACTTGAGGTAATTAAAGTTCTTACAGAAGTATACTTCAGCGGTAAAGATTACGGTCCACTGTAACTTACAGACTGATAAAACAAAGTATTCATTATGCCTCTGCAACTCCAAAGACTATAAAAGGTACTGCTCGTGTAAAAATAAGCAATTTGGAACTGTAAGCAATTACTACACAGTGCGACAAATGAGAACCCTGTCCCTTGTTGGGGGTCGTATGGAAAAAAAGGTGAAGCAAATATCTTGAGAACAAAAGAAGTCATGTGCCAACAAGTTTCACTTGGTTAAACTGAACTTACACCGAACAAAGATGTAGGGTAGGGTACCATCACGGACTAATCAAACTGTAACTGTGAAGAACATAAACAAGGGTTTCCTAATATCAATATCAAAGTAACAGAGCTTACCTAAGCTTGTTCAACTAAGATCAGATTACAGTTGTGTAATTTCATGGTTGTTAAAATAAATGAATGTTCCGATGCAGATTAATTTGGACTAATGGAATGGTGTTGTGTAGGCGGAAACAGGGCATTTTCATGCGAACTGTCCTCAATTCATAGGGTGGTCCAAGTCCTCAGTCCTGAACCGCCAGATATCACATATTACCTCAATCCAACAATTAGACTGCTATATTACTAAACTTGCTTGCAGCGTAACCGAATTTTGCATCCAGAAATGGTACGGATAAGTTAAACATTTCCTGTTCCAATGCAGGAGGCCTTAGAACAAGTTACATAACTACAGCTGTTATGAAAGGAAATAAATAAACCATACTGTATTGCCACTTTAATTACTGTTTCCTTGTTAGGTATATGTGTCATCAATCCTAGGTTTTTAACGAAGTCTACATGATGGGTAGGGTAAAGGTCCGAAGAGCAGGGATAGGGCACTAGAAAACAGTGACAGGGATAATCCCTGGCGTGGAAGAGAGGCTTCTGAATGGGATAGGTTTCCACTTTAGCTCCTAACAGTATAATGTACAATTGCCCAATTTACTGAAGATAAATCATAATAATCCACATTAATAATTACATTTGGATCTAAATTTATTAGTTGAACATTTGAGGAATCAGATGTTCGATAATCTACTGCTAATTAGCATTAATATGTGCAGACCCACCCCAACATGCATAATTAATAAATACATTTTGATAAACGACGAGGTTCAACTCGTCTAAATTTTCAATAAAATTGCCAAAAGTCTACTGATACTGATCAAAATTTCAACAATTTGTTTAATCAAATCGCCAAAGTCTACTCTCAGAAAATAAAATCGCCAAAAGTCTACTGATCATGGCTTGACTAGAAATCAGAAACTAAAGTTCAAAAAATAAGGAACTAGCATACAGATTGAATTATATTGCCAAAAGTTACAGTAACAACTGAGAAACATATACAGACCACCTTCACATATGACAGCACATATCATTTGTATGCCTGTAAGAAGAGCATGCCAAAAGTAATACTAGACCAATACACAGTTTTTCTTATAGGCTAATGGAGACATAATACTGCCACTGAGGCCAAGAAATGCAGCAGCCTCATCATAAATTCTCATCTTTTTCCACTTTGAAGGGCTGTATCATTTCCAGTCCTTGATACATCAATAATGACCAATCTCTACTCCAACAAATGGTTCATAATTGCGCACCAGCACGATTATGGATTAGTTGCCTAAGACTTTGTGCGATCATTTTGCAACACCAGTTCGTACTTAACTTTTACGGCACCACAAGTAGAATATGTTTCTGTCTAATCAGTTCACGGCGGACTCGGGGTGAATTTATAGGTCAGGTAAACGACAAACTAAAACTGAAATTATAGCCACATGTTACTTCAGAAGAGTTCAAGGGAAGCATAGACCCCAGTTACTTGAATTGGATGTTGAAAAGCCCCCAGGCACAATAATTCAGTTCACCTAGCAAGCTGAAATTGGCAGATTGTGACACCCCAAATGGATCACATGATCACATGTTCTAAAGTGGTATCCTGGCAGGATACATATCATTTGATCACCGAACCTCGTGACTACAGCAATCATTTCCCCCTTTCCTGCTTGACAAGAAACGCCCACCTAAGAGTTCCAACTATCCAAGCAACCCCTATGCAGCTAATTTGGGTAGCCAAACAAGGAAACATTGCACGGAACTCATCGGCATCGGCATCGGCATCATGTAGTGCAGGATCAAAAGAAGCATGTTGCATCTATGTAACACATTTACGGCAGCACAAAAAATAATATTGAAAGGATGCACGGAGGTTGCTTGGTTTGCTCACCTAGGCTGGAATTCCAAGACCTCGGCGAGCTTCTTGCCGTGGGTGTCCTTCCACTGCACCCGCCGCTTGGGGCCCTTGTAGGCCTTGCGGGCCGTGCCGCCCTCGGGGCGCCGGGGCAGCAGCGCCTTGCGCTCGCCGACGTTGTCCTTGGAGCCCCCCACCGGCGCCGAGGACGTCCGGTACACCGCCGCCTGCGCCGCCGCGGACGAGGGGGGAGGCGCCGGGTTCTTGCCGTTGCACGAGTTACTCCTGAAGGCTCGGCGATCCATCGTCGGGTGGCATCAACTCCCTCCGCGGCACTCTCAGGTCGGGCACCTCCGGCCGGGCTCCGGCTCGGGGGCAGGAATCCAACCGAATTGGATCTTTCGGGCCGAGGCAGACGCCTGGAGGGAGGACGATTCCAAAATGCCCCCAAGCTGATAAACAAAGACGGGAGGAACGGGAATCGGTGAATCTCGGGGGCGGAAAGGACCAGAGGAACCGAATCTACGGACGGCGAGAAGAGCGAACGGACCTGGGGAGTTGGGCGCGGAATCGGAGGGAGGCCGGCCGGGGAGATTCCTTCCGGATCGAGACGAGGCCGCGCGAGGGGGACGAGGAGGAGAGGATTCGGGGGGGTTGGATTGGAGGGGCCGGAGAGGAGGAATGGTGAGGTGGGGGGAGGATTGGAATCCGGCGAGCGAGCGAGCGAGCGTGCGTGCGTGCGGTGTAGGGGCGGCACGGGGCCGGAGAGCGACGCGGGCGGAGCCGATGGTGGTGACGGCAGACCCGATCCCGCGCGTCTAACCTTTGCCCCGTCCTTGGCTCTCCTTTTTTTTTTTTTTTTTTTTTTTGAGATGATCCTTGGTGGCTGGCAGGCTCCCCTCCCCTCCCCTCCCCAGCCAAATAACCACCGGACCCGACCGGACCTCCCTCCCTCCCCTGTCTCTTGCGCCCTTTGTTACGATCTCGTTTGGTTCCTGTTTATAATTTATTATTACTGATGATGGGGATATCCTTGTACGCGTACCCAACTTTATCTGTAAAAGATTGCTCCCACGAGGGAGCAACATGTATGAATCAAGACCACCAGAGTGGCAATCATATGTTCTCATTGTCAACTTAGTCCTAGTTTGGCAACACCGTTTTTTCAAAACCATAGTATTCTAAACCTCAGTATTTCAATAGATGGGCAACAAATACTTCAGTTTCTGAAAAACATAGATTTTTCTCAGTTTCGATAATACCGCCGAGGTGTTTGTCAAGTGGTAGTTTTTCTCAGTTTTTTTTTTTTGGTTTACACAGATTGTTACGTTGTTGCATGCATACATAGTTACACTCATGGATCAGCTTATGCTAGTCGCCACCGTATGCATGCAGCTTTGCACAGGCATGTTCTCTACTAATAGATGCTAGGAAGGATCTGTATAGAGTTATCTCTTGTAATCAATCAAAGACAGAGCTAGTTACGACATGCACTGCAAGTCGACATGTGTTTCCAGCCGGCACTAAGTCATAATTTGTACGTGTATGTGCGCCGCTTTAGCCGGATAGATCGATCGGCTAGCTATCGATTTTATGTGTCACATGCGTCGATGGCCAGAAGATGGACAGAGAGACAACTCAGCCAACATTTCTCAGTTTTGAAAAAGAGGTCCGGACCTCTTTTTTTATATACTACAAAAATACCACAGTTTTAGAGATATCACAGTTTGTTAAAGTGTAGTATTTTCTTCATTCAAACGACTCAAAGTATTGAATACCAAGGTTTTTTTCAGAAATCACAGTATTCCTTAAAACTACAAAAATACTTTGGCTCCCAAACGCACCCTTAATGTTTTGTTATAAAAAAGATATTGTTTTTTTAAGAACGGTATAAACGCAATGCTCGCATGAAAAAAGTACTAGATGGAAACACACGAATGCAGACTAACGAAGATCCGATCCAAGACGCCAATTGAATCCCGTGAGATCCACCGAAGACAACCTCCACATGTCGTCCAATGACAAAAGATGCATCGTCGAAACGGATGCTAGGCAGGGAGTCTTCTAGGACACAAATCCTAAACAAACACAAAACCTAAAAAGGAGCGGGAGCGCCCTTCTGCCGACCAGGGTCGGCGCCCAATGCACCTCGGGAGACCAGGCAGACCAGAGGCGGCGCTGTCGGGAGACAAGGAACCCTAATTGCCTGAGTCACAAGTGGCACGGGTACAAAAGGGTATGATAGGGGTGTTTAGAGGCACAGGAGTATTAAAAATATACTTGTAACCTTTTGTAAGAACATGGACGCGTTACCTCTGACTTGCTCGCCTCTTTTTTTCAACTCTATCGAGATTTTTATTATTTTTTTATAATACGTTTGATACGCAATCTAGTGTTTTTAGTGGATATTAAGAACTAGCAACATGCTAGATCAAGCTCGCGACAGCCATGTAATGGTTGCCAATGATAGATGAAAATCGGATGGACCTATGCTATGTCGGATGGAAATCGGACGTCGTCCGTTTTATCGTAGCTCCACCCTATTGCAATAAACACTATTGATCTTGTCATACGAACTAGCAATCGCTTTTGTTTTCTCAAATAAATGATGCTATCATGTTTGGAAGACCTTTTTTGTGTGGATGTTTTTTTCTATTTTTCGGGGCTATGGGAGCAGAGCCATGTTCTCGCGTGCAAGCAAGTCTGCCCACCTATACGGCAATTCCTATTTGCCTCTTACTCGTATTCATTAATGCAGTCTTCTCTCCACCTTCGTGTAATTATCCATCACTTACTGAATCTTACTATGCATAGTGTGTAACCTTCTTTAATTATGAATCAAGCTGTTATTGTGCACCACCAATTAGCCCACATGTGATAGCATATCCCTTTCTTCCTTTAGCGGGACTCATTCTCTTCTTCTCACGCCATCATCCTCATCCTCCACTTATTGGTTCTCAAGCAGACTTAATGGGTAAATCGATAATAGGTAAATCAAAGATGTATATAAATTGATGGTTTTGGTACTAAGGGTTGAGGTGGTACTATTTAATGATAACAGAAAGACCCGACGTGTCTTTTTGTCAGGCCCAGCAGAGACCCAATGCCACATGAGTTATGTACTTATAGTCGACTTGCCTAGAGTGTAGCAGGCCCCTTGGCCCACATAGGGGACTGACTCCCTGCAGCCCAACCAAAGAAGAAATACGAAGCAGACCCCTTGATTGCACGGTTTGGAGGCCGAACCCAAAAAAAATTATGCGCGGGCGGATAAAAATTCAATACTACCTCAAATAGGTATGAGAGAAAATAATTCTATACGGTAAATGAACCAAAATTCAGAGAAACACACCTTCCTTTATTAATAGGTGTAGATATAAATTGCAAGCGTAGCGGGCCATGGTGGGATGAATCGGTCCAATTAGCTACAACAGAGTTGTCGTTTTGGGAAGGTTTTGGGTCTGGATTTTTTTGCAGGGAAAACTTCCGATCTTTTTATCATTTGTCAAGGCAGTACAAAGAACATTAGAAGTAAAAAAATTGCATCCAGGTCTATAGACCCCCTAGCGACGACTACAAGCACTGAAGCAAGCCAAAAGTGTGCCGCCGTCATTGCCCCTCCCTCACTGGAGCCGGGAAAACCTTATTGTAGTACATAGTCGGGAAGTCATCGTGCTACGACCATAAAACCAGTAGACCAGAACAGCAACCACCACTGATGAAGAGAAGCATAGATCAGAAGGATCCAACCTGAAGATCCACAAATATAGACGAACGATGACCGGATCCAAGTGGATCAATCGAAAACGAATGCTGGCCGAATCCCGGGAGATCCATGGGAGACAAACCTCCACACGTCCTCCAATTGTACTAGATGCACCATTAGAATGGGGGCTAGACGGGGAAAACCTTATTCTAACATTAAAGAGTCGCCGACATCTCATCTTTCTGAGCAGGTCTCAAACTCTAAACTGGCTCAAAAGAACACCTAAAAGTAAAGTAGGAGCCCTCTCACCGGCATGGCCCGGGATCCACCGCACCTCCATGGCCTCAAGGCAGGAGGCGGGGACGGCGGCGGGAGGCGGGGACACCCTAGATGAATCGCTCAAATGGCCATAAGGCAATTTCTTTGTGGCTTCCGTGGGCAGTTTCAGCTAGATTGTTCCTTGGGTCCATTTTTTTGTTTTAGGAATGTTTCTTTTCTGTTTTATTAGGATGGTTTCGGTTCTGTTTTTTAGGATGGTTTCAATATGTTTTTTCTCTGCATTTTTAGTTCTTTTTCAATAAAAAAGTTTCAAAGTTTTAAAAATGTTTAAGTTCTTCAAAACATTCACAAATTTTAGAAGATGTTCCCATTTTTTAAAAATGATCAATAATTGATGTTCAAATTTCTTGAAAAATGTTCACACACTATTTAAAATATTCATGTTTTCCCCACAAATTTCAAACAATGTTCAGAACTATAAAAAATCAACTTTTATTTTTCTTTAAATAAAAATGTTTGGAATTTTAGAAAATATCATGTGTTTTTCTAAACTATTTTCAAATTGTTAAAATATGCTGATTTTTAATTAATTAATTTCATGTTCTTGGTAAACCCATAAACTAAACCGACTAAAAACTAATAAAATAGAAAAACCTAGAGGAACGCTTGCTATAGAAGCTAAGCTCTGTCGGGTTACTGATACGTCCATTTTACATCATGCTTTTATATCGATATTTATTGCATTACGTGCTGTTATTACACATTATGTCACAATACTTATACCTATTCTCTCTTATTTTACAAGGTTTACATAGGGCCAGTTCTTTTCGGCGATTCTCTCAGAATCGCCCCCCTCCCCAGCTTCTCCCAAAATCGCCACTCTATATTTTTTTTTACAATCCTATCTAGTTAAGGTCTAATTAGTTAGGATTGTAAAAAACATATGGGGTGGTGATTCTGGGAGAAGCTGGGGAGGGGGGTGATTCTGGTAGAATCGCGCAAAAGAACTGGCCCATAAAGAGGGAGAATGCCGGCAGCTGGGATTCTGGGCTGGAAAAGGAGCAAATATTAAAGACGTATTCTGCACAGCTCCAAAAGTCATGAAACTTCACGGAAGCTATTTTCAGAATATATAAAAATATTGAGCGCAAGAAGTTTCAGAGGGGGCCCACACCCTGGCCACGAGGGTGGGGCGCGCCCTACTCCCCTGGGCGCGCCCCCTGCCTCCTGGGCCCCCTGGTGGCCCTCCGATGCCCATTTTCTGCTATATGGAGTCTTTCATTGAGAAAAAAATCATAAGCAAGCTTTCGGGACGAGACTCCGCCGCCACAAGGCGGAACCTTGGCGGAACCAATCTAGGGCTCTGGCGGAGCTGTTCTGCCGGGAAAACTTCCCTCCGGGAGGGGGAAATCATCACCAACGCTCCTCTCATCGGGAGGGGGCCAATCTCCATCAACATCTTCACCAGCATCATCTCCTCCCAAACCCTAGTTCATCTCTTGTATCCAATTCTTGTCTCTAAGTCTGGGATTGGTACCTGTAGGTTGCTAGTAGTGTTGATTACTCCTTGTAGTTGATGCTAGCCGGTTTATTTGGTAGAAGATCATATGTTCAGATCCTATATGCATATTAATACCCCTCTAATTATGAACATGAATATGCTTTGTGAGTAGTTACGTTTGTTCCTGAGGACATGGGAGAAGTCTTGCTATTAGTAGTCATGTGAATTTGGTATTCGTTCGATATTTTCATGAGATGTATGTTGTCTCTCCTCTAGTGGTGTTATGTGAACGTCGACCTCATGAAACTTCACCATTATTTGGGCCTAGAGGAAGGCAGTGGGGAGTAATAAGTAGATGATGGGTTGCTAGAGTGACAGAAGCTTAAACCCTAGTTTATGCGTTGCTTCGTAAGGGGCTGATTTGGATCCATATGTTTCATGCTATGGTTAGGTTTACCTTAATGCTTTTGTTGTAGTTGTGAATGCTTGCAATAGAGGTTAATCATAGGTGGGATGCTTGTCCAAGTAAGGGCAGTACCCAAGCACTGGTCCACCCACATACTAAATTATCAAAGTATCGAACGCGAATCATATGAACTGATGAAAACTAGCTTGACGATAATTCTCATGTGTCCTCGAGAGCGCTTTTCTCTATATAAGAATTTGTCCAGGCTTGTCCTTTGCTACAAAAAGGATTGGGCCACCTTGCTGCACTTTATTTACTTTTGTTACTTGTTGCTCGTTACAAATTATCTTATCACAAAACTATCTGTCACCTATAATTTCAGTGCTTGCAGAGAATACCTTGCTGAAAATCGCTTATCATTTCCTTCTGCTCCTTGTTGGGTTCGACACTCTTACTTATCGAAAGGACTACGATAGATCCCCTATACTTGTGGGTCATCAAGACTCTTTTATGGCGCCGTTGCCGGGGAGTGAAGCGCCTTTGGTAGGTGGAATTTGGTAAGGAAAAATTTATATAGTGTGCTGAAATTTACTGTCACTTGTTACTATGGAAAGTAATCCTCTAAGAGCTTGTTCGGGGTATCTTCACCCCGACCAATAGAGCAAAGAGTTGCTCCTCAACCTATTGAACCTACTGAAAATGAAAATGTCTACTTTGAGATTCCTTCGGGTATGATAGAAAAACTGCTAGCTAATCCTTTTGCAGGAGATGGAACAATGTGCTACCTCTTGAGCACTGCGTTGGTTTTCCCGAAGAGGAAGGGATGATGCAGCAAAGTAGCGTAAGTATTTCCCTCAGTTTTTGAGAACCAAGGTATCAATCCAGTAGGAGGCTACGCACGAGTCCCTCGTACCTGCACAAAGCAAATAACTCCTCGCAACCAACGCGATAAGGGGTTGTCAATCCCTTCACGGTCACTTACGAGAGTGAGATCTGATAGATATGATAAGATAATATTTTTGGTATTTTTATGATAAAGATGCAAAGTAAAATAAAAGCAAAGTAAAAGCAAGGGAAATAACTAAGTATTGGAAGATTAATATGATGAAGATAGACCCGGGGGCCATAGGTTTCACTAGTGGCTTCTCTCAAGAGCATAGGTATTCTACGGTGGGTGAACGAATTACTGTTGAGCAATTGACAGAATTGAGCATAGTTATGAGAATATCTAGGTATGATCATTTATATAGGCATCACGTCCGAGACAAGTAGACCGACTCCTGCCTGCATCTACTACTATTACTCCACTCATCGCCCGCTATCCAGCATGCATCTAGAGTATTAAGTTCATGAAAACAGAGTAACACCTTAAGCAAGATGACATGACGTAGAGGGATAAACTCATGCAATATGATGAAAACCCCATCTTTTTATCCTCGATGGCAACAATACAATACGTGCCTTGCTGCCCCTACTGTCACTGGGAAAGGACACCGCAAGATTGAACCCAAAGCTAAGCACTTATCCCATTGCAAGAAAGATCAATCTAGTAGGCCAAACCAAACTGATAATTCTAAGAGACTTGCAAAGATAACCAATCATACATAAAAGAATTCAGAGAAGATTCAAATATTGTTCATAGATAGACTTGATCATAAACCCACAATTCATCGGTCTCAACAAACACACCGCAAAAAGAAAATTACATCGGATAGATCTCCACAAGAGAGGGGGAGAACATTGTATTGAGATCCAAATAGAGAGAAGAAGCCATCTAGCTAATAACTATGGACCCGTAGGTCTGAGGTAAACTACTCACACTTCATCGAAGGGGCTATGGTGATGATGTAGAAGCCCTCTGTGATGGATACCCCCTCCGGTGGAGCTCCGGAACAGGCCCCAAGATGGGATCTCGTGGATACAGAAAGTTACGGCGGTGGAATTAGGGTTTTGGCTCTGTATCTGATCGTTTGGGGGTACGTAGGTATATATAGGAGGAAGGAGTACGTTGGTGGAGCAACAGGGGGCCCGCGAGGGTGGAGGGCGCGCCTGGGGGGTAGGCGCGCCCCCCTACCTCGTGGCCTCCTCCTTTGTTTCTTGGCGTAGGGTCCAAGTCTCCTGGATCATGTTCGGTGAGAAAATCACGTTCCCGAAGGTTTCATTCCGTTTGGACTCCGTTTGATATTCCTTTTCTTCAAAACCATAAAATAGGCAAAAAACAGCAATTCTGGGCTGGGCCTCCGGTTAATAGGTTAGTCCCAAAAATAATATAAAAGTGGATAATAAAGCCCAATAATGTCCAAAACAGTAGATAATATAGCATGGAGCAATCAAAAATTATAGATACGTTGGAGACGTATCAAGCATCCCCAAGCTTAATTCCTGCTCATCCTCGAGTAGGTAAATGATAAAAACAGAATTTTTGATGCGGAGTGCTACTTGGCATAACTTTAATGTAATTCTTCTTAATTGTGGTATGAATATTCAGATCCGAAAGATTCAAGATAAAAGTTCATATTGACATAAAAATAATAATACTTCAAGCATACTAACTAAGCAATTATGTCCTCTCAAACTAACATGGCCAAAGAAAGTTCATCCCTACAAAATCATATAGTTTAGTCATGCTCCATTTTCGTCACACAAGAATGCTCTCATCATGCACAACCCCGATGACAAGCCAAGAAATTTTTTCATACTTTAGTAATCTCAAACCTATAAACTTTCACGCAATATATGAGCGCGAGCCATGGATATAGCACTATGGGTGGAATAGAATATGATGATGGGGGTTATGTGGAGAAGACAAAAAAGGAGAAAGTCTCACATCAACGAGGCTAATCAATGGGCTATGGAGATGCCCATCGATTGATGTTAATTCAAGGAGTAGGGATTGCCATTCAACGGATGCACTAGAGCTATAAATGTATGAAAGCTCAACAAAAGAAACTAAGTGGGTGTGCATCCAACTTGCTTGCTCACGAAGACCTAGGGCACTTGAGGAGGCCCATTGTTGGAATATACAAGCCAAGTTCTATAATGAAAAATTCCCACTAGTATATGAAAGTGACAAAACAAAAGACTCTCTATCATGAAGATTATGGTGCTACTTTGAAGCACAAGTGTGGCAAAGGATAGTAACATTGTCCCTTCTCTCTTTTTCTCTCATTTTTTTATTTGGGCCTTTCTCTTTTTTTATGGCCTTTCTTTTTTTTCTCATTTGGGACAATGCTCTAGAAAATGATGATCATCACACTTCTATTTATTTACAACTCAATGATTACTACTAGATGCTAGAACAAAAGATGACTCTATATGAATGCCTCCGGCGGTGTACCGGGATATGCAATAAACCAAGAGTGACATGTATGAAAGAATTATGAACGGTGGCTTTGCCACAAATACTATGTCAACTACATGATCATGCTAAGCAATATGACAATGATGAATGTGTCATGATAAACGGAATGGTGGAAAGTTGCATGGCAATATATTTCGGAATGGCTATGGAAATGCCATAATAGGTAGGTATGGTGGCTGTTTTGAGGAAGATATAAGGAGGTTTATGTGTGAAAGAGCGTATCATATCACGGGGTTTGGATGCACCGGTGAAGTTTGCACCAACTCTCAATGTGAGAAAGGGCAATGCACGATACCGAAGAGGCTAGCAATGATGGAAGGGTGAGAGTGCGTATAATCCATGGACTCAACATTAGTCATAAAGAACTCACATACTTATTGAAAAAATCTACAATTCATCAAAAACCAAGCACTACGCGCATGCTCCTAGGGGGATAGATTGGTAGGAAAAGACCATCGCTCGTCCCCGACCGCCACTCATAAGGAAGACAATCAAATAACACCTCATGTTTCAAATTTGTTACATAACGTTTACCATACGTGCATGCTACGGGACTTGCAAACTTCAACACAAGCATTTCTCAAATTCACAACTACTCAACTAGCACGACTTTGATATTATTACCTCCATATCTCAAAACAATCATCAAGCATCAAATTTCTCTTAGTATTCAAAACACTCATAAGAATTTTTTTACTAATCTTGAACACCTAGCATATTAGGATTATTTAAGCAAATTACCATGCTAGTTAAGACTCTCAAAATAATCTAAGTGAAGCATGAGTGATCAATAGTTTCTATAAAACAATTCCACCACCGTGCTCTAAAAGATATAAGTGAAGTACTAGAGCAAAACTATATAACTCAAAAGATATAAGTGAAGCATATAGAGTATTCTAACAAATTCCAAATCATGTATGGCTCTCTCAGAAGGTGTGTACGGCAATGATGATTGTGGTAAACTAAAAAACAAAGACTCAGATCATACAAGACGCTCCAAGCAAAACACATATCATGTGGTGAATAAAAATATAGCTCCAAGTAAAGTTACCGATAGAAGTAGACGAAAAGAGGGGATGCCTTCCGGGGCATCCCCAAGCTTTGGCTTTTAGGTGTCCTTAGATTATCTTGGGGGTGCCATGGGCATCCCCAAGCTTAGGCTCTTGCCACTCCTTGTTCCATAATCCATCAAATCTTTACCCAAAACTTGAAAATTTCACAACACAAAACTTAAAGTAGAAAATCTCGTGAGCTCCGCTAGCGAAAGAAAACAAAAGACCACTTCAAGGTACTGTAATGAACTCATTATTTTATTTATAACGGTGTTAAACTACTGTATTCCAACTTCTCTATGGTTTATAAACTATTTTACTAGCCATAGATTCATCAAAATAAGCAAACAACACATGAAAAACAGTCTGTAGTAATCTGTAGCTAGCGCAAGATCTGGAACCCCAAAAATTCTAAAATAAATTGCTGGACGTGATGAATTTATCTATTAATCATCTGCAAAAAGAATTAACTAAATAGCACTTTCCAAATAAAAATGGCAGCAGTTCTCGTGAGCGCTAAAGTTTCTGTTTTTTACAGCAAGATATCAAGACTTTCCCCAAGTCTTCCCAACGATTCTAGTTGGCACAAACACTAATTAAACACAAAAACACAACCTAAACAGAGGCTATATAAATTATTTATTACTAAACAGGATAAAAAAAGCAAGTAATAAAAATATAATTGGGTTGCCTCCTGAAAGAACATGCGGTGCCCCCATGTTTGGTTTTGGCAATTGATGACAATCTCTATATGGACTAATGGTTGCCTTGAGTTATATTTAAAGATTTTGTCCATAGGCTTTTCTTGGAGTACATGTGTTGGTTTCAAGGAGAGTTTGTGTCGACCAAGGTGCCATTCAAGGAATTATCCAAAGATTGGTCATGTGAGTGTCGAGCTTATTGCAAGCATGTCTTGAAGAATAAGATTGTGTGATCATTCATGTCTACCTTCGAGACATCATCCAAATGAAGAGAATTGGAAAGATTCAAGGTTGATCAAGATTAAGTCAAGAATGAATCAAGTTGATCAACTCACAAAGCGCAGAAGATGTACCGAGAGGGATCAAGTGATCCCATGGTATGGTAAGCATTGTCAATTTCGCTTTGTGTACTAACACATGATCTTCGTGAGAGTTCTTTGTGAGGTTAGGTTGCGGTGTGCAAATTCAAGTGGAGCATCATGAAGAGATCAAATTCTTGAAGCTTGCCGTCCATTGTGGTGACAATGGACATGTGAAGATGTGCGGAAGAGTGGCTCACCCATAGTGGAGTATGGGGGAGCAATCAAATAGTCTTCATCGAGACAACACAATCAAGAAAGGTGGTCCAACTTGAGGAAGTCAAGATCGTCATCATCTAGATCAAGTGGACCATGTGCAAGGCAAAGGTTTGCCCTTGATAGGTTTTATATTTTACCGGTCTCATGATGGTAGTTGGGAGACCGGGTTATAGGATCGATTGTCGTACTATCAAGGGGGGCTCTCGATGTGTAGCTTGATCGTATCGTTTGTTGAGAGCTCAAACCATTGCATCCTTGCATAATCTTTCTTGATTCTTGTTTGGTTCTCTTTGTGAGTTTTAGAGCTTATGGTCATCTTGATGACAAGCTCGAGTTCATCGAAAACGGAGTTCACATGCATCTTCTATGATGTTTTCGATGTTGGAGGTCTTGCCGGTTCTTCTCGGTTGGAGGTTTCACTCCTCTTTTTGTTAGGCATACCTCCCCTGCCTCTTCTTACTATAAATAGTCGCTGTTTTGATGCTACTCATCCTCTTGTATCCAACAAGCTTGAGTTTGGTCAATTCGGAGCTCGTATGAAGAAGTTATGGCAGTTCTTGTTTCTTGAGAGTGGCTTTTGTCTGGTCCCAGCGGTAGTACCGCGAGCCCAAGCGATAGTACCGCTTGGAGCTCTCAGTCGTAGTACCGCTGCAGTGCCGCTCTTCTACCACCTCGATTTTGGGTCCTGCTCTTCTCGTGTCGGGTTCAGCGGCAGTAGGAGCGGTAGTACCGCTCTTGTGCGGTAGTACCGCTGGGCAAGCAGCAGTACCGCTGGCTACAGTGGTAGTGCCGCTCATACTGCTCTACCTCTCTGGCAGTTTTTCAGCTCGTGTTTTTCTCTCTCATTGGGGTGTTTTGACCATGCTAAGCGATAGTACCGCTCCTCCAGCGGTAGTACCGCTCGTGGAGCGGTAGTACCGCTCGTGTGCGGGGTGAGCACATAACGGTTGGATTTTCCCCCTCCTATAAATGGGGGTCTTCTTCCCCAATGAACCTTATCCTTTGAGCTCGTGTTCTTCCCCCATTGTTGACCTTCTTCGAGCTTGCTAACTCTCAACCCCTCCATGGATTATTGCTAGTTTTTGAGGGAAAAGAGAGAGGAGATGTAGATCCACATTTCCACCAATCACTTTCTCCTCTATGTGAGGGGAACCCCTTGGATCTAGATCTTGGAGTTCTTGGTGTTCTCCTTCTTGTTCTTCCTCTCATTTTTCTCCCTAGCATTAGTTGCTTTAGTGGGATTTGAGAGAGAAGGACTTGGGCACTCCGTGTGCCCTTGCCATTGCATTTGGTGCATCGGTTTGAGTTCTCCATGGTGATACGTGGAAGTTACAAGTTGAGAAGCTTATTACTCTTGGGTGCTTGGTACCCTTGACCTTGTTCCTCTTGGGCGCTTGGGCACCCTAGACGGTTGGTGGTGTTAGGAGCTCAATCATTGTGGTGTAAAGCTCCGAGCAAGCATCGGGGTCTCCAATTGGGTTGTGGAGATCGCCCCGAGCAATTTGTCGGGTACCGGTGACCGCCCCCAAGGGTTGCCAAAGTGTACGGGTTCGGTGACCGCCCCCAAGGGTTGCCATTTGTATGGGTTCGGTGACCGCCCTCAAGGGTCCCTTAGTGGAATCACGGCATCTTGCATTGTGCGAGGGCGTGAGGAGATTACGGTGGCCCTAGTGGCTTCTTGGGGAGCATTGTGCCTCCACACCGCTCCAAACGAAGATTAGCATCCGCAAGGGTGTGAACTTCGGTATACATCGTCATCTCCGCGTGCCTCGGTTATCTCTTACCCGAGCCCTTTACTTATGCACTTTACTTTGTGATAGCCATATTGTTTCTTGTCATATATCTTGCTATCACATAGTTGTTTATCTTGCTTAGTATAAGTTGTTGGTGCACATAGGTGAGCCTAGTTGTCATAGGTTTTGTGTTTGACAAATTAACCGCTAGGTTTATTCTGCATTTGTTCAAGCCTAAACCGTAATTATTTTAAAGCGCCTATTCACCCCCCCTCTAGGCGACATCCACGATCTTTCACCCCCCCAACAAGCGCTATCGTTTAACGCCCCTAGCTAGGCAATAAGATTTCAACGATGCTCACATGAAAGACAAGAATTGAAGCACAAAGAGAGCATCATAAGACATGTGACAAACACATCTAAGTCTAACATACTTCCTATGTATAGGCATCTTATAGGCAAACAAATTATCAAGGCAAGCAAACACTACCATATGCAAGGAAGCGGAAAGAAACAATAGCAATTTCAACATAACGAGAGGTAATTTAGTAACATGAAAATTTATACCACCATATTTTCCTCTCTCATAATAATTACATGTAGGATCATAATCAAATTCAACAATATAGCTATCACATAAAATATTTTCAACACGATCCACATGCATGCAAAGTTGACACTCTTCCAAAATAGTGGGATTAACATTATCTAAAGTCATGACCTCTTCAAACCCACTTTTATCAAAAACTTCATAAGATTGAACATTATCCAAATATGTGGGATCTAAAGTTGACACTCTTCCAAACCTTCTTTCAGTATTATTGCAAACACTATTATCGATCTCATAGTCATCATGGGGAGTAAATAAATTTTCAAGATCAAAAGAAGAATCACCCCAATCATGATCATTGCAACAAGTAGTAGACATAGCAAAACTAGCATCCCCAAGCACTACAAAAAAAGACACATCTGTGACATTTTGGGCCGAACGAAAAAAAATTCTGTCATACATATGACACTTCTATGACGATAATTATGACAAAACCCGGTATCATCATAGATGTGGTGGGCTCCTACTTCTATGACAAAAATCATGACAGAAAATGGGCTTTTCATCCTGGGCGGGCCGGAAACGCAGCTGCATGACATTCTTTGGGCCGTCCATGACAGAAAAAACCGTGGTAGAAGCGAGGGGGAGGAAAATTTCGGGGAGTTCCCGGTTACGGTGGGAGGTCGGGGGCCGAGCGATGCACGTTTCTCTCGTACATGTACGCGCGTGTGTGCGAGGCGTTGGCTCTAACTGAACCCGAGCGAGGCATTGAGCTCTAACTGAACCCGAGCGATTGCACTGCAGGCTACGCATTACTGAACCCGAGCGATCGATCGATGGCTGTTAACTGAACCCGATCGAGCGATTCCTTCGCTACTGCTGCTAACTGAAGCCGATCGATGGGATGAACAGTGAGCGTTGCGGGGTTTTTGGATGAACAGTGAGCGGTGGCGTTGCCTCTGGATGAACAGGACCCCGTGGTGTGGTGGAGGGCTGGATGAACAGTAGATGGTGGAGGGGTGCCCGTGGAGGGGTGGATGAACAGGACCCCATGGTGTGGAGGGTTGGATGAAGAGTAGACGGTGGAGGGGTGGTTGAACAGGACCCCGTGGTGTGGAGGGCTAGATGAACAGTAGACGGTGGAGGGGTGCCCGTGGAGGGGTGGTTGAATAGGACCCCATGGTGTGGAGGGCTGGATGAAGAGTAGACGATGGAGGGGTGGTTGAACAGTAGCCGGTGGAGTAGCGCGCGGTGGAGGCTGGATGAACAGGAGCCCGTGGATGAATAGTCGCAGGTGGAGGCTGGAGGAGGTCGACGGTGGATGAACAGTAGCTCGTGGAGGCTGGAGGGGGTCGATGGTGGAGATGAACAGTATCTCGTGGAGTCCCGTTTTGTGGTACGCCACACCCCTCCCGATGAATAGGACCCCCGTTTCGACCATAGTGCTCCAACACAAGTCCGTTTCGTCCGTTTTGCGGTACGCCACACCCCTCCCGATCGACAGGACCCCCGTTTCGACCGTAGGAGGTGCGTTTTCTCTATTTTGCGGTATGCCAGAACCCTCCCGATGAACAGGATCCCGTTTCGGACGTGGCCGGTCGAACACAAGACCGTTTTCTCCGTTCTGCGGTACGCCATGCCTCGTTTCCATCGCCTATTCCATCCAAGCCCTCCCGATGAACACGACGCATTCCGTTGCCTCCCCATGAACACGGCGCATTTCGTTGCCTCCCCATGAACACGACGATGACGTTGTTTCTCCGTTCCGACCCAGCCATGTACACGAGCCGTCGCCGTACGTATGCGCGAGTAGGCATTCGAGACCCCGCCCGTATGTACACATACGTGGCCGTATTTTCTTTCTTGCACCCTGGCCGCTGTACGTACGTGTAAATGCTACGTGCGCGCCTCTACTACGATACGTGCGCGCCTCTACATCGACCAGTATGTACGTACACGTTCGCGACCAGAATGACAATGCTACGTACGCTTCGACCAGGTGGGTCCCGCCTGTCAGCCACTTCCTTGCCTACGAAGATGTAGCTGGTCGGTCCCAGCAGTCAGGGGGCGAATCGTTTTGTTTTTTTGCCTGGACGCACTTACTTGCATGCGAAGATGTAGCTGGTGGGTCCCAGCAGTCAGGGGGAATCGTTTTTTTCGCAAAATATGGTAGCCCGTCCGATGGGTCCCGCTGTCAGGTGGAGGAATAATTATTTTGCACGTAATAAGGAGGCACTTCCTTGCTGCGGCCGTGGACCCAGCTGTCAGCCTCTCCACGTACAGTCCACGTCCGATGGAATTCGTTCCTTGACCACGTTGACCACGCCGCGCCGAGAGCACCAGGGCGGTGGACGACGGCGAGGCCTAGGAAGGGGACGATGCGGAGCCGGGGAAGACGCGACAGTGGATGCCCACGCGTAGAGGAGTACGAGGGTTCACCGGTTCGCTGCGGTGTGAGGCTGCCATCGTCGCAGAATAACAGGGGGTGTGGGTGAGTAGAGGGATGGCCTGGCCAGCGGTGGGAGTAGTAGGGGGCGATGAAGCCTCCGCCACATAACAGCCGGCCACGGGAGGCAGGAGCACGAGGCACGATCGGCGCTGGTTTGGGCAGTTGGAGCAAGGAGACCAGAGGTTGAAGAAGCACTACGGCCGTTGGATGGACATCATACGGTCACTGGAGCTAGAATCGTGCATATTGACTAAGTTGACAAAGCCCTCCGTCCCTGACAACTTAGTAGGCCCACAAGTCAGCCTCCCACCAAGGTGGGTCCCAGCTAGCAGGGGGGTATTCTTTTTTTGAGCGTAATAAGGAGGCACTTCCTTGCGTGCGAAGATATAGCTGGTGGGTCCGAGCTGTCAGCGGCGGTAACGTTTTTCACGAAATACAGAGGCCCTTTCGGTGGGTCCCTGATGTCAGGTGGAGGAATCATTATTTTGTGCGTAATAAGGAGACATTTCCTTGCGTGCGGCCATGGACCCAGCTGTCGGCCTCTCCACGTACAGTCCACTTCAGATGCATGTCGGTCATTGACCACGTTGACCAGGCCGCGCCGAGAGCACCAGGGCGATGGACGACAGCGAGGCCTAGGAAGAGAACGACACGGAGGCAGGGAAGACTCGGTAGTTATTTCCCACGTGGAGGGGAGTACGACTGTACGAGGGTTTACTGGTTCGGCTGCCGTCGCCGGAGAATAACAACAGGTGTGGGTGAGTAGAGGGATGGCTAGGCCAGTGATGGGAGTACGGTGGGGCGGTGAGGCCTGCGCGGCAGCAGAGCCGGCCGCGGGGAGGAGGGAGCAGGCAGTCCCGCCGGCGCATGTTTGAGCGGCTGGAGCAGGAAGAGCAGAGATTGAAGAAGCACGACGGCCGTTAGATGGCCATCCAATAGTCACTGCTTGTGCGTCAACCTTTTTTTAGGAAAGCTTCAAATCTATGGAAAACAGCATACAACCCATTTGCTAATTCTTAAGGTTTTTTTTGGAGCCCATATTCTTTTTGTTAGCATTACAGCCCATATTGTGGCCATGGTTAAAAAATTATACGAAATTTTGCATATTTCGGTGCGGTCCGAATTGTTTTTAATCCCGAAATTTCGACTCATATTCAAACTGATTTTAAAAATAAATGTATATCAATATAAAATCCAACAAATTCTCCACGCATAAAAATTAATATAATTTAAAATCTTGAAATGAAAAAAAAGATATTTGAAACTAATTGCCGGTTTGATTTTTTTTTTAAATGTACAACCCATTTCTCCTTACTGATGGGTCATTTTATCGGCCAGCCGAATGAAAGCTCTCCTCGTCTTGAAAGATTTGCAGCCCAATAGGCCTGACAAAGCGACTTACTTGGCAAATCACAAAAAAACTAGGCTGTGGCCGTGGACCCAGCTGTCAGTCCATTTGTTTTTTAGTCCATTTGGTGGGCTGGGTGAAACAATGATGTACCATCTATGCAGCCCATTTAAATCTCATTTGCATTTTTGTCGAAAGCCGCAGACTTGCTGGGCTAGGTGAAAAATATCATGTTGGGTTAGACGGAGAAATGTTATAAAAACATAAACACATGATTGCACGTTAGTAAAATCTTTGCAAGCTTATGTACGCAATCACTAGGAGTTAACTTGCCAAGTTATATATAAACAATTATTATTATTATTTTGTAAGAACTTTCAACTTACGAAATAAAATATCATTTTAATTTGATAAGTTAATAGTATGTGGGGTATTATTATTTTTTAGGCTAGACGTGGGACAGTTGAGTTGGTTCTAGGGGAAAGTACTGGGAGAAAACTCAGTTTACATCGAAAAAGAAAGTGCGAGAAAATTCAGAGACCTGCTGGGTCCACCCGAGGAGGGAAATATGTTGGGAGGAAGGAGATTCAAAGCACGGCAGCTGAGTGAACTAGTTTTTTTTACAGACAAGTGAACTAGTTTACATACATAAGCAAATTGCCACTAAAAAAAGCAATCAGGTTAATGGGTTCTTAAAAGAAATATTTCGGACAAAACAGATAATTACGACACATAGGCTAATGCATGAAACACTCACATGATAAAGGTGCTTATAAACAGATAAAGTACAACATCTAGACCTTCCTGGCACGCTTGATCATGACGTTGAGGCTGTCCGTGTACTCGTCGGTTACGAGAAGCAGACACGCCCTCATGTCCAAGATCTGCATGTACATGTCGTAGCATGCGTATGCGCCCTTGGCCGCATAGGTTATGTAGGCTAGATTCAGAGGTACCTCCCACGTGTTCAGGTCGTCTTCTTTCATGTTGGCGTATCAGGGGTAGATGATGGTCTCAGTGAGGTCAACCACGGAGTCCTTCTCCTGCCCGTTGATGATGATCTTGTATTGCTTCTGGATATCGACAAGCTTGTTGCACCAGATGGCCGAATCGTCGCGTTCTTCCTTCTCTCCACCGTACCAAAGGTGCAGTCGGCGCTGCCGATGAAACGGGCAAATGCTGCAGAACCTGGTGCAGCCATAGGACTGAGGCGAGACAGAGCTTCACCGAGTCTATATCGTTGGTGTACATCACATTCAACTTGGTGCAGCCATAGGACTGAACGGCGAACTCAAAGGGGAACTCCTTACTAAAGTCCATATCCAGCAGGCTCACCCCTCGGATCGCCATTGGATTCTCTTCGAGTGAACGAGTGTGTAGGCGGCAGCGGCAGTTCGTTTTTCAGCTATTGGGGAACTGGATTCAGCAGTAAGCTGAGTGTGTACATGCGACAACAGTTACTACCCCTCCCTCGTCCACTGCACGCCCGGCAGAAGATGCACCATCGGCCACACGTCGGTTAATGAGCGGGTCAGTATTGGTACTCTAATAACTGGAGTTAGTGGTCACTTTACTTAAATTTAATTAGCTTTAATAGAAATTTGTACTTAAAATAAGCAATGCATTCGCTCGTTCTATCAGTGCCACATGATCAACATGCACAACAATTAGAATTATTATTCTCAGGACGCACACGATCATCACATTTGTCGCACTTTCACAAAAGATAATACTACCGAGTTTGACTGTTTGTTATGGTTGTTGTCCTCTGCATCATCATGCCGTGTTTCCCAGCTTGCAAGATTCAGAACCAACAAATAAGATCCAAATAATAAGTACAACAAAGATGCCTACACATCTCATTGATTCCCAGCTTGCAAGATTCAGAACCAACAAATAAGATCCAAATAATAAGTACAACAAAGATGCCTACACATCTCACTGATTCCCAACTTGCAAGATTCAGAACCAACCCATTAGAGCCTTTTGATAAAGTGAATGTCAGGATTAAATTCATCTTGGCTAGCCATGTCATACAATCGAAGAACTTGGTGAATGCTCTTGACAGTCACAACATTTGTAGTTGAGTATTCCTGTTTACACAGCATGCTTGCACAACACAAACAAGGAGACAGGAGAGCATGATTTCGCTTTAATAGTGGCCTCCTTGAACTCAACCTCCAGCTCTACTTGGATGAGGTCTGCCTGGAGTTCCATGATTCAATTCATGCGCATTTTTCTGCAGTTCACCTGAAATGAAGCAAAGATTGCACCATTCAGCTAGCTAGAAGTACTTGCTCTTGTGAGCTGGCATGTTCTTCTTTAGTAGTTGCACTAAAATTGAGGAACATTAAGGTTGGCTATCCGGCTCATGTAAGGTGCAACTATAATTTTCTCATCCTTTTGTGCAGTTCCACTAAAATAAAGTGCTATTGTGGTGACAGTGACGGCTCCATCTTGCAAAGGCTAATAAAATGTTGCACGAGATTACCAGCAGAACTTGACGGAGATTTTGGAAACTCCAATCACCATTTTGTGCAGTTCCACCAAAATTGAGAGATGTTTCCCACGTGACATTTTAGTTGAACTGCACAAGACACTCATTCCAAAAAAAGTGTTTTCTGCAGTTCACCAAAAGGTCACAATAGCAACAAGGTGAAATGGATATCCCTATCTGCACAAAAAGATAGAAAGTAAACAGTTGTTGGTCAATAAGAATATATGAAACATATACAAAATGAAAAGAAGCATCTTAATTATGTTCATGGCAATCACGCAAGGACAATAGAAATTTTAAAACGTCAGCGATGCTTCATGTTACCAGAAGCATTACGATCAACAATGAGATTCCTCGAATATGGGATTACTTTAATGGTGGCATTGCTTGTTTACTAGACACAGTAAATCAACATCAGCTAAAGAGTTGGTTTAAGGGCATGGGACCGTGGTGACAGGAAACCAGGACACTCAGCAGCGTAAAGGAGCAACTTACTTATCATATTGGGGAAAACAGCAGGAGTGCCATTGTACTATGTGAGGGTAGCAAATCTAATCTTGGAGACCTTTTACTATGTGAGGGCAGCAAATCTAATCCTGGAGACCTTTTACTATGTGAGGGCAACAAATCTAATCCTGAGACCTTTTACTATGTGAGGGCAGCAAATCTAATCCTGGAGACCTTTTACTATGTGATGGCAGCAAATCTAATCATGGACATACTCTGTTGACTTGTCCACCAGCCGCCACTTTCTATCCTTTTTTCAACCAATAATAGATTTGTTCCTTATCCAGTTTGTACTGTGTTTTCCCATTATTTCCCTTTTCAACCAAGAGACCGATTGGGTATCTGGTCTCTACTACTTTCACCATATTATTTCCTCTTTGAATCAAGTCCTAGATTCATGCTACAACTTTCCCCCCTTTCTTCGTTGTTTGAACAAAGCCCTAGATTCGAATGCATGAAGTAGCTTTACCTCTAATAATACTAAAAATTTAGGTGGCTTTGGAAGAGCTGATGGGAGTAGAAAAAGATGCGCATGCAGACACGTGGGGAGCTGGGGCAGTAGAGCAAGCCCGCTTTCGAAGAACTTATACCCGAGGGTCGCCGGGATGTCGGCGGCGGGAGGTCGAATCTGCGGACAATACGACAGGGAGGAAGAAGGGTCGGAGGACCTCCCGAGCCGGCCATGTGTCGGAGAGAATGGCACGTGCAGAGGATCGGGGCCCTCTGACAGCTGTGGGTTTCCTCCCTCGGTGGCGATGACCGCGTGAAGATGCACCTTTTAGTCCTCTACACACACCGGCCGAAGGGATCCGACCGGATCTGTGACCAGCGGTGAGCAGAGAGAAAATGTCGCTACCGCTGTCTTGTTTATATCTGGAGAGGATGAGAGAATGAAGAGAGCAACCCTAGTAAAGCAAGCGCTCAGGCCCCTGCGTCCATATATAGTGGAGTGATTATCTTTTTCTCTCCACAACAAGCGTTTCAATTTGTGTACGTGGCATTAAAGAAAAGAAACTCTCTATTTAAGGTGACTACTGTACGGCTCCTACTTACTACTAGTCGTACTACAGTATTGTTCACTTGTGCTCCTCGCCCCTCCATTAATTGAACAACCCCACGGGTGAATAAACATACAGTAAGTACTATATTTATATAGAACGAACAAGCTCGAACTGTTTTCGCGTAGTTAAAAGTTGAGGGCGGGGCTTTTCCCGGGCAGTACGCGCGGCAGTTTTCGGGTAGGGCCAGAAGACTATTTTAAAAAAAATTAAAACTTCGAGACGGCCACATAGCATGGAGCCGACCCCAATGATTTTAAGCTTACAGGCACGGTACACGCTATCCTAGACTACTATACACATGAAACTGCCACACGAGCATCCGGGCTGCGCTTGGCTCTTCGCCTCTTCGGAAAGTTGAGGAGTACTACAGTACGCTTCTGGCCATCTGACAGTGATTGAACTGCACTGGAGGAGTACTACAGTATGCTTCTGGCCATCTGACACCGATTGAACTGCTGCATGTCCACCGCGTGTGGGAGGGAGAGCGTGTAGCGAAAGCTTCTCCTAGTCTTGCCAGCCACCACGCTCATGGGCGAGGGAGGGACGCTCTTGCGTTTGCGTGTATGACAGGTGGGCCCTACAAGTGTGTGGCCAACCTGTCATATAGCCAAAGGCATGTGCAGTTAAGTACGCGAGGGAGAGGATAATCAAACTTCTCGTTGATGTACGAGTTGATGCGGCACATCAAAGCACTGCACTCGATATATTTCAATAATTTGCGTGTGTGACTCCCAGATGCAGAGGCCGGGGGTCATCATCCTCCTTTTCGAGAAAAAATAGACGCGTGTGTGAGAGGACGAGTGCGTGCGTGTACCTCTTCTCTTCTTGTATAACGTACTACTAAACTCAGAGTACAAGTTTTTGTGGGTGGCATGATGGTGCGTGCGAGAAGTCCCGAGAGATAGGTTTAATGCATTAATTGCAATGCATGCATGCATAAAGTACATGCATTGGTCAATTTTCTCTTAATACTTGCATGCAATGATTTAATGCACCTTGGAATCTGAACATGTATTGGGGACAACCAATTGAGCCTTATAAAATGGAAAAACTAAAATTTTGAGATAAGCCCTATAAAATCGGAAAGGAGGGAGTAGAAAAAGAAGTACTCCATCCGGGAATAGTGCCGCACTTCGAAACTAGAACCGTCAATAAATTTTGAGCTTGCGTCTCGTCACATGCCAAATTACTCCACGCTATATTGAATTGCAAACCTGTTCACACCGATCACAACCTAAACGGTTTCCCACTTAGGAGCGTATTAGTACTCGGTTATAAATACTAGTATGCCAAGATGACTGCACATTCCTCCTCAACTCCTCATACACAAAAACAAACAAGTCATTCAGCATCCTTCCCTTGCGCCTGCCATGGCCAGCGTGAGTTCTGGGTCGAGAGATTGCCACCAGGGAGAGGCGAGCATGGAAGCGGAAGCACGAGAGATGTCCCGCCTCGCTGCGAGAGCAGCCGACATGTCCCGTCGCGCGGAAGTAGGAGCACAGAGGTCCCGCCGTGCCACTGAAGCAGCACGGAGGTCCCGCCGCGCTGTCGATGCAGCAGACTGGTCTGGCCGCGCCGCGGAAGCAGCAAAGATGTCCCGCCGCGCCGCGGCGGCCTGGGAAAATTTCTTGCGGGCACGCGACGACTATTACAGGCGCATGCATGCGATCGTCCATAGCCAAATAGATGAGATCTCCCGCTCGGCGAGGTTGTAGGACGACATGGTAGCCTCATTTGAACACGCTACCGGCATCATCCGGCAACTAAGGGAGGGCAATGAGAGGCTCCGCGCCGAGCGCGATCTGCTGAGGGAGAAGATCGTCCGAAGTGCAGACCTGCAGGAGGAGACTAGTGCCTTGTTGAAGAAACTTATGGATGAGAATGACATGCTCCGCAACAAGCGCCAAAGGCTGGTGGAGGAATCCGTGGATGTTCTCAAGCAGCGTCTTGAGGACACGAAAGAGCTCATTGCCGCTCGCCGTGGAGACTAGTTTCCTGGTTTCTTTTGATGTAATAATCGGTTTAGGATGTGGATTGTGTCGTCGGTTGTGAAATTTTGGGTTCTAGCGCAGATGTTTGGCCTTTGTTGGCCTCTTGGGATGTTGCGATTTCAATCTGGTAGCTTTTAGTCCTTCGTGTTAGGCTGGAGTTGTGCTGAACTTCTTGTGAATTGTGGTGGTTTTCAGTAATGAAAATCGGAAGGGGCAAGCCCTTCTTTGATCAAAAAATTTTTAATCATCCTTATATATTCATCAGTCTTGCTATAAGTCGCAGTACATGCTATATAGGTCCGTCGAATCTTACATCAAGATCCGTGCTTTCAGATTTTCTTTTTTCTCTCTTAAATCTCAGTCGAGTGAGACATAGCCACGCCATTAAACAGAGGCTCGAGCGCCATTAATGGAGACCTTGCGAGAGAGGTGGACGGCAGATGGAGGTCAAAGGGCTCTCCTCCCGATAAGCACGCGCAGGGGTCTGATCGCACGCCTCTCGTACTCAAATAGCTACCATGCACGTCGCCTCCTAGCTAATAAAAAAGGGGACGCGTGGCGGCACGTAAATGGTACTAGTAAGTAGAACGCCCACGGTTTCAATAATACTTGTGTTTCCGATTGTAACGTGACATCACTTCTTCCAAAATGACTTTGTTGATTGTTAATGTGTGCGCCTTCGCAAATCGGATTGCAAATTTACCACAGCATGTTGGTGCCATGTCATGGCACCAAGCCAAGTTTCATTATTTTCATGTGTGTTTTGGATTTACAGGAATTAAAAAACTAAGTTTCTCAATGTTTCCAACCCAGCCACGACGCCCAGATTTTGAATTTCATTCCCATTTCTTGCATGGAACCTAGAAATTTACCCGAGGACACACATGTGATTTTTCAACCAACTTTGGTGCACTGGAACATGTCTTGTATTTCAAATTTGAATTATGCACACAAAGGTGACACGTTCCCTCCCAGAACCACGAGCCTTCTTGAGAGAAGCTCCGATTTGCAAGAAGCTTATACCAAAATTTGTTCCTATTCGGCCAATTTTTTTACCACGGCATGGTACTACCATGACATGACACCATGCCAAGTTTCATGATTTTAAAACCAAGTTTCTCAATGTTATCGACCGAGCCACGATGCCCAGATGTTTGAATTTTATTCTCATTTTTTGCATGGGACCTACTCCCTCCTTCCATCTATATAGGGCCTAATGTGTTTTTCAAGACAGCCTTTGACTATTGACAAGATTAATAGCACATGAGATGATACTATGCAAATTATATTATTGGAAGCTCCTTTGACATACAAAATTGAAGGTATGCTTTGTGTAAGTTGCATGTCATATATTATTGCTCTAACGTTTCGTGAAAGTTAGCCTCGAAAAACGCATTAGGACCTATATGCATGAGAGGAGTCGACTTCGAGAGAACGTGTTTGTTAGAGAGACACCGAGGAAGACTACTATATATCGATGGTGCATGTAGGCGGGAATTAAACTAAGGGATGGTCTTATTGGTTTCGGGGATATAGGGGAAGAGTGAGAGGCGCGGGGGGGGGGGGTAGCTAGAAGGAGATTGTTAAGTGTGAGTGTGTGTTTTACCCATCTAGGGGGAAGTTATGTGCACAAAAGAGGAGAACAATTTGATGTGGCGTTAGGATTGAGGGTAATTAACTACGTATGCATGGAGACATAGAGACCTTGAACGTGCATGTGTGAGAGGTATACATGTATACATGGGATGTGTGTGTGCGCGCGCGCATGATCGAG
Organism: Triticum aestivum; assembly: GCF_018294505.1. Taxonomy (NCBI): domain Eukaryota; kingdom Viridiplantae; phylum Streptophyta; class Magnoliopsida; order Poales; family Poaceae; genus Triticum; species Triticum aestivum. The sequence continues at coordinate 673,889,580 of NC_057806.1, forward strand.
ATAAAAGAAAGAAGACATAAGTCATAAGATCAACGACATGGGAGAGACGGGTCAGTATGACAATATGCATGCATGTGAGAATGCATGGAAGAAGTCCCGACAATTGAGCATGTGTTTTTGTCTTTAAGAGATAGTGGCGTGGGCTGGAGCATGCATCTATGGCGAGCAGAGGGAGTGAGGCGCAACGATTGTGCAAAAGAGACCAACCTATAAATGCATCTGTATGGAGAGACATATATAGTGTGGGTGATAGGAAGCAAGACTCCGTGCGAGAAAGAAATGTTGACGGAGAAACTACAGATAGATACATAGATGGAGATGCTAGCTAGAGGGACATCCGCTAGTTTGGGTGTTGGAGATGACCGTCGAGTGGTTCAAAGGGTGAAGTTATATATGTGTGTGAGAGGGCACTTGACTGCATGTAGAGAGAAACATATGTAGTGTGCGTGATAGGAATCAAGAGTGAGGGAGAGAAAGAAGGTTGATGGAGAAACATATAAATAGAAAGATAAAGATGCTAGCTAGTGTGGCGTTAGAGATAGGAGTCGAGTGGATCAGAAGGCTGGGTTATGTGTGTGGGTGTGAGAGAGATAGAGAGAGGGTGCGTGTGAGTCACATACAAACAAATATCAGAGAGAAATGAGATCCAGAGAGACGGAGTTTTGTGTCTGCGAGAGAGAAAGATATTTCACAATGAGAGTGATAGCTAGAGAGACATACGAGGGAACGCAAGATATCTCTAGGGAGAGAGGGTGTGTGTGAGCGACATACAAGAGAACAATGGAGAAATATGAGACCCTGGGAGACAGAGTTTGTGTTTGTGTGTGAGAAAGAGATATTGATGAGGAAGAGTCATAGGTTCTCATATCTAAGGAGCGAAAGACATCTCTGTATGAGGGGTGTGCGAGTGGCACACATGGGAATAGTAGAGAGAAATGAGACCCCGGGAGACAAAGTTTTGTGTTTGTGTGAGAGAAAGAGATTCCACATGGAGAACCATAGTTAGAGACACATAGCAGGGAGCGAGATATGCTTAGAGAGAGATAGAGTGATGAAGGTCGAGGGAGAGAGTACCGTTAGTGTGTTACGAAGATAAAAGATCATTGTCGACATACAGGTAGCACGAGAGATACCTGAGAGACGATGAACGCGTATAGGTCCAGAGAGATAGTCCTATATAAGAATGAGTGATAGCTATATGAGACGAATATTTGGATTAAAGGGGATTCAAATATTTAAACTGGAGATCACGACATCGATAATATCATAATGCAAATTGGTGTATCAAACATGCATATTCATTTGAATTTGGGCACACGTGTAATGTTATATAGTTTATCAATATTGGTGATCCATAGATTCTTCATTTACAAACAATGCATGGTTTATATGCAATTAATGTCTAAACGGGATTACACTATATGTTGCGTGTGTGAAACACATTATACATGTTTGAGAAGTAAAAAAAACCCGCATGAAACACACATTAATTGGAGACAGTTAGCGAGGAATGCATACATTGGATTTCAGCATAAAGTGGTTTCAAATATTTGAAAATCCAAATTGATGGATACAACCTTATGAATCTGAGATCATGCCATTTGTAAAACATATTTATGTATAAATGGTGTTGTGCTTTTGAAAGTATATATATATATATATAAAATGATGTATATAGAATGTAATTCCAATTGAAAATGGATCCCGCCCAAAAAAAGGTAGAATACAAACAGGATTCGAATTGAGTTGGCACGGTAAACATGCACTCTGCAAAATTTGAACGAAGCGGGGAAAGTCGTAGTAACCGCCCGGAACCAAAATCTGCGAGATGGAAATCACTACTGCCTATCCCTGCCACGCAAAGCCTATATGCTGAATTTCTATAGGTTTCGATAGGGTAGGTTTGTAATTTCACCCAAACGTGACGTAACCGCCTCTCACCCGGATTCATACACGATGGGCGCCAAAACACAGTGTGTCCTCGGCCGAAATCGACTCCCTCCCCGATTCATATTCATACACGGTGGGCGCCAAAAACAAACTCTCGTCGGCAAATATTCGGTGTATGCGAGATTACCGTCCTATCCCCGACCGACTAGTGTTGTTGTGATGTAGTAGAAATTTGAAACGGGGGCTAAGTTTGTAAATTTCCTCGCATTTGAGACAAGCGCGCCCTGAATACATGGTTCCCCCCTTCCTCTCTACCTCCCTTTTCCCCATTCGTACTCCGTGGGCGCCAAAACACCCTCTCCACCCCACCCTCCTCCGTCCGCCGCCGTCCGCCACCCCATCCACCGCCGTCCTCCTCCACCATGCCGGAGCTGATACCCCGACGCCGCCATCCATTACAGGAGATCGACCTCTCTCATCCACGGCTTCGGACCGAGATCCTTGCATCCCGTCCTCTCACTTCATCCCCGCCGTCATCCACCTTGCCGGCGCCGCTCCTACGACCGTCTCGTCCACCGCGCCCTGCCGCCACCGTCTACCCTCCTAGATCTGCTTCCACGCCACCGACAGCCATCGCTACCGCAGCACCGTCAAATTCTCAGCAGATGCCTACACGACGCCGCACCAGAGGCGGTACTCTTTCGTATCTGCTCAACTTATTTATCGCAGCAAGAAAATAGATCGCAACTGCTTTACTCTGATTTCTTGTCTTGGTTGCGAAGTTGCCTTTGTCCGGTTTGCACCTTTAGATCCGCCATGGCACGCTCAACACCATACTCGCAAATTCTTATGGTTTTCCCCTTTTATATTCCACACTAGTTAAATCATAGTAGACTAAATTTCAAAATTGGGTCAGTCGATTTTTCAGAGCTCGCCGGAGTTCGCCGGTGCAATCGAAGGGGCTCGGGTGGTTGTGGGGCCTCGCCGAACGAAGAAAACTCGACACGGGTGGGGGTTGGGGTGGGGTGGGGGTGGGGGTGGGGGTGGCGAAGGAACACAGGCAGTGGGGGCCGGTGGTCCGGCCGGTGGCCCGTGCGGTGTTCTGTATGGGAAGAATCAGAGACGAGGAAGAAGAAGGGTTAGGAGACGTAGGATCTTCATCCAACCGCCTGAAATGGTCGAGAGACAGCTAGGAGTTGCATCTTAATGCGCTCTGGTTCATCATGTGTGGGCACTGCGCAACCAACATTTTATTATCCAAAATCTGCTTGCTCTTCTTTACCATGTTCCTCTTCCGTTCTTCTTTAATATGTACTCCCTCCATTCCTAAATACAAGTCTTTGTATAGATTCCACCATGGACTACATATGGAGCAAAATGAGTGAATCTACACTCTAAAATGTACCTGGATACATCTGTATGTGATCCATAGTGGAAATCTCTACCAAGACTTATATTTTGGAATGGAGGGAGTATGATAGTAGTACAGTATGTTCCTTGTACTGAAGATGAGCAGGGACATTTGCAGTGTAGAGGTCTATACGGTCGGTTGTGATGGACACTTTGAGCCTCTTTGATTCGTAGGATCTTGTAAACATAGGAATAGGATTTGTAGTGGCCTGCCCACTTGAATCCTATAAGAATAGCAAGGAAATGCGAGGAGCTGTGTCGCCTTTGAGAGTTACATTGATATTAACAGTACCGCACCTTCACTTGAAGAGAGCTGGTATCCAAAGCCTTTCTAGCCGTACCGGCAATACTAGCACATATATTCCAGCAAGTTCCACTTTGCTGATTTTACTCTGATGCTTAAGGTTTTCCCGTTATATCTACACTATGATCTGTGTAGCTGCTTTGTGTCGCACTAGGAGCAGTCCACTCTTGAAGCTAAACACTGCAATGACTTACAAAATTGGCACCAAGGCATTGAGTGCCATTCTGGATGCAATGAAACTCATACGCTCCCCACCTGTTTATTCTTGTTCAGAATATCATCCTAATGACCATTCTAACCTCGAGGAGTCAAAGGCAAATGGCCTGTCTTGTTCACCCATCAAGGTGCCTGTTCTAATCTGGCAATGTTTTATTGATTGCGGGTATCTTGCATATGTTGTCTTGCATTTCTTTTACTTTGTTACACCGCCATCTGCTTAGTTTACTCATCATATATGTCGAGATGCCATGCCCATCCATTATCAATACATATTCCATCTGTCATCATATCATGTTTTTCCACTCAAATGTTGTTCTTGTGCATCAGACATCAAAAAGGAAGAGGGTGATTGCCGAACCTGAAGGAGCACCAGCAAAGTCCTTGAAAAACGTGGTGGTGCCGGAGAAATCAGACAGCACCCCACTTATATTCGTTGTACAACGAGTGACACAAAATGTAGGACCGACTCCAGCAGACTGTACCCATACTTCACTGGCCACACCACTAGCCCCACCACACAGGACCTGCACTCCAGTAAAAGGTATACCAATTTCATTTGCCATAGCACCAGCTGTACCACAGAAAAATCCCACTCCAGCAAAAAGTACAGCAAGTCCACCGGCCGAAGACCTATCCCAACTGCAGAGACGGCCAATTCCTGCAGATTGGAACCCCATTCTAGTTATTCCCAGTTTAAAAGACAATGCTTTCAATGTTGTTAGGGACTACATGCATATATTCCCATCATGGGAAGATTATTGTGAAGACAAACACCATTTTCACATCTTCCTGTCCAACTTACATGTAAGTGCTATTATTCATGGCTATTATTTTCCTGTTTTCTGCTGATTGAACACATTAATGATTTACATTACATTGTTGTAACTAGGCAAGGGTCAATCTGGATAGTCATGACGAGCAAAGCTTGCTTGTGCTTTTCAAGGAAGCATTGCCGCAGTATCGGTGTTATCTGAGGAAATCACACTTTGATGGCAAGTCTATAAACGAATTCCTGGTGAAGTCTCCTGTGCTAAATTTAGAAGACATTGAATGGAAAAACATTGTTATGCACTGGTCTCGTTCCCAGGATGAGGTACTGTCTATGAAATCACATGACAATTTGAACTTCTATTTTTCCGCATGTGCCTTACGGATCTTTTTTGTAGGAAATCTGCTCGAAGAAGAATTCCGGTTTGACAAGAACGACATGATATCTCAAATATGCTTCCCGCTGCTTTGCTCTTGTTAGTACCTGTTGTCCTATATCACTGTACTTGCATACATACCTGGTTCATTATGTGACAGCAGTATGCATGATAGCTTGCTTATCAATTGTTCGCTCCAAATTATCTGATCTGTATGAATGGTTACATTAGTGTAGAATATATCCAATGCCAATGTTTTTTTAGCTCTGCATTGTTCTTGTAAGTACATGTTGTCCTTTATCAGTGTACTTATAATGACAGGTAGTTGTTCATGTGCCATCACTCTGCAGCTTATTTTCCTTTGCCCTCCATTTTCTACACATCAGATCTATATTTACTCTTACCATAAGGTTGGTACTGTAGAAGTTTAGCTGTGCATTGCTCTTGCCTGTACCTTTTGCCTGTATCGCTGCACTTACATTTATAGATACTTGGTTATGTAGCATCACTCTTCATCTTATCTTAAATATTCTCCATTTTTTCGTATATTATCACATCTATATTTACTCCCTCCGTTTTTATTTACTCCGCATATTAGAGTTGACTGAAGTCAAACTTCGAAAAGTTTGACCAAGTTTATAGAAAATAATATAAACATTTACCATAACAAATTTATACTATGTGAAAGTACATTCAATAATAAATCTAATGATGTTGATTTTTTTATCATATATGTTAATATTTTTGTTTATAAAATTGGTCAAAGTTTACAAAGCTTGACTTTGACCAAAGCTAATACGCGAACTAAATAAAAACGGAGGGAGTACTCTTAACAAAATGTAGAATAAAGGCAATGCTTTTCAAGAAGATTCTGTGGTAAACTTCTTGAATTCCCCCCCCCCATCAGCATGGACAAGGCCTTTATAGAGCCTGTCTTCACCAATAATGTAAGTTTGTCCATCTCAAGCCTTCAAACTTTGTTGTATATATTTGGTTAGGCATGACTGCAACAGCTATTTATTTTTGGTGTTTGCATCAAATTGCTTGTTTAAAGTTTATTATATGTAGTTCATAAACAAAAGTTCGTCCTTTCTCAATTTAAGTTTTCAGTTGTACAACCAAGTTCCTTCTTCATACCATGTAAAGTAAACTATACAGAGCAAGTGATCTTCTTTTGCACTGCATGTATGCTTCTGTTCTTCATCTGTAATCCAGTGGTGTGGTGAACCTACCCACTACAGCACAATGTCATATTCTACAATGTCTTAACTATGAAAAATGTCATATCATTCTACTATTATTTAAACCATCTCTTTATTTGCCAATCTAAAATGGTATAAATTGACAACACACTAACCATTGATACTTATGAGTTCTTGATCTGTAATCCAGTGGTGTCGTGAAGCTGCCAACTCCTTCACAATGTCATTTCCTGCCATGTCTTGACCTGAACAATACCATATTGTGTTAATGCAAATTTAAATTGTGTCACTTTATTCGTCTATAAGAAATGTGATGAATTGTCAGCACTGATACTTTTATGTGCAAAACCTATCATCTGTCTGCTTGTTTATCTTTCAGAGTGAGGAAGATATAAGTGTTCAACAAGCGCGGTCTCATCATCTTGCTCAGCTGCTTGCACTTCAGCTCCACAACAGGGCTAACCTTTCTTGAACTCTATTGAAGTGCTGTCGGTTTTGTATATTATTTTGTCGGCATGTTTATTTGTACTGGTGGCGATCTTTGATGCCCAGTGTATGTAATCTGTTGTCTGCTTGTGCTTTATTATCATAGTGGCAAACTTTGATGCCCAGTGGATGTAATATGCCGTAATTTCTTTATTGTATAGTATAGGTTTTTTCTTATTCACGATGCTGCAATTATTTTACTGTATATATATCCTATCTTCGCAGTAAACTGGCCAAACCATAAAATCACGGTACATAATCGGGCCGTCATGCAATCACGATGTAGGTTGGGCCTGAAACGTGTCGATCAGCTCACGGGCCGGCAGCAGCCCGAAATGAACCCCGACCCATGATTGTGCGAATCAAATCACGGGCTTTTAATAGGCCAAAATTGTCTGGGTCCTTGTTTGGCCCAATCAGATATCGGCTGCGAGCAGGCCGGATGCAAACCGGGCCGTAGTTAGGCCCAACTATATGACGGGCTTTTAACAGGCTAAAATTAATATAGGGCCGAAATGTTAAACGGGCCCTTAACAGGCCAAAACTAATATCAAGCCGAATTACTAAGTGGGCCTTTAGCAAGTGGGCCCAAAAGCATAGTGTCCAGTTGACGGGTCGAATCTGATATGGGCCATAATTGAGCCCAAAGCCTCTTAAAGGGCCGGACCTGATCTGGGCCGTAATTTGGCCCAGAACATGGTAGGCTTTTAACGGGTCGGATCTCATATGGGCCACTATTAGGCCCGGAGCGTGGCAGGCCATTAATGGACCGGATCAAATATGGGCCGGCATTTGGCCCAAAACATGGCAGCCAGTTAATGGGTCGGCCTACTAGGGTCCTCAAAATCTTGTGGGCCTACAGCTGGGCCGGCCCATTAATGTCGGCGAAATCTTGTGGGCCTTTAGCTGGGCCGGCCCATTATGACCCGCAAGAATCTTGTGGGCCTTTACCTGGGCTGGCCCATTATGGCACAAAAAAATCTTGTGGGCTTTTACCTGGGCCGGCCCATTATGGCCCGCAAAATCTTGTGGGCCTTTAGCTGGGCCAGCCCATTATGGTCCACAAAATTTCGTGGGCCTTTAGCTGGGCCGGCCCATTATGGTCCGCAAAATCTTGTGGGCCTCTAGTTGGGCCGGCCCATTTAAACTTGTTGGGCCGTGCCACGTGTCGATGTATCATAGGCGCCTTCTGTCCAGTGAGTGGATGACATCTGTCCCGACGATGAGCCGACACGTGTTTCCTCTAGCCAATGATGATTTTACACATGGAAAATCCCCATTGGTCGGGGCTGTTAATGGGTTATCGGATCCAAAACCCGACCCGATAGCTTAACGGCGTTCCGTTACGGTGGATGCCACGTGTCGGTCACCCTTGACGAAAGCACTTCTGTGACGCGCGATTTATCGTCATGGAAGTGGACACTTCCGTGATGATAATTTTGGTAATGTCATGGAACACTTCTACGACAGCACAGGTATGACTACCTTGATTCTGTCATAAATTTGTTATGGATGTACATGCATGACAAAAAAAGCGACCTACTGTGACAAACACGTATCATCACCGAAGTGTATTTTTTTTGTAGTGAAGCTTAGGGTTTTGCATATTATTAGCACAATTGACATCAAGAGAATTTATAGTAAACTCATTGCAATCATGCTTTTCATTCAAGGAGCTATCGTGAATCACTTCATAAACTAATTCATCACACTTTTCAGATTCACGAATTTCAAGCAAAACCTCATAAAGATAATCGAGTGCACAAAACTTACTAGCAATTGGTTCATCATAATTGGATCTCTTAAAAATATTAGCAAGCGGATGAGGATCCATAGATCTTAGGTTCTCTATTTAGTAATAAATAAACAACTATTCCAACCAAACGGGCAAACGAGCCAAGTAAGACATTAAAGCAAACACAAAAAGGGAACGAATAAAACGGCAAGGGTGAAGTGGGGGAGAGGAAAACAAGAGGCAAATGGCAAATAATGTAATGCGGGAGATAAGGGTTTGTGATGTGTACTTGGTATGTTGACTTTTGCGTAGACCTCCCCGGCAACGGCGCCAAAAATCCTTCTTGCTACCTCTTGAGCACTGCGTTGGTTTTCCCTGAAGAGGAAGGGATGATGCAGCAAAGTAGCGTAAGTATTTCCCTCAGTTTTTGAGAACCAAGGTATCAATCTAGTAGGAGGCTACGCGCGAGTCCCTCGTACTTGCACAAAGCAAATAACTCCTCGCAACCAACGTGATAAGGGGTTGTCAATCCCTTCACGGTCACTTACGAGAGTGAGATCTGATAGATATGATAAGATACTATTTTTGGTATTTTTATGATAAAGATGCAAAGTAAAATAAAAGCAAAGTAAAAAAGCAAAGGAAATAACTAAGTATTGGAAGATTAATATCATGAAGATAGACCCGGGGGCCATAGCTTTCACTAGTGGCTTCTCTCAAGAGCATAGGTATTCTATGGTGGGTGAACGAATTACTGTTGAGCAATTGACAGAATTGAGCATAGTTATGAGAATATCTAGGTATGATCATGTATATAGGCATCACGTCCGAGACAAGTAGACCGACTCCTGCCTGCATCTACTACTATTACTCCACTCATCAACCGCTATCCAGCATGCATCTATAGTATTAAGTTCATGAAAACAGAGTAACGCCTTAAGCAAGATGACATGATGTAGAGGGATAAACTCATGCAATATGATGAAAACCCCATCTTGTTATCCTCGATGGCAACAATACAATACGTGCCTTGCTGCCCCTACTGTCACTAGGAAAGGACACCGCAAGATTGAACCCAAAGCTAAGCACTTCTCCCATTGCAAGAAAGATCAATCTAGTAGGCCAAACCAAACTGATAATTCGAAGAGACTTGCAAAGATAACCAATCATACATAAAAGAATTCAGAGAAGATTCAAATATTGTTCATAGATAGACTTGATCATAAACCCACAATTCATCGGTCTCAACAAACACACCGCAAAAAGAAGATTACATCAAATAGATCTCCACAAGAGAGGGGGAGAACATTGTATTGAGATCCAAAAAGAGAGAAGAAGCCATCAAGCTAATAACTATGGACCCGTATGTCTGAGGTAAACTACTCACACTTCATCAGAGGGGCTATGGTGATGATGTAGAAGCCCTCCGTGATGGATAACCCCTTCGGTGGAGCTCCGGAACAGGCCCCAAGATGGGATCTCGTGGATACAGAAAGTTACGGCTGTGGAATTAGGGTTTTGGCTTCGTATCTGGTCGTTTGGGGGTACGTAGGTATATATAGGAGGAAGGAGTACGTCGGCGGAGCAACAGGGGGCACACGAGGGTGGAGGGTGCGCCTGGGGGGGGGGGGTAGGCGCGCCCCCTACCTCGTGGCCTCCTCCTTTGTTTCTTGACGTAGGGTCCAAGTCTCCTGAATCATGTTTGGTGTGAAAATCATGTTCCCGAAGGTTTCATTCCGTTTGGACTACGTTTGATATTCCTTTTCTTCGAAACCCTAAAATAGGCAAAAAAAACACAACAATTCTGGGCTGGGCCTCTGGTTAATAGGTTAGTCCCAAAAATAATATAAAAGTGGATAATAAAGCCCAATAATGTCCAAAACAGTAGATAATATAGCATGGAGCAATCAAAAATTATAGATACGTTGGAGACGTATCACAATACATCCTGATGAGCACCTAATATATGTGGATGAAGTTTGTGGATTATTTAAGCTTGCAGGTGTGCCCGATGATGTTATTAAGAAGAAGGTCTTCCCTTTATCTTTGAAGGGAGATGCATTGACATGGTATAGGCTATGTGATGATATGGGATCATGAAACTACAAACGATTGAAATTGGAATTTCATCAAAAGTTTTATCCTATGCATCTTGTTCATCGTGATCGCAATTATATATGTAACTTTTGGCCTCGCAAAGGAGAAAGCATCACTCAAGCTTGGGGGAGGCTTAAATCAATGTTATATTCATGCCCCAATCATGAGCTTCCAAGAGAATGATTATTCAAAATTTATATGCTCGGTGTCGGTGTCAAAACCGGCGGATCTCGGGTAGGGGGTCCCGAACTGTGCGTCTAGGCCGGATGGTAACAGGAGGCAAGGGACACGAAGTTTTACCCAGGTTCGGGCCCTCTTGATGGAGGTAAAACCCTACGTCCTACTTGATTAATATTGATGATATGGGTAGTACAAGAGTAGATCTACCACGAGATCGGAGAGGCTAAACCCTAGAAGCTAGCCTATGGTATGATTGTTGTTCTGTATGTTGTCCTACGGACTAGAACCCTCCGGTTTATATAGACACCGAAGAGGGTTAGGGTTACACAAAGTCAGTTACAATGGTAGGAGATCTACATATCCGTATCGCCAAGCTTGCCTTCCACGCCAAGGAAAGTCCCTTCCGGACACGGGACGAAGTCTTCAATCTTGTATCTTCATAGTCCAGGAGTCCGGCTGAAGGTATAGTCCGGCCATCCGGACACCCCCTAATCCAGGACTCCCTCAGTAGCCCCTGAACCAGGCTTCAATGACGACGAATCCGGCACGCAGATTGTCTTCGGCATTGCAAGGCGGATTCCTCCTCCAAGTACTTCATAGAAGATTTTGAACACAAAGATAGTGTCCGGCTCTACAAAATAAGTTTCCACATATTGCCATAGAGAGAATAATATTTACACAAATCTAATCTGTTAACGTATTCCGTAGTGTGACATCGCACCACGGCCAAGCCTTTATTCGAATCGTTTTATTGTCCCACCTCAGCGTGTCATGCGAGGCGGTTTCCTTGGCACGTCTTGTTAAAGCAGAGATCGTGTCCCCTTATTCCGGGATTCTCATAAATACGGGCGTGGGTAACCCAACCGCTTCTAGGACTCCTAGATTATAGGCAAGCCCAAACGGCCACGGAGAGGACGCTTGATATTCACCCTTTTTATAAAGGGACAAGGCTTTTACTTTTTCCCTCCCGTGCTCAATCGAATCCTTCCCCCACCTCAAGCTCAAACACCCAAGGTTCAGGTCAGGTGCTCCGAACCTTCAATCATGTCCAGATCTAGCCTTCAAGGCCGATGGATGCCTTCATCCGTCACGGAAGAAGACATCAAAAAGTTGAGGGAGGCCAGATATCTAACCGCCGAGGTTTTGCATCGGCTGCCTGCCCGAGGGGAGGCCGTCCCCTTCCCCGAACCCAACGAGAATGTCGTGTTCGTTTCCCACTTCCTCCGGGGTCTAGGACTTGCTCTAGATCCTTTCGTCAGGGGTTTGATGTTTTATTACGGGCTAGATTTCCATGATCTAGCTCCGGACTCCTTTCTTCATATCACGACATTTATTGTCGTGTGTGAGGCCTTCCTCTGGGTTACCCCTCACTTTGGCCTGTGGCTCAAGACCTTTGAAGTAAAGCCGAAGATGATCGAGGGGCAACATGCGGCGTGCGGAGGTGCCTCAATATGCAAGATGACGGGAGTTCCATGGCCCAAAGGTTCCATTCCGGAGGTGTCTGAATTGTGGCAACAGGAGTGGTTCTACATCACGGCTCCTAGAAGTGCCAAGTGGGCGGCTACCCCTGTTTTTCGCTCAGGCCCTCCACCACAGCTGATGTCATGGATCAGCAGAGGCCTGAGCTGGGGTCCAGCCAAGGACATGCCTATACTGCAAAGCCGCATTCGATATCTCTTCAACGGAGATTTTAGTTTGGTTGCGGTAATACAAGTTATGCTGGTTCGTCAAGTCTAGCCTTGCAAACGCCGGCCCCTTCGCTTATGGGAGTTCAATCCCGAGGGACCGCGTGTCATTCAAAATTTCCTCGGCCTGACGCACGAGGAAATGTACAAGTCATTCTTCGGACCTCAGGTAGAGTGTTCGGAAATCACCGAGGACGTGGGCCTGAGCAGTAACCGCGCCGCCGAATAGGTAAGGAATCTTTTGGCCGAACATACTATCTCTCATTTGTCACGAAGTTATTTCTGAGAGTTCGCTTTTTGACCAGGACTGGCTAACAAAGGCGAAGTTGATTCAGTGTTCGGCCCCCCTCCCTGAGGGTTTGGACAATCCGGTATTGGAAAAGATGCTCCAGGTCGCACCTTGTCCGGAGCCCTTGAAGGAAGATACTGGGAAGGATAATACGGGCGGACGCGGGCCCCCAACGCTGCCCATTCTAACCGAGGGAGCGAGCATCTCCATGAAGGAAGACGACCGGAGGAGGAAAAGGACTGCGCCCGGGGATTCGGAAGCCGAAACTTCCAAACGGGAGAAGAAGTCTCCCACAGAGGGTCCTACCTTGGGGGGTGCTTTTGCCACACAAAGTCCGCGGGGGGATCAATCCTCCAGCGAGTCTTAAGTGACCCGAAATACTTTAATAGTACAGGTATACCATCTTTTTCTTCTGAGAAAATAACCACCGCATATATCTTTGCAGTTCGGGCCTTAGCCCCTCTCAAATGAGTTCGTCTTCGGGGGGATCTTCTTCCAGAGATGATGGAGAGCGAAATGCCTCCTCCGGACTCCTCCGCTCCGGAAACGGGCGACCCCGAAGTGTCGTCGCGGAGGGCCTCTCCGAATCCGGTGAGGCCAGAAGATAATCCCATTGACCCCCGAAGCTCCCAGTGTCCGGCTCCCGAAGAGAGCAGACAAAAGAGTCCGGCACCGTCTGGTGTGCGATCGGATGTTCTGAGGGAATTGGTGGGGCGAGCGGCCATCTCAGATGAACATCGTATGCTGATGAATACGGTGATGGAGAGAATCTTGTCCGCCGAAAGCGGATTGCATGAAGCTTTTATGAGTCTACTGACAGGCTTTGAGGTACGTAAAATAATGTATGATAGTCCTGCACATGCTAGGTGTGCCCTGTGTAGATAGTAGCCCCTGAGACTCTGGTTGTTGTCAGAAACGACGACGAACAGAGGATCATATTCCCAGGTAATAACCATGCTACCTCTATGTGCAGGTGATGGAAGCTACGGTGGCTAGCCGGACTAGCGAGTTTGCCCATTTAAAACGACAGTTGGATGCGGCAGACGTCGACATCGAGCTTGTTAACAAAAGGCTTGACGAGGCATAGGGTAAGTGTCATTATCTGGTAAACGCCACATAGTAAGAGCGGCATGATGCCAGTATCTTTAATATGTTGTGACTGCAGATGGAGCTGCCACTGTTGAAGCCTTGCGGGCAGAACTTGCCCGAGCCAAGGAACAAGCGAGGTTTGGTAATGCTGCTGCTATGAAGGCGGCCGAAGAGTTAAAAGCCGAGAAGGCCGCGCATGGCGAGAGCCGAGATAAGATGGCCAAGATGGCCATAGAATTAAAAGCCGCCGCCGACCGTTGCCGGGTTCTTGAAAAGGAAAACCTAGTGAAGAAATCAGACTTGAGAAGGCCGCTGTGACGAAAAAGGACATCCGCTCTGCTATGAGGCCGAAGAAGGAGGAGCTGCGGGAAGCCGGGGATATTGTAGCTGGGAAATCCTTTATGTTGCAGAGGAAGTTCGGAGATCCACGGTATGCCCCTCTGGATCGGCTGTGGAGTTCGGAGGATGTGTATATGGATTTGGCGGCGAGCGCTGCCGATGCGGCCAAGTACTTCTAGGGTCAGACGGGCCGTGAAGTGGACCAACTGTTTTGGACACAATTCCATTCTCCCGAGCGTCCGCTTTTATTGACTGACCAATTAGCCAAATGGGCCGAACTGAATAAGTTGTCCGGACTCGCCATGAGGTCTGTTGTGGATCAGCTATCGCCGGAAAGGCCAAAACCGAACAGCTATTTCAGCTTGGTGCATCAGTTCCTTGACGTGGTGCCGCACATTAATGCGATGAAGAGGTCGGCGTGCATAGAGGGCTCACGGATGGCCTTTGCCCATGTTAAAGCATACTGGGCGGAGATGGATGCTACCACTGTTGCAGCTCGGGATTCGGCCATAGGCCGAATGGCTGCTGAGCACTACTTTGAAGAAGTTCTTGAGGGTGCTCGTTTGATAGAGACCCAGTGCTCAAAAAATATTATGTTTGAGTGATATGTAATCTCATTGTAAGCGAAATGCTTTTATAAATTTTTATAAGGCTATTTTTATACTTTTGCCTGAAAGTAATATGATGCCTCCTGGGCGGCCGTTTATGTATACATGTGTATAACCTGAAAGATTGCAGCCGTCGGCTTCAACCCCCACGCATATAATGCGGAGGTGCTCGCAAAAAACACGCGTTCACACTTAACCCAACGTCTTGGTCCTATTAAGGAGGTGATAGCGGAGCGAGCGAGGCAACCGGACTATAATGCTTTAGCACTTTCACTTAGCCATAGGAGTTTGACAGTGGGGCTACTAGATAGCCCCTGGTGGCTCCGCACTCTCCCGATCCCGGGGTGCGTACATGCCTGGCCGGAAAACGGCCCTTCGTTAAGGCGGAGGAATTCTAACATTCCAACAGGTCATCGAGTGGTTGACCAGTCTCACGCTATATCATGACAGTCAGTTTTCGGCTTTCTCTACTGAGGTGCTCGTCCGGATGAACCAGGGCACAATCGCAGTAGTACTCCTGGTGCTACCTTAGCCGGTAAAGTGGAACGTAAGGCACCAAAACACAGGAGCCGGGCAAACCCAACATTTGACCAAAGACAATGATTCAGAGCTGATGCATATAGGGCCAAACTCGCGACACCGAACACTCCCTAAGGTATTCGGTCTTTGTGGTATAAACCGGGCCTAAATAATGGCCTTTATAAGAAACCCCTTGTGTCCAGATACGTGCATTGTTTTGGCGTGACCACATGCCAAGACGTCAGCATCCTTCTCAATGGTGGATATGTATCAACAAGAGACAGTAAAAAAGGTTTACGCAGGGTCTTAATCTAAAAAGAATCCTTGGAGCGGGTCCCTACTGCACGTCTGCGCCTGTGTCTCCGTTGTGCCGTATCCTGGACGGGTGTAGCATGATGATCGTCTGTAAAAGAGAGGAATTTAGGTGAAAAAGTTGTCGTGCAAAAAGATAGTTTTTAAAGAAACCATGTATAATTCAAGATGAGAAGAAATTGCCACTTGTCTGCGTGCGTTGAGCCCCTTGTATTGACAAATAGGGGTGTGACCATTTATTCGGTATAAGTAGCGGCGCCGGACTTGATTAGTTGTGTCTGAGGTCTTGACGACCTATTGAATGCTTTTGCTGGTCCGGGCGCCTTTAGTGTGCGGCTGCCAAGGCAGCCGCACTCTCTTCGGCGCGCAGAGATCGCTTGATATTTCCGTTCACTGAAATGATGCCACGTGGACCGGGCATCTTGAGTGTGAGGGAGGCATAGTGTGGTATTTCATTAAAGCGAGCGAAAGCTTCACGTCCGAGCAGTACTTGATAGCCACTTTGGAACGGAGCGATGTGGAAGGTTAAATGCTCGTGACGGAAGTTATCAGGGGAGCCGAATATAACTTGTAGTAGGAGGGAGCCCATGCAACGAGCCCCTGGGCCTGGCGTTACTCCTTTAAAGGTAGTATTGCTATGGCGAATTTTTGTTGGGTCTAACCCCATTCCGCGGATTGTATCCCGATATATTAGATTTAGATTGCTGCCACCGTCCATCAAGACTCATGTGAAGTGATATCCGCCAACTATTGGGTCTAATACCAGGGCAACCCATCCTGCGCGTCGGATACTTGCTGAGTAATCGTGATGGTCGAAAGTGATCGGTTGAGACGACCAGTGGCAGGACTTCGGGGTGACAGGCACTTGGGTATATTTTCCTGGGAGTGCCGCGTTGTTTTTTCCCTTGATCACGTGTAACACGTTTACTGTTTTGACTTCTGATGGAAATTTCTTTTGTTCCCCAGTGTCTTGCTTGGGAGGCTCGTCCTCGTCTTCACTTGGTGTATCCTCCCCCTTGTGTACGACGTTGAGCTTGCCGGACTGCTTGAAGACCCAACATTCTCTGTGGGTATGATTAGCAGGTTTACCAGGGGTACTATGGATCTGACATACTTGGTCCAGAATTTTGTTGAGGCTGGACAGTTCATCCCTGGTGCCTTTAGAGGGCGGCTTTTGCTGACCTGGCCGAGAGCTTTTGAATCCGACGTTTATTGTCGTGCCCTTCGTGTTGTCTTCTTTATTCCGGCATTTGTTATTGTTGTTGCGCCGTGATTTCCTGTTTCCATCTCTAACTTCAGATGTACTGGGGTCGCTGGTGCTGCATCTGGCTAGCCAGCTGTCCTCACCCAGGCAAAAGCAGGTCATGAGGTTTGTTAATGCGGCCATCCTTCTCGGCTTATTTTGGCCAAGGTGTCTGGCGAGCCATTCGTCATGGACGCTATGCTTAAAAGCTGCCAAGGCTTCGGCGTCCGGACAGTCGACAATCTGGTTCTTTTTAGTAAGAAACATGTTCCAAAGCTTTCGGGCTGACTCTCCGGGCTGTTGAGTTATATGACTCAAATCGTCCGCATACAGAGGTCGGACGTAAGTCCCTTGAAAATTTGCCCGAAAGGCGTCTTCAAGCTCTTCCCAACTTCCAATGGAGCTTTCGGGGAGGCTTTTAAGCCAGTGACGAGCTGGCCCTTTGAGCTTGAGGGGTAAGTACTTGATGGCATGGAGATCATCTCCTCGAGCCATATGGATATGAAGGATGTAGTCCTCAATCCAGACCCCAGGGTCTGTTGTTCCGTCGTATGCCTCTATGTTTACGGGTTTGAATCCCTCTGGAAATTCATGGTCCAGCACCTCATCGGTGAAACATAGGGGGTGTGCGGCACCCCTGTAGCTGGGTGTACCGCGTTGTTCGGATGTTTGTTGTGTTGCATTGTATGCTGGGGCGCGCTTGCGTGGTCCATAGATGGATCTTGTTGCGCCGTCCTTTGGGTGCGAGCCCTCGCATGGGTCGCGTGTTGTATTGTGAGTGGCGTTGTATGCCGCTCTGTGTTGGTAGAGGGGTCGTCTATCCGGCCAGGTGGCTGCTTTGATATTTGGTTGTGGGGGGTCTGAGGCCTCCTCATCGAATTCAGGTAGCAGCTTCCGCTTTGGGTAGCTCTTGGAGGGGTGATTGTCGCCGTACCTCGCTGCTGTGTTGAGTATTTTACTCCATCTGAATTGGAGTGTGTCTTGCGTAGCCTTGAGCCTTTGCTTCTGCTTTTTAAGACTCCTCGCGGTGGCAACAAGCCTTTTACGGGCATTCTGCTGCTCCGGGTGCCTGTCCGACGTTATGTCGTCCGGACCATTATCCTTGATAGAATTTGTTTGTTCGGTTTGATTATCCGGATTGCCGTTGTCCGGCAGCGGTTCGCCCTGCTCCAGCGCTGGGTTTGTGTGATCGTTATTTCTGTCGAGGCAGGATTTGGGGCGGCGCTTGCGCCGCCGCCTTGACTACTTCTCGAGGGAACAAGCCTTCGGTGCGTCCTTCCGCTCCTCGTCGTCATCTTTTGGTGCGTCCACCATGTATACGTCATATGATGAGGTGGGCGGTGGTTCTTCTTCGCCTCCCGCATCGTCGTCCATACCGTCGATGTTTTCAGAGGCGAAGTCGAGCATGTCGGTTAAATCGTCGACAGTGGCTACAAACTGGGTTTTTAATTTCTTCATCGTTCGTATCCCAACCTTGCTGACCGTAGTCCGGCCATGGCTCTCCTGATAAAGAGAGAGACTTTAGTGTCTTCAGAATACCGCCGAAAGGCGAGTGCTGAAAGATGTCCGCGGCAGTAAACTCCATGATCGGCGCCCAATCGGATTCGATCGGCAGGGGCGCGGAGGGTTCGGAGTCCGGAGAGGAGTCCGGCTCCTTGGGGTCACGAGTCTCGCGGAGTGCGGGGCTGGTGTTCGGCTGGATCGCCGTTGGGATCGCAGCCCCCGAGGCGGCGTCCAACCACCCATCCTCGATCTGCGCAGTTGGCTCCAAATTAAGGGTCGAAGCCGATGCGGGTGCGGCCTCCAAGGCACTGTTCGGCGGCAGACCTAGATCATGCTCGTCGTGACAGTGCGGCACGCTCGGCAGTGGCTCGAATCCGTCGAAGATCAAGTCCCCGCGGATGTCAGCCTGTAGTTTAAACTTCCAAATCTGACCTGACGGCCAGGGGCATAGCTTCGATCTGCTCTAGATGGCCAAGTGAATTGGCCCGCAGTGCGAAGCCGCCGAAGATGAAGATCTGTCCGGGGAGGAAGGTCTCACCCTGGACTACATCGCTATTGATGATCGTAGGAGCCATCAAGCCTGACAGTGACGACACAGAGGAACTCTCAATGAAAGCACCAATGTCGGTGTCAAAACCGGCGGATCTCGGGTAGGGGGTCCCGAACTGTGCGTCTAGGCCGGATGGTAACAGGAGGCAAGGGACACGAAGTTTTACCCAGGTTCGGTGAAGGAAATATGCCCTAGAGGCAATAATAAAGTTATTATTTATTTCCTTATATCATGATAAATGTTTATTATTCATGCTAGAATTGTATTAACCGGAAACATAATACATGTGTGAATACATAGACAAACTTAGTGTCACTAGTATGCCTCTACTTGACTAGCTCGTTAATCAAAGATGGTTATGTTTCCTAACCATGAACAAGGTGTTGTTATTTGATTAACGAGGTCACATCATTAGTTGAATGATCTGATTGACATGACCCATTTCATTAGCTTAGCACCCGATCATTTAGTATGTTGCTATTGCTTTCTTCATGACTTATACATGTTCCTATGACTATGAGATTATGCAACTCCAGTTTACCGGAGGAACGCTTTGTGTGCTACCAAACGTCACAACGTAACTGGGTGATTATAAAGGTGCTCTACAAGTGTCTCCAAAGGTAGATGTTGGGTTGGCGTATTTCGAGATTAGGATTTGTCACTCCGATTGTCGGAGAGGTATCTCTGGGCCCTCTTGGTAATGCACATCACATAAGCCTTGCAAGCATTACAACTAATATGTTAGTTGTGAGATAATGTATTATGAAACGAGTAAAGAGACTTGCCGGTAACGAGATTGAACTAGGTATTGGATACCGACGATCGAATCTCGGGCAAGTAACATACCGATGACAAAGGGAACAACGTATGTTGTTATGCGGTCTGACCGATAAAGATCTTCGTAGAATATGTAGGAGCCAATATGGGCATCCAGGTCCCGCTATTGGTTATTGACTGGAGATGTGTCTCAGTCATGTCTGCATTGTTCTCGAACCATAGGGTCCGCACGCTTAACGTTACAATGACAGTTATTATGAGTTTATGCATTTTGATGTACCGAAGTTAGTTCGGAGTCCCGGATGTGATCACGGACATGACGAGGCGTCTCGAAATGGTCGAGACATAAAGATTGATATATTGGAAGCCTATGTTTGGATATCGGAAGTGTTCCGGGTGAAATCGAGATTTTACCAGAGTACCGGGAGGTTACCGGAACCCCCCGGGAGCTATATGGGCCTTAGTGGGCTTTAGTGGAAAGGAGAAAGGGGCAGCCCAAGGTGGGCCGCGCGCCTCCCCCCTCCCCTAGTCCTATTAGGACAAGGAGAGGTGGTCGGCCCCCCTCTCTCTCTTTCCCCCTCGGGGAATCCTATTCCAACTAGGATTGGGGGGGGTCCTACTCCCGGTAGGAGTAGGACTCCTCCTGCGCCCTTCTCCTGGCCGGCCGCCCCCTCCCCCTTGGATCCTTTATATACGGGGGCAGGGGGGCACCTCTAGACACACAAGTTGATCCTTGAGATCATTCCTTAGCCGTGTGCGGTGCCCCCTGCCACCATATTAAACCTCGATCATATTGTAGCGGTGCTTAGGCGAAGCCCTGCGACAGTAGAACATCAAGATCGTCACCACGCCGTCGTGCTGACGGAACTCCTCCCCGATGCTTTGCTGGATCGGAGCCCGGGGATCGTCATCGAGCTGTACGTGTGCTAAGAACTCGGAGGTGCCGGAGTAACGGTGCTTGGATCGGTCGGATCGGGAAGACGTACGACTACTTCCTCTATGTTGCGTCAACGCTTCCGCAGTCGGTCTGCGTGGGTACGTAGACAACACTCTCCCCTCTCGTTGCTATGCATCACCACGATCTTGCGTGTGCGTAGGAAATTTTTTGAAATTACTGCGTTCCCTAACAGTGGCATCCGAGCCTAGGTTTTATGGTTTGATGTTATATGCACGAGTAGAACACAAGTGAGTTGTGGGCAATATAAGTCATACTGCCTACCAGCATGTCATACTTTGGTTCGGCGGTATTGTTGGACGAGACGACCCGGACCGACATTACGCGTACGCTTACGCGAGACCGGTTCTCCCAACGTGCTTTGCACATAGGTGGCTTGCGGGCGACAGTCTCTCCAACTTCAGTTGAACCAAGTGTGGCTACGCCCGGTCCTTGCGAAGGTTAAAACGGAGTCTATTTGACAAACTATTGTTGTGGTTTTGATGCGTAGGTGAGATTGGTTCTTGCTTAAGCCCGTAGTAGCCACGTAAAACTTGCAACAACAAAGTAGAGGACGTCTAACTTGTTTTTGCAGGGCATGTTGTGATGTGATATGGTCAAGGCATGATGCTGAATTTTATTGTATGAGATGATCATGTTTTGTAACCGAGTTATCGGCAACTGGCAGGAGCCATATGGTTGTCGCTTTATTGTATGCAATGCAATCGCGATGTAATGCTTTACTTTATCACTAAGCGGTAGCGATAGTCGTGGAAGCATAAGATTGGCGAGGCGACAACGATACTACAATGGAGATCAAGGTATCGCGCCGGTGACGATGGTGATCATGACGGTGCTCTGGAGATGGAGATCACAAGCACAAGATGATGATGGCCATATCATATCACGTATATTGATTGCATGTGATGTTTATCTTTTTATGCATCTTATCTTGCTTTGATTGACGGTAGCATTATAAGATGATCTCTCACTAAATTATCAAGAAGTGTTCTCCCTGAGTATGCACCGTTGCCAAAGTTCGTCGTGCCCAGACACCACGTGATGATCGGGTGTGATAAGCTCTACGTCCATCTACAACGGGTGCAAGCCAGTTTTGCACACGCAGAATACTTAGGTTAAACTTGACGAGCTTAGCATATGCAGATATGGCCTCGGAACACAAAGACCGAAAGGTCGAGCGTGAATCATATAGTAGATATGATCAACATAACGATGTTCACCATTGAAAACTACTCCATCTCACGTGATGATCGGTTATGGTTTAGTTGATTTGGATCACGTGATCACTTAGAGATTAGAGGGATGTCTATCTAAGTGGGAGTTCTTAAGTAATTTGATTAATTGAACTTAAACTTATCATGAACTTAGTACCTGATAGTATCTTGCTTGTTTATGTTGATTGTAGATAGATGGCTCGTGCTGTTGTTCCGTTGAATTTTAATGCGTTCCTTGAGAAAGCAAAGTTGAAAGATGATGGTAGCAATTACACGGACTGGGTCCGTAACTTGAGGATTATCCTCATTGCTGCTCAGAAGAATTACGTCCTGGAAGCACCGCTGGGTGCCAGGCCTGCTGCTGGAGCAACACCAGATGTTATGAACGTCTGGCAGAGCAAAGCTGATGACTACTCGATAGTTCAGTGTGCCATGCTTTACGGCTTAGAATCGGGACTTCAACGACGTTTTGAACGTCATGGAGCATATGAGATGTTCCAGGAGTTGAAGTTAATATTTCAAGCAAATGCCTGGATTGAGAGATATGAAGTCTCCAATAAATTCTATAGCTGCAAGATGGAGGAGAACAGTTCTGTCAGTGAGCATATACTCAAAATGTCTGGGTATAATAATCACTTGATTCAGATGGGAGTTAATCTTCCAGATGATTGCATCATTGACAGAATTCTCCAATCACTGCCACCAAGCTACAAGAGCTTCGTGATGAACTATAATATGCAAGGGATGAACAAGACTATTCCCGAGCTCTTCACAATGCTGAAAGCTGCGGAGGTATAAATCAAGAAGGAGCATCAAGTGTTGATGGTTAACAAAGACCACTAGTTTCAAGAAAAAGGGCAAAGGGAAGAAGAAGGGGAACTTCAAAAAGAACAACAAGCAAGTTGCTGCTCAGGAGAAGAAACCCAAGTCTGGACCTAAGCCTGAAACTGAGTGCTTCTACTGCAAGCAGACTGGTCACTGGAAGCGGAACTGCCCCAAGAATTTGGCGGATAAGAAGGATGGCAAGGTGAACAAAGGTATATGTGATATACATGTTATTGATGTGTACCTTACTAGAGCTCGCAGCAGCACCTGGGTATTTGATATTGGTTCTGTTGCTAATATTTGCAACTCGAAACAGGGACTACGGATTAAGCGAACACTGGCGAAGGACGAGGTGACGATGCGCGTGGGAAACGGTTCCAAAGTCGATGTGATCGCGGTCGGCACGCTACCTCTACATCTACCTTCGGGATTAATATTAGACCTAAATAATTGTTATTTGGTGCCAGCATTGAGCATGAACATTATATCTGGATCTTGTTTGATGCGAGATGGTTATTCATTTAAATCAGAGAATAATGGTTGTTCTATTTATATGAGTAATATCTTTTATGGTCATGCACCCTTGAGAAGTGGTCTATTTTTGATGAATCTCGATAGTAGTAACACACATATTCATAATGTTGAAGCCAAAAGATGCAGAGTTGATAATGACAGTGCAACTTATTTGTGGCACTGCTGTTTAGGTCATATCGGTATAAAGCGCATGAAGAAACTCCATACTGATGGACTTTTGGAACCACTTGATTATGAATCACTTGGTACTTGCGAACCGTGCCTCATGGGCAAGATGACTAAAACACCGTTCTCCGGTACTATGGAGAGAGCAACAGATTTGTTGGAAATCATACATACAGATGTATGTGGTCCGATGAATATTGAGGCTCGTGGCGGATATCGTTATTTTCTCACCTTCACAGATGACTTAAGCAGATATGGGTATATCTACTTAATGAAACATAAGTCTGAAACATTTGAAAAGTTCAAAGAATTTTAGAGTGAAGTTGAAAATCATCGTAACAAGAAAATAAAGTTTCTACGATCTGATCGTGGAGGAGAATATTTGAATTACGAGTTTGGTGTACATTTGAAAAATTGTGGAATAGTTTCGCAACTCACGCCACCCAGAACACCATAGCGTAATGGTGTTTCCGAACGTCGTAATCATACTTTACTAGATATGGTGCGATCTATGATGTCTCTTACTGATTTACCGCTATCATTTTGGGGTTATGCTTTAGAGACGGCCGCATTCACGTTAAATAGGGCACCATCAAAATCCGTTGAGACGACGCCTTATGAACTGTGGTTTGGCAAGAAACCAAAGTTGTCATTTCTTAAAGTTTGGGGCTGCGATGCTTATGTGAAAAAGCTTCAACCTGATAAGCTCGAACCCAAATCGGAGAAATGTGTCTTCATAGGATACCCAAAGGAGACTGTTGGGTACACCTTCTATCACAGATCCGAAGGCAAGACATTCGTTGCTAAGAATGGATCCTTTCTAGAGAAGGAGTTTCTCTCGAAAGAAGTGAGTGGGAGGAAAGTAGAACTTGACGAGGTAACTGTACCTGCTCCCTTATTGGAAAGTAGTACATCACAGAAAACTGTTTTTGCGACACCTATACCAATTAGTGAGGAAGCTAATGATGATGATCATGAAACTTCAGGACAAGATACTACTGAACCTCGTAGATCAACCAGAGCGAGATCCGCAGTAGAGTGGTACGGTAATCCTGTTCTGGAAATCATGCTGCTAGATCATGATGAACCTACGAACTATGAAGAAGCGATGGTGAGCCCAGATTCCACAAAGTGGCTTGAAGCCATGAAATCTGAGATGGGATCCATGTATGAGAACAAAGTATGGACTTTGGTTGACTTGCCCGATGATCGGCAAGCAATTGAGAATAAATGGATCTTCAAGAAGAAGACTGACGCTGATGGTAATGTTACTGTCTACAAAGCTCGACTTGTCGCAAAAGGTTTTTGACAAGTTCAAGGGGTTGACTACGATGAGACCTTCTCACCCGTAGCGATGCTTAAGTCTGTCCGAATCATGTTAGCAATTGCCGCATTTTATGATTATGAAATTTGGCAGATGGATGTCAAAACTGCATTCCTGAATGGATTTCTGGAAGAAGAGTTGTATATGATGCAACCAGAAGGTTTTGTCGATCCAAAGGGAGCTAACAAAGTGTGCAAGCTCCAGCGATCCATTTATGGACTGGTGCAAGCCTCTCGGAGTTGGAATAAACGCTTTGATAGTGTGATCAAAGCATTTGGTTTTATACAGACTTTTGGAGAAGCCTGTATTTACAAGAAAGTGAGTGGGAGCTCTGTAGCATTTCTGATATTATATGTGGATGACATATTACTAATTGGAAATGATATAGAATTTCTGGATAGCATAAAGGGATACTTGAATAAAAGTTTTTCAATGAAAGACCTCGGTGAAGCTGCTTACATATTAGGCATTAAGATCTATAGAGATAGATCAAGACGCTTAATTGGACTTTCACAAAGCACATACCTTGACAAAGTTTTGAAGAAGTTCAAAATGGATCAAGCAAAGAAAGGGTTCTTGCCTGTGTTACAAGGTGTGAAGTTGAGTAAGACTCAATGCCCGACCACTGCAGAAGATAGAGAGAAAATGAAAGATGTTCCCTATGCTTCAGCCATAGGCTCTATCATGTATGCAATGCTGTGTACCAGACCTGATGTGTGCCTTGCTATAAGTTTAGCAGGGAGGTACCAAAGTAATCCAGGAGTGGATCACTGGACAGCGGTCAAGAACATCCTGAAATACCTGAAAAGGACTAAGGATATGTTTCTCGTATATGGAGGTGACAAAGAGCTCATCGTAAAAGGTTACGTTGATGCGAGCTTTGACACTGACCCGGACGATTCTAAATCGCAAACCGGATACGTGTTTACATTAAACGGTGGAGCTGTCAGTTGGTGCAGTTCTAAACAAAGCGCCGTAGCGGGATCTACATGTGAAGCGGAGTACATAGCTGCTTCGGAAGCAGCGAATGAAGGAGTCTAGATGAAGGAGTTCATATCCGATCTAGGTGTCATACCTAGTGCATCGGGTCCAATGAAAATCTTTTGTGACAATACTGGTGCAATTGCCTTGGCAAAGGAATCCAGATTTATCAAGAGGACCAAGCACATCAAGAGACGCTTCAATTCCATCTGGGATCTAGTCCAGGTGGGAGACATAGAGATTTGCAAGATACATACGGATCTGAATGTTGCAGACCCGTTGACTAAGCCTCTTCCATGAGCAAAACATGATCAGCACCAAGGCTCCATGGGTGTTAGAATCATTACTATGTAATCTAGATTATTGACTCTAGTGCAAGTGGGAGACTGAAGGAAATATGCCCTAGAGGCAATAATAAAGTTATTATTTATTTCCTTATATCATGATAAATGTTTATTATTCATGCTAGAATTGTATTAACCGGAAACATAATACATGTGTGAATACATAGACAAACTTAGTGTCACTAGTATGCCTCTACTTGACTAGCTCGTTAATCAAAGATGGTTATGTTTCCTAACCATGAACAAGGTGTTGTTATTTGATTAACGAGGTCACAGCATTAGTTGAATGATCTGATTGACATGACCCATTTCATTAGCTTAGCACCCGATCGTTTAGTATGTTGCTATTGCTTTCTTCATGAGTTATACATGTTCCTATGACTATGAGATTATGCAACTCCCGTTTACCGAAGGAACGCTTTGTGTGCTACCAAACGTCACAACGTAACTGGGTGATTATAAAGGAGCTCTACAGGTGTCTCCAAAGGTAGATGTTGGGTTGGCGTATTTCGAGATTAGGATTTGTCACTCGGATTGTCAGAGAGGTATCTCTGGGCCCTCTCGGTAATGCACATCACATAAGCCTTGCAAGCATTACAACTAATATGTTAGTTGTGAGATAATGTATTATGAAACGAGTAAAGAGACTTGCCGGTAACAAACCCAAATCGGAGAAATGTGTCTTCATAGGATACCCAAAGGAGACTGTTGGGTACACCTTCTATCACAGATCCGAAGGCAAGACATTCGTTGCTAAGAATGGATCCTTTCTAGGGAAGGAGTTTCTCTCGAAAGAAGTGAGTGGGAGGAAAGTAGAACTTGACGAGGTAACTGTACCTGCTCCCTTATTGGAAAGTAGTACATCACAGAAAACTGTTTCTGCGACACCTATACCAATTAGTGAGGAAGCTAATGATGATGATCATGAAACTTCAGGACAAGATACTACTGAACCTCATAGATCAACCAGAGCGAGATCCGCACCAGAGTGGTACGGTAATCCTGTTCTGGAAATCATGCTGCTAGATCATGATGAACCTACGAACTATGAAGAAGCGATGGAAAAGAAAGATGCTAAACCTAGACTTATTAGATGGGTTCTTTTGCTACAAGAATTTGATTTGCATATTATTGATAGAAAGGGAGCTGAGAACCCCGTTGAAGATAACTTGTCTAGGTTAGAAAATGTTCTAGATGATCCACTATCTATTGATGATAGCTTTCCTGATGAACAATTAAATGTCATAAATGCTTCTCATACTGCTCCATGGCATGCTGATTATGCTAATTATATTGTTGCTTAATTTATACCACCTAGTTTCACATACCCGCAAAAGAAAAAGTTTTTTTATGATTTAAGACATTACTTTTGGGATGACCCACATCTCTATAAAGAAGGAGTAGATGGTGTTATTAGGTGTTGTGTACCTGAGCATGAACAGGAACAAATCCTATGCAAGTGTCACTCCGAAGCTTATGGAGGACACCACGCTGGAGATAGAACTGCACATAAGGTATTGCAATCCGGTTTTTATTGGCCTACTCTCTTTAAGGATGCCCGTAAGTTTGTTGTATCTTGTGATGAATGTCAAAGAATTGGTAATATTAGTAGACGTCAAGAAATGCCTATGAATTATTCACTTGTTATTGAACCATTTGATGTTTGGGGCTTTGATTATATGGGACCTTTTCCTGCCTCCAATGGATACACACATATTTTAGTTGCTGTTGATTACGTTACTAAGTGGGTAGAAGCTATTCTAACTAATAGTGCTGATCATAACACCTCTATTAAGATGCTTAAAGAAGTTATTTTTCGAGGTTTGGGGTCCCTAGATATTTAATGACTGATGGTGGTTCACATTTTATTCATGGTGCTTTTCGTAAAATGCTTGCTAAATATGATGTTAATCATAGAATTGCATCTCCTTATCACCCACAGTCTAGTGGTCAAGTAGAATTGAGTAATAGAGAACTCAAATTAATTTTGCAAAAGACTGTTAATAGATCTAGAAAGAATTGGTCCAAGAAACTTGATGATGCATCATGGGCCTATAGAACTGCATATAAAAACCCTATGGGTATGTCTCCGTATAAAATGGTTTATGAAAAAACGTGTCACTTACCTCTCGAACTAGAACATAAGGCATACTGGGCTATTAAATAGCTCAACTATGATTTCAAACTTGCCGGTGAGAAGAGGTTATTTGACATTAGCTCACTTGATGAATGGAGAACCCAAGCCTATGAGAATGCCAAATTGTTTAAAGAAAAAGTTAAAAGAAGGCATGACAAAAGGATACAAAAGCGTGAGTTTAATGTAGGTGATTATGTATTGCTATACAACTCTTGTTTAAGATTTTTTTGCAGGAAACCTTATCTCTAAATGGGAAGGTCCTTACGTTATCGAGGAGGTCTATCGTTCCGGTGCCATAAAAATCAACAACTCCGAAAGGCACAAATCCAAAGGTGGTGAACGGTCAAAGAATCAAACATTATATCTCAGATAATCCTATAAATGTTGAAATCAATGTTATTGAAACCGTAACCCCGGAGGAATACATAAGGGACACTTTCCGAAACGTTTCAGACTCCAAAAAGGAATAGGTATGTGGTACGGTAAGTAAACCAACTCCAAAACAGTTTAATGGCAATTTTTTTCCATTTTAGAATATTTAGAATAAAAAAAATAAGAAGCAGTCCGGGAAGGACACGAGGGCTCCACGAGGGTGGAGGGCACACCTTATAGCAGGTAAGTATAATAGTTGCATATAAATATGTACTTTTTTTTTGATACGTGGTCTACCTCACTCTCTCACAACATATCTAGGGGCGCGTGTTGCAGCCGGCTGATAATCAGTAGCCCGCTTCCCTTCTCTTTCCTCCTCTCTCTCCTCCAACTCATTCAAAATATAATATTTAAAGGCTTACAACCCGCCTACGTCATCCTAGGACACCAGGGGGCATGGGGTAGCCGGCAGCAACTTCACCGCGTCATAGAGCTGAACAAACTGAACCGCTCGCCCAAGCTCGACGCATTGCACTGTTCTTTTCGGTTGCTCAGTTAAAAAAAAGAGAGGTCTTGGGTTCGTTTTTTCATGCAGAGAAAAAACAACAATTTGGCCAATATCGTAGTATTAAAACTCTAGTTTTTAGGGGCAATCAAACAACTCATTGTAAAAAAACCCATAGTAATCTAAAAAACTGTAGTATTCACAAAAAACTTAGAAAATACTTTGCTATCAAACAGGGATAGTGTGCACTAGTAAATGTGTCTGTGTACGTGCAATAATATTAGATAGTACATTAAATTGCACGCGGATATTAAATAGGATATTATTTGTATATTAATTGTGTGAATAACGCTTTATTTGGTATGGAATTAATTTCACGCTAAGCATGTTGAGTTTTCACCATTGTAGCAGTATATATCGTTGGATTGACCTTGTTTGACAGCTGGGGTTAGTTTTATATTGATTTTCTTTTGGGGATGAAGTTTTATATTAATATGTAGATGCTTTTGTGTTCTTTTTTTTACAAGGGATGGATTTTTTTGCCTTTTGTGTTGCTTGTGTTCATAGGAACTATTATCTAATTTGGCTCTGGAGAGCATTTGCTCCTTCACGTCCAAAATGTTTTTGTAAATGTTAAAAAATATATAATACTTTTGATACATGAATGTTTATGTACACATGTTTTCCGTAAATGTTTATGGGAAAAGTCGAAGCATAACAATTTGTGCAAAGAAAAGCAAGTTGAACGCTAAATTAACCACCGAACACTACTGTTCCATTTCAAATGAAAGATGCCGGTGCCGAGTTGGACATCCACAATTTTTGGTACAATCGCAGTACCGCTGTAGTGCCCATGACTTTTGTTACTTAGAACTTGACACATAGTACATTTTTTCGTCATTGCTTTTTTTTGGAGGCATCAGTAAGTCCTATTCCATGCGAAGTCCCGGAGTGCGTGCAATTGTGATAATGCACTTTGGTGGCCGGGCTCCATGGAGTGTGCCTTTTTCTTTCTTTTGAAAAGATATTTTTTGTACCAAAAAAACTCATTTTTTGTACATGTATATACGTATGTGTGCGGATTTTCACAAGAATATGTATCTATAAGCGACATATACAAATAAAACAAATACATGAACCAAAATGTGCATGTATTTTGTTGTTTTTGGGTCGTTTTTTGTCCTTTTTGTAGCCTACAATTTACTTTCTTATTTTATATGAAACTTTATGCATACCTAGAGAACATGCATATATTTTTGCACCTTTTTTGAATCTTTTAAATGACAGTTTCAATTTTTGCAACACACCGGGCTCCATGGAGACCGGGACATGAAATATATGGAATTGTCACTATAACGACATGAAATATTCTCTATATTGGTTGGCCCATGACGTGTTTTTTCTTCCATTCTCCATTTTTACTTGTTTGTTATCCTTTTTCTCATTTTTATATTTTCATTCGTGTTTCATTTTTATTTTCTTAATACATGAAATATTGTTTGGGTAACCACGCAAACAGTTCCCGAAAGTATACGAACACATATCCAGATATGTATGATCATTTTTTAACACATAAACATTCTTCTTTTGTCCCATAAACATTTTTCAAATACGAGATGAATATTCTTTGCACCATATAGTTTTTTTCATTATTTTATATTTTTACAACATTTTATTTATTTTAAATAAAACCGTATTTTAATATATATGAAAAATAAAAGGTATTAGCCGTGCCGCACCTGGTGAGAGAGCCCGGTAGCATCCTAACATTTCCGGCCCGTCGTGCTAGCAAGTGCCGGGGCCCGAGGCCTTGGGCATAGCCCAGCCCGAGCGACCGTCTCGGGTCGGGTGTGTCTCTCGTCTCACCACGAGCCGGAGAGACGGCGAGGAGGAGGAGGAGAGAGAGAGAGAGAGATCATCCAAAACCCCAATCCCCGCAGGCCGCAGCCACCACCCCGGCGAGCCACCCACCGCCACCGCCCCCGCCCCCGCCGGAGTCCCGCCTCCCCGCCCCGCCCGGATTCGCCGCTCCTCCAGGTTGCTTCCGCCCGCCCCTCACAGATTCCTCCCTCCTCCCTCCCTCCCCGTTCCTCTCCGCCGCCCGCGCTCGAGGCTCGACCCGACGCGGGCCTCCCGCTCCCTGGTCCGTCGCTAGGGCAAAGCTTGGGGCGGGCTCGCGTGGTTATCTCGCGCCATTCTGACATCCCCGCTGGTGCGATTTGCAGGGAGGAGACCCGCATGGTGGCGCCGACCGCTCTCCGCGCCCCGGTCCTCTGATTATGCTCCTGATAATTTAGGATCTCGCTGTTTCCGACGAGGTTGCTGCTCCGAGGGGCAGGATGAGCAGCAGAGCGCAGCAGGGCGAAAAGGGCTCCGAGTCAGCCGCCCGCACGCGGCCTCTGAGCATCCATGAGATCTTGCTGCGGCGGGAGAAGAAGGCCCTCACAGAGGCTAAGAAGGCCGCCGCGGAAGCTAAGAAGGCCAGGGAAGAGCTCCAGGACAAGGATAAGTGTAAACCTAATCACTCGGAGCCGGGAAGAGGGCACAAGAGCAGAAAGGATCTCAAGGATGTGCCTGCGGAGGGTTCCAAAAAGGAGAGTGTTAGAGATGCGTCAAGGGAGGACTCCAAGAAGGATGATGTGCGGCGTACTTCTAAGGAGGGTTCCAGGAAGGAGAGCATTAGAGATGCACCCTCCAAGAAGGATGATGTGAGGCATGCATCTAAGGAGGGTTCCAAAAAGGAGAGCATTAGAGACGCACCAAAGGAGGTCTCCAAGAAGGAAAACTTGAAAGAGAGGCCAAAAGATGGCTCCAAGGTGGATGAATTGAAAGATACACCAAAGGTTCCAAGGAAGGATGACCACAGAGATGCACCAAACAAGGGCTCCAAGAAAGAGAGGTCCTCTGTAAGAGATGATAGTCAGTCAGCTGGCAAAGACAATGATGCTCGTAATTCACATAAACATTGCACAAGCATGAGAGGCCGGCCTGCTGAAAGCAAGGATGGAAACCATGGTGAAATCAGAGCAAGAAATGGTGATGCGACAAGATCTGAGTCTCTAAAGGGACCGGGGAAGAGATGGAATGGTGAACCTGTTCACAATGATAGAATCATGGAGAGGAGCGATAAGCTCCGGAATGAGGCAAAAAGGAAAATCCATGGTTTTGATGATGAAAAGCCTTCATATGTTGATCGACCGGTGCTGAAGAAACATGATTCCGCGCGATTCCGAGTTTCCAAACACTATGACATAAATGATGCAAGGAGAGAGTACGGAAAACCATACCGTGAAGAGCCCAGGTCAAAAAGGAGAAGGTCAAGAAGCAGGGATCATGATCAAGGAAGACGTGACAGATCTCTCTCACTATCCCCAAGGGAACAAAGGCGTAGCTACCATGGAAATGATCATGACAATTATCCTCCTGGAAGGAAGTATGCTGAAAACGACAGGTACAGAACATCTGATAATGTTGGACAAGGTGGTGGGTCTTACCAGAGATATGAAAGTCGGCTTGGTGGCTACTCACCAAGGAAAAGGAAAACAGTGCCACAAGATGAACAATTGACTACCACGATTACCCCACCAGTCATTCGATCACCAGAAAAGAAACCAGCCACGTGGGATCAGCCTCCCACAGCAGCAGACCAATCTAATTTCTTCACCAATTTGCAGCCAATTGTTAGTCAAACCTCTTCTGTTTCAGTCAGTTTTAGCACACCAAAGCAGAACCCTGCTACTGCGCTTGACACTATATTGTCAGGGAATAGTTCGTCTATTGATTCTGTCCAGCTAACACAAGCAACACGCCCACTTAGGAGGTTGCACATCGAGAATTTAACTAGTTCAGCTTCAGAGGATATGTTGATTGGTTGCTTGAATGACTTCTTGCTGTCATCGGGTGTTAACCGTATCCAGAGGTCTAAACAACCATGCCTCAGTTGTACGGTGAGTGATCTACCATCTGGTTGTTCATACTACTTTGCCACATTTTCTTTGTAACATTTATCCACATCCTATGCTCCTTCAATGCAGATAAATAAGGAAAAACGCCAGGCATTTGTTGAATTTCTTACACCAGAAGATGCTACAGCAGCTCTTTCTTTTGATGGAAGATCTTTCAATGGGTCTACTCTGAGAATTAGACGCCCCAAAGAATATATTGAAATGGCAGTAAGATCTCCATACCTTTTGCATCTCTTCTTCTCAATTGATGGTTTTACCTTTTCCATTAATTGCTTGGGTGGTAGTTTGATCTAGATGATTCTCAATTTTAAATGTTTCAAGTGGTATCTGCTGCAAGAATTTGCCAGCTGTTTCATTTCCCCCTTCCATTTGGAACCTATTAGTTTAGAAAATTGCGACTTGGTAAGGCATTTATTGCTTCTGTTCTAGATTATCTTTCAATAATTACTTCTTCCTTTAATATATACTGTCGTGTGGGCTGAGGAAACATCTTAATACTATTACAATTTAATAGTAACCATTCTTCATACTGGGCCGTTGGTGCTCTAAATGATTATGAATCTGGTTATGTACAGTATAACATACTGAACATATTTTTAGGATACAAGATCATCGTTGTTGTTCTACTGTGGTTCTGTTTCTTGCTTGTGCTGCATGACCTATGAGCTTTGGATTGAAGAATTCATTCTGCATGTAAATGATTAGGTGTGTTATTGTTTATGTTCCTGATTCTACTCGCCCTCATACGGGCAGGCTACTGATTGCTTGAATTAGTTTATATTCAAACCTTCTACGTGTTCTCCTAGTTTTATATTTAATACATGCCATATCTGATTCCTTCAGGTGTTGGCAGTTTTTAACATTTCAGAGGCTTCCTGCACGTTTGGAATTTATTTTGCAGCTAAATGACTTGCCTCAACTTGCACATGATCTTTCCATTTTATGCTTGGATACCTTACTTAATTGCTAAGCACTAGCATTCAAGCACCACCCTTGTACTAAATGATATGATATCATAGGGAAGAAGCTCTTTGATCCTCTCGTACATTCTATCACTCAAGAATTGTCTAACCACCAAATGGCTCAGTAATGAAATCATAGCAAAAACAACATCATGCCATTTCATAGTTGCTCTTTGCTTTCAGTTTTTTGCAATTTCAACATTGTAGTGCCTTGTCAGTAATTTGTGTATTATCAGCATGCTATGATTAATGTTGTTATGGTGAACTCCTGATCCAGTGCTCTTATTAACTATTCCAAGTAAGAATTACTGATTAATATGGTTATTGAGTATCATATTCATTTCTTTTTGCATGTTTAACCCTTAGATATGCATGTTTTCTTATGTCTCTTGTATGCAAAAGTAGCTGAGAGTAGTTATTTCAGATTTACTCATGGTGCATAAATTATTTATAGTTGCTGGTTTGGATTTACTCATCACATATATTTGTATCCTTCGGGAAGTTATTGTCTGATGGGCATGTTGGAATCTCTTAAATAGGGTATTTTAATTGGGTGTGTCATAATTCACGTTCAGGATCGTGAAGCAAAGGAATTGTAAAGCAGGCTTCCAGATATAGTGCCTGTATTGTGTGACTGCCACTTCTTCCAAAATCCATTGGTCGCTGATTACAGTGCTGGCAGAATGCCTATGGTGGTCAGTTCATGGAAAAGTAGGAAGACAGTTTGTACAGCATGGTTGAAGTAAATATATTATTAGCGAAGATTTGAGCATGATGATCGTTAATCATAATCATCCAGTCCTGGTTCCAAACATTTATGATCTTAATTCATGACAGTATGAATGGATTGTGGTATCATGAGCTGTCAATTTTTTAATTACTCTGCATATAGTTTAGTGTGACATTTAAACTTGCTATGCTCTTGTTCACTGTACCATGTTTCTGCTCAGCATATTTCCTGGCCCAGATGATGGCATATTTAGCCCCTCTACTTTGTCCGGTTTAGTTTGGAATCTTTACTCTCAAAAGGACCTAATAACTCTCTGTTTGTACAACTGATTTAGTTTTTTTAGATAAGCTGCCCTTTATTTGTAACAATGATTAAGCTGACAACA
Source organism: Triticum aestivum (assembly GCF_018294505.1). Classification (NCBI taxonomy): domain Eukaryota; kingdom Viridiplantae; phylum Streptophyta; class Magnoliopsida; order Poales; family Poaceae; genus Triticum; species Triticum aestivum. The sequence goes on from NC_057806.1 coordinate 673,924,560, forward strand.
TCCTGGATACATCCAGGAACACTAAGCTGGTAGACCAACGATCAGAGAGCTTGCTCAACCTTGCCAACAAATGAGCCACCTTATTTGCACAACGACTAACATGAACAAAACTAAAGAACTAAAACGTTTCGACAACGACTTGATTTCAGCAACAATGGCACCCACTTGAGACCGATCTCTTTCTCTTAATCAGTATAACTGATATAGTTAGTTCTCATAATCATGACTAAAAGTTTTTATGCAAACTGCTGCAACTGAGATGTAAGTGGTGGGATAGTTTGTAGGTTACATGCAAGTGCAATTTCGCTTTGGGTAGGTTGTTGGCCTTCTCATTTCTCCCTAATGCCTCCTCTGCTCCTCACTAATATAAGTCTTGTCCAACACTACAGTGCAAGAAGGGTAGATACAAAAAGGAAACTCCAATCTATCTGGATGACATGTAAGCAAGAATAGAAAGGAAACTAATAAATCCAGAATCAAACTCAAAGTTCAAGCTGGACTACTTTTGAGCACCTGGACATGTAAGCAAGAATAGAAAGGAAACTAATAAATCCAGAATCAAACTCAAAGTTCAAGCTGGACTACTTTTGAGCACCTGGAACCATGTGACGAATACCAAATGTTTCTCTTGAAAACTTAGCCATCACACTTTAGAACTCTTCCTATTCTGCTGCATAGGGTCACCCTAATTGCAATGATTGGTTGCTTGGGCATGGTTTTTCTTCTAGTTTAATTTCGTGGGGTCGAGGATCAGTTATGTCAGCCCACAGAGGTTTTGTGGCTAGATGACATGCGATGTGTTTTTTAGCCTGTTGGTAGATTACAAAACCGTATCAGCATTTGCTAATGCCAGCTTGAATTGAACTGGGGGATACAAACAGGTGAATAGTCCCTCTAAGGACTATGAGTTATAGAAGGACCAAATATACCCAAGCTAATAAGAAACTGATCTGTTTGGCCTATGTAGAATACAGGGATCAAGGTGAGCCCAGGACCCAGAGGCAACTAAAGAGACTAAATATGCCATAATCCCCTTATTTTTTAAATTACCCTTTAGCCGTCTCATTGTTAGAAAACTATGTAGTAAGATTTAAAAACATTTGTCTGATGGAATTTAACCTGCATCCAGTGTGATTTTGATGTTATAGCTGCACCTGTGATTTTGTTGTTCAGAGGGTCTCGGTTAATCTTGTTTTCTAATGCACTTTTCTACTATGCTTATGAATTCAGATGTCTATAAAGTTGAATGTTGCAATGGTTATATTCACATTTTTAAGTTTTCTGCATGGACATTCTTTGGTATACTTGCTGTTTGCACCATTTGACCTATTTGAGTATTGGAAAGGGCAAACTGTCCATGGTGTCAATAATGATATTGCTATCTACTCATTTAGCGATATGTTTGCCATTAACGTACAAAGGAACCAAATTTGATCAACAATAATTGTGTTGTAATATGCGTTTCTGCTTTCCTTGTCCAAGACTATTGCTGGCATACTTTTTTTAGACTTCATTGAGTATATTTGAGAAAATTATATATATTGGTTGGCCCACAAGTTAAGTCTGGCTTGTTGAACTGGACAGCAGAATTATATCACTGAATGCAAAACATCACTCTTACATAAAAGCGACCCTGAGAGTATTTAATGAGAAACCACATCTGTGTTTTATTTGAATGCTATAAACCGCTGTGTTTTTGCTATCGTGTTTTTAGTGTGAATTGGCTATTGTATATGATTTCTATAGCTTTGAAGTAGATAATGGTTTCTGAAACCTTTGTTTATTGCACTTTTAATGTTATAACACACTGTTTGTTCTCTGCAGCATGTTGCTCAAAAGAAGCCCGTGGAAGAAGAGATTAAAGAAGCATCTGATGTTGTTGCAGATTCACCACACAAGGTAACTTGCAGGGTTAGAGATGCTTCTTTCTATTTTCAACTCACCAGAATATGAGCGATTGTATTTACAAAGAGAAATGTGGCTAGAAATGTTTTCATATTTTTTCCTTGTTGATATCATACTCCCGTCCCCAGATATATATGATAAAAGTAGGGTGGCTTGTTCAAATTCGTTGAGCACAAGAAGATTCGACCAATAATTATTTAGCCTTCTCATGTGCTGGTCTATCTTGTAATTTTGCAGATTTTCATTGCTGGTATTTCTGGTGTTCTTTCATCTGAGATGGTAATACAATTGTGTCCATCAGTATATGTCCGTCATATGTTGCTCTGCGAAGAGCCATCCGTTGAAGCATATGTTCCTGACATTTAGTATGCATTTTCCATTCTTTCAGCTCGTGGAAATTGTTAGTTCATTTGGCCAGTTAGCTGCATACCACTTTGTTTGTAATGAAGACCTTGGTGGGCGATGTGCATTTCTTGAGGTATGGAACTCCTGTTGCATCCAAACTAAGGCTTGTGATATGAATATAGAATCATCATACTTATCTGTGACCAATTTGGTGGAACAGTATATTGATCACTCCATTACAAACAAGGCATGTGCTGGCCTCAATGGGATGAAGCTTGGTGGGTGCATCCTAACTGCTGTTCAGGTTTTTCCCAATCCTCTCGAGGTGCAACCATTTTCATGCCCATTCATGTAGTGTCATGTATCCATTTCATTATTTGTATTGAGTCATATATGCTGCTCCATTGAATTCCAGGTTCGCAATGAAGCTTCCCCATTTTATGGTATTCCTGATAGTGCCAAAGCGCTTCTTGAAGAACCAACAAATGTCCTGCAGCTAAAAAATGTGGTATGCCACAATTTTGTCCCTGCTTGATTATGGTTCCTATAAAATAAATTACTCTTTTCACATCAAAACCATTGGTTACCTATTTTTCTCCCTACTGGATTGACACTGCCGCTATCATACCAACCAAAAAATTTGTTTCCACCTGTGAGCTATTCAACAAGCCATGAATGAATTAAAATAATACAGCAGTACTCTGTTCTCTCACTAATCTGTGATATTGTTGTAGTTAAAAAACACGAGTATCAACCCATTTATCACATTCTGAAGGTTGTACACTTGTGAAGTGTTGATGAACGTGCTATTTATGTAGTTTGACCAAGAAGAGTTTTTGGCACTTTCAAAACCTGAGCTGGAGGAAATATTGGAAGACGTACGCATGGAGTGTGCAAGGTATAGCATTCTGTTACTTTCATGTTTTACTCATTGTCGTGGCTAGTAGCTTACATTATGCACGAGATTGGCAGGTTTGGAGCAGTCAAATCCATAAATATTGTAGAGTATCCTGCTAGCAGTGACAGCATTACTGAGGATGTCCTAGTTGAGCCCAAAGATGAGCCAGTAAAGCTTGAGCCCACTGAATGTCGTGCCAATGATAACTGTGTGGAGACTGGAACAGATTGCTCTTTACCAAGTAGGAGCATAGTAGTTCCGTCCAACCCTATGGAAATTACAGGTGCTGAGTGCCAGGATCACAAAGAGCTTGACACACTTCGTGAATGTGATGGGTCTGCAGCGGCAGATCAGTACACCGACCTAGATGACATCCATGCTAGAGCTGCTGGCCCCACAGTGGATCAACAAACAGAGACCGATCATATGGATTCTGTGCAGGCTGATCAAGATGCTACTGCAGTGGGCGACATCCATGCTAGAGCTGCTGGCCCCACAGTGGATCAACAAACGGAGGCCGATCATATGGATTCTATGCAGGCTGATCAAGATGCTACTGCAGTGGGTGAGATCCATGCTAGAGCTGCTGGCACCACAGTGGATCAACAAACGGAAGCCGATCATATGGATTTTACGCAGGCTGATCAAGATGCTATTGCAGTGGATGACATCCATGCTAGAGCTGCTGACCCCACAGTGGATCAACAAACAGAGGCTTATCATGTGGATCCTCTGCAGGCCGATCAAGATGCTACTTCAGTGGGCGACATCCAAGCTAGGGCTGCTGGGCCCAGAGTGGATCAGCAAACAGAGGCTGATCATGTGGATTCTTTGCAGGCTGAGCAAGATGCTACTGCAGTGGGTGACATCCATGCTAATGCTGCTGGCCCCACAGACACAGTGGATCAAGAAATGGAGGCTGATCATATGGATTCTACGCAGGCTGATCAAGATGGTACTGCAGTGGACTACATCCAAGGTAGAGCTGCTGACATGGATTCTACACAAACTGATCAAGATGCTTCTCCAGTTGGTGAAGATAGTTTAGGAGAAGGACATGCAGGCCCAACAACTTTGGAGGCCTGTGGTTCTACTACACCCGTAGGTGTGGTGGAGAAATCCGAAACTGAGAAGGAGCAACAAAGCGCTGATGATGTGAGTGAAAGTGGTGCAGAAAAACTACCCGTTGCTCCAGTTTCAGACACCATCGTACTGGAGGCTGGCTCTATACTGGTGGAGTTCATGCGGAAGGAGGCTGCATGCATGGCCGCACATTCCTTACATGGGCGCAGCTTCGGCGACAGGACCGTGTCTGCTGGATACGCCCCTCATGCTCTCTACCTGCAGAGGTACCCGAGGTGATTTCCGCCGCGACGGTGATGTTCCGATGGCACCTGATGCTTGTGGCTGTAATAGAAACACATAGGTCAGGCCTTGTAGTTTTGATGTTTTGGATGGGTCAGTCAAGTAGCTTGGGATCAAGATGATGTACCGTTAGTTGGGAGGTAATCTAGTAGGAGACCCATAGCAGAAGCACTTTTGGGGTGAAGACAATGGGATAACCACTGGCCGTTAACATTTTTGTTGTGAATTTTTGATACCTGTATTTTTGCAGTGAGGGGAAAGAACCTGAACATCATTCCCTTGTTATCGTTGCTGTTGATTTTGGGTTACATTACATGGGTGGGTGTGAGGCTCTTTTATTATATATGAAAAAACAGACACTTATACTCTCTCCCCATGGTAATTTCCATTGGCCATTTCAGGCAGGATGCATCCATAGTTGGTAGTATGAACAGGTGGAACTTCATATTGCTGTCAACTTCCGTCGCCTCACCCACATGCACGCGTCGAGTTTTGTGAGCCCGTTAATTGCAGTTATTTTTTTTTCAATTTGTTTGGGTAGTACGCTGTTACCGACTCCTTTTGGGTTTAACCGATTACACATGTAGAGATTGGCATTTTGACCTTTTGGATTCGTAGGTCAACTTGTCAGTAAGCAGCGTTTGATCAAGATGATGTGGTTAGTTGGTAGACGGGCATGGCTCCCGTGGAGGAGCATATATTCCTGAAATAAAACCTGGCTAACCCAATTGCACATCACAAACAATTCTCCTATTTTTTTCCCTAGATGGTACTACATGTTAATAGCAGCTCATTCAACTTTACTGGAAATAGCACTTCTGAAGAATGTCAAAATATACATACACGTAACTTGCAGTTCCCATTTCAAAAATCGTGCATAGGTTGATGAGAGAAGATGAGAGCTTTACCGATGTTAAGTGACAAGAACAGCTTCCAACCCTGGGTCAGCAGAGAAGACGATTAACTTATATAAGACCCAAATACGCCAGGCAAAAGAAAAAAAAAACTTAGGCCATTTCTAACCGATCCCCTAAAAGGCTATAAGGGAGTAAATTTTTTGGTTTAGTCCCTTACGACGGATGTAGCCGATCCCTTAAAACAGTTAACGGAGTATTTTTTTAATCCAACTTCCTATTCCCCTATTTTTTCCCCTAAATTTAGTCCAATTTTTTAGGCCGAGTAAAACTGAGCCTCTCCCTCCCGCGCAGCACTGCCTCCCGCCCCCGCTACCGCAAGCTCGGCGCCGGCAAAGCAGCAGCAGTGCGGGGCCGAAGCCGTGCTCGACATGCTCGCCGCAAAGAAGAAGCTGCCACCGAGGGGCTGGCTGCTGCTGTCCGTCATGGAGGCGCCCCCCTGCCCTGGCGCAACCCCCCACCGGTGCACGCGCTCGACACGCCCCCCTTGAGCGGCGACGATGGAGCAGGAGATGTCCATGGAGGAGCTGCGGAGGAAGGAGCAGAGCATCGCCGAGCTCGCAGGATTCATTGCCGTTGGCTACGGCGGGTGCCTGTACCGTGCCGGGTCAGCTCAGGTGGACGTACCCCGCCCCGCCCCGCTCCTGAACCTCGCCGTCGCGGCGTACAACGTGTAGGCGCGCGGGATCGGATGATGGAGGGGGTCCGGGCGGTTCCCGACGGACCTGGTCCAGGGCGCGTTCGGCTCCCTCGTCTCGGCGACGGCTTCACCTGCGCGCTCGGGACCGGCTCCTCCTCCGCGGTCTCCTGCTGGGGCCGCGTGGCTGCTGGTGTCTGCTTGGTGCTCTGCTCCAGCTCAGGCGCGGGCGCGCTCCCACAGAGCGACTTCGATCCCCACGGGCTCGCCGTCGGCGACTCACACGTGTGCGGGCTCCAGCTCAGGCGCAACCACACCACAATGTGATGGAGCCTCGCCTGTGGGACGGAGTTCGCGTTCCTCGTCGTCGGCGGCAACCTCACGTGCGGCCTCGTCACCACCAACTTCACCGTGTTATGCTGGTCGCCGACCTCGTCGGCGGCGGACAATGCGGCTGGCGGTGACAGTGCCGTTGCCCGCGATTCTGCCTAGCTCGTGCGTCCCCGACGAATGCCGCGTCCTCCCGCGGTCCGCGGAGCTCTGCACGAGCGCGTGCCGGCGACGGCGTGATCTGCAATAGGCTGTGCGGCATCTGGCGCATGATGCAGTAACAGCTGCCGTAGAACCCGGCGCCGGCGCGCGGGAGCGAGGCGTGCAAGAGCGGCCGAAGCAATGTTTGCTGTAGAGATGCGACTGCCGCTTCAGCACCAGTACTACGTACCACTAGTAGTACTATTCAACTGTAGGCGTGCAAGTTACAACCACGGCCATCTTGCTCGGGCAAGAAACTAATTAACCTCGTTTCGTTTACATGTAAGCATCATCCTTGCCGGTCCGGTCATCTCACCAGTAAAAAAATGGTCAAACGTGAAGCACATTAGTGCCGGTTTGAATTTGAGCCGGCACTAATGGTACCATTAGTGCCGGTTCGAACGGCTATTCATTAATGCCGGTTCGTGTTGAACCTTTAGTACCGGTTTGTGCCACGAACCGGTACTAAAGGGGTCTGACCTATAGTACCGGTTTGTAACACAAACCGGCACTATAGGGCAATTATCAAACACCCCCCCCTCCCCCCGTGTGTCGCCATTTCAGTTCTGGAAAAATCAAAAGAAAATGATAAAAACTTCAACAAATGAAATCCTTCGAGAGGTAGTTATATTAGTACATCTACTAGTTAGGAAAATTTGAAAATTTAAATTTGGACATGTTTTGCAAAAAGTGTAGGGAAAATGAAAAACGGCTATAACTTTTGCATACGATGTCGGAAAAGAACGTATAATATATCAAAAAATTCAGCACGAAAATCCGCATCCAATGGAGACCGCCTACAGCATGTTTGCAATTTTTTAGAATCCTCAAATTCCAAAAGGAAAAAAAGATATGGTCAAATTTAAGTTTTTTTTAAATTTTTTTTGTTAAATCTGGTCAAACTACTTATTCAAGAAGTATTAAGGTTACTACATAATTATTCAAGAATATTAGTGTTACTAAATAATTATTTCATTTTTTTGAATTTTGGTCAAATCTGGTCAAACTATGGTCAAACTATGGTCAAACTATGGTCAAACTGTGGTCAAACTGTGGTCAAACTATGGTCAAACTTATTCAAGAAATAGTAGTGTTACTAAATAATTACTGTTTTTTAGAATAATAGTTTCAAACTCAAACAGTGAAATGTGTGATTTCATGCTCAAGCTAAACTCCTGAGGGTTAATAGGATTGACATCTTACTATTGTCAGAAAAACAACAAGTGCAGATTTGGAAACGAAGGAGAATAGAACCCGAAAGTTAAGCGTGCTCGGGCTGGAGTAGTGAGAGGGATGGGTGATCGGTTGGGAAGTTATATGATTTGGAATGAGTGATCCACACTTGAGCAGTTAAGAGAGGTGATTAGAGACTAAATCACCAAATAATTCAGAAAAATGAAAAATCGAAAAAAAATAATCAAATTTTTTCCCCAAAATTTTCAAAAAAAAATTTCAAAAAAAAACCTTTAGTACCGGTTGGTAACACCAACCGATACTAAAGGTCCCCCATACCAGGGCGCGAGCTCACGCCATGTGGTGGCACTTTAGCGCCGGTTCGTGCCGAACCGGTACTAAAGGGTGGGGGGGGGGGGCTTTAGTGCCCACCAATTAGTGCCGGTTATGGAACCGGCACTAAAGGCCCTTACGAACCGGTTTTAAAGCTTCGTTTTCTACTAGTGTCTGTCGATGCGTCCAACGGCACCACCTCTCTGTGCAGCACGTCATGGTCGTCGCTCCTACACTGCAGCACCATGCCGCCAAGTACCACCAGCTGACACAGCTTGAAGTCTCTGAGAGGTTTGTCGTGCGTAGCACCTGTCGAACAGGCATGACATAGCGTAGCACCTATCGGTCAGGCATAACTTGACATCTCCACCGAAGCTCCGTGCAAGACGAAGCCGCTTCACCTCCTGCCTTTATCTTCCAGCGCTGCTCCACAAACAATGCTCCCAAGAAAGAAACGACATTGCAGTGCCGCCATCGTCCGATCTGGAAGACAATGGTCCTAGGCAGTGGCGGGGCTACTCTCAAAAGCATGGGCGGGCCAGTCTGAAGAGAAGCCCAATATTTTTGATAATTATGAGCCACATTTACCCTTAGCCCAGCCTGTTGCATGAAAACTTGGGCGGGCCATGGCCCTTTTTCTACAACGTAGCTCCGCCAGTGGTCCTAGGGCTCTCCCTCTCTTTCCGAATAGTATGAGTGGGTCGACAGTAGTTACACGACGATGCCTTCATAAAGGTTTTCAGCAGCAACTATGTCTCCTCGACTCGCAGCCGGGACTAGATGACGGATCTCGAGATCCGACCACCTCCAATGGAGGAGATGACCACCATCGCCATAATCCTCGTGATACGTGGCAGAACCAGAGTACCTCCGCAAACCGTCACCTAAGCCAATGAGAGGCGGTAGGTTGAGAACGCGACGACAGCAACCCGCCTATGATCCGTCCATGTCTTTCGAGTCTACGTACTCTGCTATCCGCTACGTGCAGCGGCGAGCTCCCGCGCTAGCTCCTGGACGTGACCCTGGTACGGGTGCGCGGCCGAGCTGCACGCACAACCGTTCCCCGGCTTCCTCCACCCCCCGCTCCAGCTCGGCGTTCGGGCGCCACAGCAGCAGTGCCTCTTCCTCGCCCTCCGCCGGTGCAGCTCCGGCCTTCCTGCCGCTCTTCCATCCCGAGGCTGGCGAGGCAACGACAATGGAGATGGACGGTGTGCAAGAGCGACCGAGCGTTCATGGCGAAGCAGTGGTGGTGCATCTTGTCTCAGCAGCAACAAGCGGGTGCACGACAATTTCTTTGGCTGTGGGACGACGTCGACGTCCTTGGGCTTGGGCGTGGTGGACATGGCGACCGGCTTAGGAGGCGGCCTGGGCGGCGCGGCGGCAGTACCACCGGCGTTGGAGTTGCTATTGGGCGGAGGAGGCGGCTCTCGGAGAGAACAGGTTGATGCGTAACTATTTCGGTTCATCATCCGTTTTTCTGGAGAGGTACTTCCGATGCCGGTTCAGAATGTCCAAAGACTTGTTCATCCATATTTGCAATTTCGTGAAGCAGCATGATCAATCAGAGGAGGAATTGTGCAAGGTTGCTTGGACATAGCACCGAACAGAAGGTCACTGCCGCATTGCACATGATGGCCTATGGTGTCTAACCGGTAGACTATATGGTTGATTATCGGATGTTTTATTTCAATTTATGCATCTGAATAATGGCTGTACAGCAGCTGCAGCGGCCACACGGCCGGTTTTGCGTATCCAGTTTGCATTTTCTATTGAAATTGCTCTTTTATAACTCCGTTTTGCATCATTTGTTGGAGTTGGCCTTTTTTAGATGAAAAAGCATCTATTGAAGATGTAAATTTTTACATGTCGTGTTTCACATCTCTAAATTTGCATATTCGATAATCTTCTATCGAAGATGTCCTTAGCACAAAACTGCGTAGATGTTTGGTTGACTTTTGGAACCTGGGTTTAGTCCAGATGCTTTGTATGGCTGGCGTGGTTTCGTTTCTATGAAATGGAGCTCCCCTTTGATCGAGAAAAAAGAAAAAAACCAACTGCATGCTATGCTATGCTAACCCGACCTTTCTCCTTAGCGGCGCTGGCGCTGGCGCACACAAACACAACCGGCACCCACACCGCCTCTGCTTCATCCACCGCTGGCGACGACGATGGCATGCACGCGCGCGGCCCATGTGGTTTGGATCGCACTGCATCTTTGTCAGCACAACACTCGCGATACGCCGGACACACTTCCACTTGGGCAGCAGTGACATAACTGCAACTGCACTCGATCGGCGGCCACGCCCGTCGCCGGCCCTCCTGCCTCGCGTCAACGCCTCCTCCAGTCCAGTCCATGCTCGCGCCTACTCAAGCCTCCCGCAACAACACTCCGACTCCCATGCATGCGCGATAGACTACGTCTACATGCCTGCTTACCCCGCCGGTAGGAGACGAGCTGCCGCCCATCGCTCCTCTCCTCCACCGTGTGTGCTTCGTGCACCTCTTGTCGCCGATGCTCAACCCTTTCCGCTTCATCAAACGCCTGCCTGCCGCGGCATCACATCTTCTTCCCGTGGCGCCGCCCTTCTCACCTTCCCAAACCGCGACGTCCGCTGGAACGTCACCGCCCTTCTCACCTTCCCCAACCGCTAATTGGCTACTAACAAATTTTACGGACTGGCTGACCTGTCCTGTTTTAATTGGTCAAAGTAAACTTCTCCTCCTACTTAACCGGCCCTCCCTATCCCTGATTTTAACTGGTGGGGTGGGCGCTCAGGCCCGTAAAAGCCCGTAATTTTCCATCGACGTACCTAGGCTAGCTCCGTTTCCGCCCTGGACCACTACTGCGCGGGCTCCGGCGACTTGGTTAGCGTGCGCGCGCGCTCTGGTCATGGTCACCCGCGGCCAGGCATGGCAGTGCTGCTCCCTGCCCACGACCTCATCTCCGTCACACTCACTCAGCTCGACTTGCACGCGCACGGGATTGGGCCCCATTCTCCTCCCACGATGCCGACGACGGCCTCCAACGACAGCCATGCGTCTGCCGCCGAGTACGTCGCCACCAAAGCTCCTCCCATCATCGCCGTACGTCCACCCGGGTGGCCTTCCCTGTCCCCTCGCCGCTTCCACCTCTGGCGGGCTCGCAACAGCCCGATGTGCAGGTTGTGTCTCCCGCTTGCTGCGCCTGCGCTGCGCCCCCCAGCGGCCACGACATGTTAGCTACTCACGGATATCTCTCTGTATTGTTCGATATGGTGAGATTGAGTAGCTAATAGGTTCGGATTACACTTCTGGTACAAGCACAAGTGTGCTGAAATGGAAGAAGCAAGAACAGGGGAAAGGTTGAGAGCCAGAGGTGGGAGAGGAAGTGCCGCCGCCGGTTCGTTCGTGATCCTTCTTCCATGGCCTGCTCTATTAAGTAGTAGGAGAGCCAGAGGTGGGAGGGGAAAGGTTGATGCCTGCTCGATCCCTCTTCCATGGCCTGGATGCAAGGCCCGGCCCTCTCATGCCGGCCCAAGGCCCACCCATGGAGGGTTGCTACTTGCTAGCATGACGCGCCTGGGTTCAACCACATTGCGCCTGCTCCTGCCGCCACAGCTCCCGCTCTCAACGACGCTCACGAGATGAACACATTGACC